>NC_091484.1:44920879-45234212 GCF_947461875.1 Haliaeetus albicilla | reverse complement strand
TGGACTTGACTCAATTTGCTCAGCACATTGCCAGAACTTGCAACAGTGTTGCAGCTTTAAGACCCCGCACAAGCAGGGGAGAACATAGATATTTATGAACATATATATCCACGCTCAGCTGAAAGACTGCAAGTGATGACAAATTGAAATTACTTTTGAAATTGATTCCAACACTTAATTATGCTCACAGTTAAAGCTTTGCTTTTCAGAAAGATATTTATAACACGCATTTTAGTCATCTAATTAAAATGTGATTCAGAACATGTAAGCCTGAAAGTCCAACTTCCCTGCACGTCCAAAGGGAAAAATATGGATACTAGCACATGACTCAGAGCACCTAAATAGATGCATAGAATCAGACAGTGTAAATATCTATCTTTGCCTTTGTTAGTTTAAAATAACCTAAAGCCATGTTCCAGTTCAGGTTTGCCACCTTCACATAATTACTTTTGATATAGCAAAGAAACGTTGAAGCAGAGGAAATCTGTTTGTGGATGTAGTGAGAATCATACTATTGCAACATGCAATCAGCAGCACAGCTGGAACTTCAGCCCACACTTCTGCGCCTTGCTGGCTTGGGATAGGCTTAAGTACGTACTTATGCCCTGCTCAATGGGGCCTGTAGAAACAGATTTCAGCTGTTATAACAATCAATGCTTTTGTCTCTGGCACACATCCGTGTGAGGGATTCCAGCTTCTCCGATTTCCTGAGTATTGCTTGTTTCCTGGAACATTTAGAAGCACCACAACCATCTTCCCCATTTCTCTGCCAACCTGTCCTCCTGGGCAAAGCGTTCAAGTGGCTTCATTTGGTTTGCTTTTACAGGATTTTCTCTTTTATTTCTGAAAAGGTGTAAACAAATAACCAGGTGCGCTGAATAAAAACAAACAACCCCCACCTATGCTTCATTTCTTGTCTAGTGTCCCATGGCAAAACTTAGCGTTACAAAAGATTTGCCTCATGTTCACCATCTTCTGACTTCAGTGGCTACTCCTTCAGTCATAAAACTTGGTCTGTGTTCTTAGTAGCCGTTTTCCAGCATATCCAATGCTGTACAACTCTGGGGCAACTCTACAGGCTGGTCTCCAGGTTGCAGTGCTGCTCTCTTCTCACAGGAGCGCAACGCTGGGTTGTGCTGGGGTAGGCAGGGGACCAGGAGGTGTTCAAAAGCTGCTGAGACTCCCACACTGCTGGCAATGGCTGTGTCCCCTCATCCCCCACCCTCGTCATTCTCCTGTTTTATCCCAGCACGAGGCTCAGGAGAAGAAACAACAAGCTGGACAGAATTATCTCAGGAGCAGAGCAGGCCCTCAAGGTCATCACTTTTCCTACTACTTACTTTTCCTCTGTATCAAGGACAACACAACTGTTTCAGTTTCACATCTCACCAGCAAAATCAGGATCAGAACAATGTGGGGCTGGCTTGGCTTTCTGAATGATTGAGCATGTGTTCTCTCTCTGCTCCCAGGTGGCATAAAGCACAATCACTGTCATTTGTTGATGGTGTTTTGCTTTCTGAAAGATTGAATTCTACATCCTGGCTTTCAAAAACACAGTTCACAGTGTTCTGCGTTTGCTTGCTCTAATGAGTATAGGGGCAGTAGTAAAATGCCAGCATGGGAGTCAGTGCAGGGTGACTGCTGCAGTTTTTACACTCACCCATGCAGGCAGCTTTGGTCAATATAGGAAATAGTTTCCTTCACATACACTTTCCTGCTGGAAATTCTTTACAGGTTGTTGTTGCCCTCACCTGAAGTTTTACAAATGAATCACCAACAGGAATCTGACTCTCCTTATACATCTTTTAAACAGCCCAGCCAGAAACTGTTTGGTATTCAAGGGAGTCTCAATAGGGAGAAGAGTTAAAATCTGACTCCCAATTGACAGGCATTTAGAAAAGCGTGTCATACTACAATGTCACCTTTGCTCTTGAGGCTGAATTTTCTGAGAAAAATGTGCAATGAACACACTGATAATACACAGATGTACTCACACAACATAAGCACCTTGAAAGCATGTTAAATTGTATTTACTCTTACTTGGCTTTTTTGGCATGTCCCTTTATGTAAACTCCCTATGTGCATCTCTATACATGTTTGCAATAGCATTGAGAAAGTATCTTTTGTAGTTGTATCACTAAATCATTGAGCAGTCTACCCGTTACTGCCCCTATAAACTGTCTACGGAGTATATAAACACCGTGCCTTTTATATATGCATCAACCTGGATTATGTCATTGCCATCAATTAATCTCCATTATAAGCATTTTTTTTTAAAGGCTGTCCAGTGTAAAGCTTTATATAAAAAATGGTGTGGACAGAGGGACTAGGTTAAAAACAGCTGAGTACCCATGGCACAGGCAGTCCGTCAGCGGAATCACAATAATTGACCATGTGCATGTTCTTAGCATGCCCCAATTGCAAAGTAAAATGTGTTAGTTTAAACCACCATGAAGGTGCCCGCACCCTCAAACAGTCAATAGGATGCAATGTGGCTATTACAACTTACAGTCTGCACCACATCTTAGAACAGGCTTAACTGTGACCTTGGCATAGCTTGGAAGCTTCCACTGTTACATGCCAGGCAATAAAGAGCCAGAAGAGCCATTCATTATTATCAGATTACAGTACAGGAAAAAAACAGAGATCAAGAACTACCCACCAATGCTGCTTTGAGCAATGAGGCATAAGACATCTCCACCAACTTGGGCTGGTCAAACCAGTGAAATCTCACCATTTCATGAATTGTGAATCTTGGAAGCATGTGGTCCACTTCAGATCTCAGCAGTTTCAGAAAGTTATGAAGCTACCTGAAACAGAAAGCTGACATTTCAAAAGCTCCCATGAAACGCTGTTTTTTTTAATTTGGGGTTCACAGTACAAAACCATTTCATTTTGACTATGCAACCTGTTTATCAAACAGATATGCTGTGATTTTATATTACAATAATGCTGCTACTGTTCCTAGCATCCTTTAATACAATCCAAAACAATGCTTATTACTCATTCAGTGAGGCAGGTTATTTGATACTATTGAAAAATCTGCCTAATAGTGATAAAACAAGCAAAGCCAGGTGATTCTTTTCAACCTGATTAAAAGTTTTGGCAAAATCCAAAGGCTTCTGCGAAAATTTCCGATTTGAAAAAAAGGATGTACTGCTGCAGGGGAAATGTTTCCTTCCTTAGTCAAACAGTGGAACTGTATAAAGTGAGTAGTAAGAGTGCTCATAGTGTCTCCTAGCTACAAATACATTTGTGACAATACAGCTCTTATCCCTGTACAAGTCCATACTTTTCTGGTCTTGGCTTCAGCCCCTTCACTTTAGGCCTTAGTCTTTCCCACACTCTGCTTCCTCAAAGATTTCTGGAAACCCAAAGGAGATTTAAACAAGAAAAATAAACTCCTATTAGTCTTTGAGAAAACACAGCTACTTTTTAAAAAAGGTCTCAAAATGGAAAGTAGGCTGAATAATCAGAATTTTATTTTATTCAGACAGCTGGTTAAATTCTGCAGGCCCTGAATATTCTGCTCCAAGTTATCTCCATCACAGGAGAGAGAAGCAGTAGCAGAATTTATGCATAGTTCAGAAATAACTTATGCAAGATGGATGAGAAGCTGGACTACTGGGTTCAAAAGGCAACGTTCAACAGTCAGTATTATTAGCATCTGGTTATGAATGGCGATACCAATGCTGCCACTGTTAAACTTCTTCAGCAGCAGCCCACATGGTGGGATGGAGTGCACCCTCAGCAAATGCACAGATCAAACCAATACAGTCAGCATGTGGAAGGAAACATTTTCTCTCCTTGGTGTTTGTGAAGCCACTGTGTCCAGTTTTACATCCCCCAGAACAGAAATGAGATCAAAAAACTGGATTGAGGTCAGTGGAGGGCCACTGAGATGGTTGGGGCTGGAGCACTTGCCCAGTGGGGCAAGGTTGAGGGAACTGGGCTTGCTCAGCCTGGAAGGGAGATGGCAGCCTAACAGCAGCCCGGCAAGGCCTCTGGGGGATTGCAGAGAAGATGGGGCCAGACTCTTTTCAGAGGTGCACAGTGAAGGGATGAGAGGAAACAGACACAAGTTTCATCAAGGGAAATTCTGACAGGATGGAAGGAAAACAATCTCACTGTGAGCGTGGTTAAGCAACGGAAGAGGTTGTCCAGAAAAAATGTCTGATCTCCATAGATACACTCAAAATTAACTAGGCAAGGCTCTGAGCAACCTGATGGAACTTTGAACCTGGTCCTGCTCTGAGCAGGGCCTCAGACCAGCTGACCTTCAGAAGTCCCTTTCAACGTAAAATTTTTTGTGATTCTGTGACTCTTTTCATCTATAAAATAAAACTAATTTCTACTTTAAAATGCTTTATATGAATTTGTAAAGAAAGGAAAGCGAATGCCTTAAAATATAACCTTTTAGTTCATACAATCAGGTGAAATGAAATTATTTACGATTTGATGTAGAAGTACTACATGAGCCTTTAATCATGCAAATGACAACGATTGCTTCCCTTCTCTACAGGTTCGTAAGCGGTGCTCATCAACATAATATCTGATCAACTTCTTGTAGTGCTCTAAGCAACATGACTAACATCTGGCACATAGTTTGTTTCATGGTTACTGGCATTCTCTTCTATCTGTTTAGATCTTGACTCTTTTGTTAGGGACACTCACATAAACAGGATGTTTCTCTTTCTGCCTGTACTGATATCATATTGATGGGAGTTCTGCAATAGCCATTTTTAGCAAGGTAACATTAAAGGCTGTGATTACCAGCAAACAATATCAAAGCTGCATTCAAAATGACAAAATAAAATGGAATCGTGTCCAGATCCTGCTAGAAAAAACTGCTTTCTGTCTCCACTTTATCTAAGAGCCGCAAATGTAATTTGCACAGCTGTTCTTCAGGGACTCACACAAAGGCTTGAGGCTCTGGGAAGACCTAACCTTTGTTTCTTTCTGGGCTGATTCTATCTCATTTTTATAAGGTCATAAATCAAGGCTAGAGAGAGCGAAAATATATTTGGGCTTTTGAATGCAAAATGAATAAGAAAAAAGGCTGTCATTTACAGCAAAGTCCTCCCCCCACCCCTTTTTCCTCCCAAGTGCAAGCTCCCTGCTGTACAAATCAAAAGTATGCACCAAGATGGTGCCTAAATCTTTTATGAAACGGGCCCTTCACTTGCACTTCAATGGAACTTGCTGTGCATTAAAATTTCTTTTAATGGCAGAAGGAAATAATTCTGCAGTTAGGGCACAGTGCTCCTTGCTGCACCTGGTATTTGGGCTGGATATGGTGCAGATGAACTACAGAAGGCAAAGAGAATTGATGTTGGTGCCTTTATGCTGTCTCCTCATGGACCACAAGACATGAAGGTCCCTACAGTCCTGTAAGGGTAGAAAACATGTAGCTCTTGAGATCGATAAGGCCTCTATACATAGTCCCTGCACAGTTCTTATGCCCACACTACATTGTCTGCTCTGCAACATCACCTGTCGTGCAGCAGGCAGGTGGTAGCATGGGGATAGCTAAGCAACCCAAATCTCAAGCCAAGGTGGGAAGTAAGCCAGCCAGGGTGGCCAAGATCAACATTGCTGTGTCGCCCAGGGACACAGCTGCATGTCAGCACTCTCTCACAAGCAGCACATGGAAGTACCCCTGGGAAGGTACGACTGCCTTCCACAGATGAGTGCCTCCTGGTGTTCCTTCAGCCCTTCAGCATACTTGTCTCATGGCTTGAGGACACACAGCATTTTGACATGAGATAGTTCATGGACATGCACCAGTTTGCCCAGCCATGGAGAAGTGGATTCTCCGATGTCAGGCATGCTCCTTTCTTACTCGTCTCTCTTGCTTCTCTCCAGCCATTTTGTCACCTGCACAAGTACCCCCCCACTAACTGCTAGGCAGAGGATATACGAGTACTACCTTGTTTCCCCAAATCCTCCCTCTTGCACAATATCCCCTACACCATAGGAGGCATCTCTGCAGTTCCTCACCCTCATGCAGACATCTGAGGGTTGAAAGAATTGCTTCATTCTTTTCTTAAGTTGTTGATATTCATGTAGCCCAGGCAAGACTAACTCAGATCAATTCAGCTCACAAGGGTGCGTGCTCACAGACATATTAGCACCAGCCTTCAAAGCAACCCCCTCAAGCCCAAAAACAACAAAAAAGGAGGCTTCAAAGGATACGTCTACCCCCTCCACAACATAACGTCCCATGCTCGCTGCAAACAATACTAACAGAAAAATCTGCCCTGACAAGATTCAGGGAAGACATTGAAGTAAACTCAGCTGTATTCCCTAGGAAGAACAGACTCCTCCAACATGGAAGAGAGGGTTTTTTCTAAAAGGTAGGTATGTTTAATAATACAAAAGCTGCAGTACCATTGTCCAAATATTTGTTTTTATCTCTGTGCAGGCAAGCCTGGCTCTGTTCAGTCAGATCTTGCTGTCCTATACTCTTCCAGTGTGGAATCCTTCCCTACACGTTTTTGAGTTTTATAAACACCAACGCTACCTCTAAGCACCCTTCATTGTATTATTTAGGTATGAACTCCAATTATAGACTCATGGGTAGAGCGGGGAAAAGCCCTCATTTCCTTATACTTTAACCTAGCATATTTTAGTGTCTCCGTTGTTGCTTTGTTTTTACCTGGCATCAGATATGAGATTTAAATTGTGCTTAGAATAATTTTTTATCATTGCTTCTTGAAGCTGCCGGTGACTATTAAAACTGAAAAGGTAATACCCCATATTCTTTTATGTATGCTGTTTTTTCTCTTCCAGTTCTTTTGTCTGAACCAGAAGTCATTGAATCTAATCAGGTTTTTAAATACAAATTTAAGGAAAAAATGCACTAGAGGTGGTTTTTTTTTTTTGAGAACTAGATGTACAGCTATGATAAAAATATTTCCAACATCATGTTGCAGTATGTTACACTTCTTCCTGTGCTGTCTTTGTACATTCTGTATCCTATTTTATTTCAGCCTGTTTCTCTGTGTTCAGAAGAAATTGGTAACATGTATCAGTACTGGATGTTCCTGTGAAGGCTTGCACTGAAGTACAGAGCTAAGATCAAAGTTCATTCACGATTTCTAGGTGCTACTGAAATGAAGTCTTCGTTTTGCTACTGGTAATTGTAGAAGTTTGTAATAAAAGATGTTTTCTCTCTCTTTCTCGGTCTGTGTTTATTTGGAATATCACAATAAGACACAAGAAAAGCTGTTAAAAATAGCACTGAATATGTTGAATCACAATTTGTTTTAATCTTGTCTACTTAGTTCCTGCCCAATCACTGAAATCTCATTTCCTTCTCTGAAAATTAACAACAAAGAACTGCCACAGTGTTGGGAAGCTACATGCCATAGCTGCTACCTGCAGTCATCCTCTCATCTTCTCATCTTCTCATGCTAATTCACCCCAAATTTGGACTACACAGCTGAGGAATGACTACCATACATACAGGCAGATAGATGGATAACCCCCCACCCCCTCACCCCCCCCACCCCTCATATCTTTTGATTTCCGTATCTGCCAGACTAAGGGCTCGCTATCTGGAATGTCCTTTCCTATAATCTTGCTCAGTAAAATATCTTTCATTCTGTTCCAACTTCAAAAGACAAGAAAACAGTATCTTTTAATCTATAGTGACTGGCAGATGGCCATTACCTAGCATTTTACTTTCCTTGAGTGTAGTTTATCAATCCTGCATCGATGCCATTCTCTCTTTGACATTAGCAGACTTGAGTTTGCACAGTGGTTTTATTTTTTTCCAGAAATCACACTCCATTGTCTCCACAATCATTGTCTATTCTCATTTTAACATAATTGCTGCTTTATTAAGCAAAGTATTTAGAAAGTTCCTCCCAAAACCTTTACACTGAGTGCTTTTGAAAAATTAAATGCCAACAGAACAATTTCTTTCCCTTCTCTCCCTTCCATCACTAGAGGAATGTTAATTAGCAGGTCTGTTTTTCTCATTTCTTTCAGTCTTCTCCCCTCAAACCTGTATGTGATAGTTAGACACCATGCTCATGTGGGCAGCATAAGAACCAGAATAGAATAAAGAAATATTAGAACAGCACATTGCCTGTCTTAGTGAAGGTACACACGAGAAGAAGTTGTGGTTGGAAAGGCATGTGAAAGAGGAAGCAAAGAAATGGAAGAGAGTTTTTATGGTTTAGCTGGGACCCGGTCTTGCAAATATCTACTGCTGAGGTTATACTCTGTGGACCTGACTTCATAATTTCACACGGCACAGAATCACATTAGAAGGCAACAACAGCAGAACCAAGCCAATACTGATGCTGTGTCAAGTAAACCACAGAAGAAGGTTCACATATTCAAAATTATTGTTTCATTTCATGCAGGCAACTGAATATTGCAGCACTGACATTCACAGACTTTTGCTGATGCTCTAAGTGGCTGCTCAGCATTCATTATAGGCAGACATGGCAGGAACATGCATGAGAACGAAATGGTGGTTGCAGGGGTGCTTGGAGAGCAACTGTTCCAGCAGCAATCACTAGCAAGTAGCAGCCACCGCTAGAAAGATGACACCTTTCCAAAGAAGCTGGAGCCAACAAGCCAGTGGGATACCTTGCAATGGGTACATGGGCATAGAGAAACACAGGCTTTTCCTCCATGCAACTCATTCCAAGTGGACAGTCAAACATCACTCCAGGAGGAAGGTGTTTGAGAGGGAGATGAGGTAGCTCAAATCTGAAGGTCCTCTGAGCCAAAGTACTAACCTAGCATCAACGTTTGGTATATATGCTGCTGGGTACTGACTTGCACAACAACCTTCTCACTTGGTGTGCATGGCTTTTACTATCTCCCTCTGCATACTACCTAGTAAACAGCCACCACGATATTTAGTGTTTACTACACCTTTTGACAAACTGAATCCTGGCAAACTTGAGCACAATTCCTCTGAAAAAGTAGAACTTTGCCCACTGACAATATTTCCTGGCCATTTCTGTGGCACCCTGCAGGCTCTGCTGGAGGGAGGTAGATCCACAGCATCATGAGCAGCTTGTCACATCGGTATGAGTTCAGATAATGCCTACAGGAACATTACTCTATTAAGAGCATGCTGCATACTTTATGAATATATATTGTAGACGTGTACTGCAATGTACACATGCACTACATACTCACAGTAAACAACGTGGTAGGATTTGACAGATGTACAGCACTACCATCAAAAACTAGCTCCTTCCAACATGGTGTGGAGGTTGCAAATAAATATCCTGTCTCACCTCAAGCATTTGACATACTGCCAATCTTGAGCAGGCATCGTTATCCCCAGTGCTGTATATCTAAAACAATTTTTCGAGAGCACATAGCCATCACATTGCCAACATTCAGAGTTCATACAGTCACAGAACCACTGAGGCTGAAAGGGACCTTGGGAGGCACCTAGACAGCCTCCTGCAGAGGCTTCTTATGGCTTTGCCCAGTTGGGTCACCAGCTTCTCTGGGCAACCTCTTCAGCTATAACCATTTTCAGTTTTCTCTTAAAAAACAAAACCAAAACCAACACCTTAAAAAAAAGATTTTTCCATTCTAGGCAACAGAAATTTTTTTTTCTCCTGATTTGCTGAAATGGTTTCAATAGAACTGACAAGTGTCAACCAGTCAGGAGGAAATTCCAGCAGCAGTTACATAAATGCTTGAAAACAGGCATGTTTAGAGAGGGAATGCTGATGCTGAGCCATGGCTGTGTCACTACAGGTATTGCTAGACTTAAAAGAGACAGCACTACGTCAGTAACCCTCATCTGAATGACCCCAGGTCAGTTCTAGTTGGATGAGATGTACATTTAAATATCTTCACATCAAAGAAAAGGGAGAAATAATTCATCCAATGTGGTTGTCTCTAATCAAAACGCTACCTCCAAAAAATTTTGCACTAGATATGTTATAGTGGGCAGAGCAATCCTTTCCTCCTGTTGTGAAGGAACAGATCGTTCAAGACAGGAGCCTGAGCTGTGCTGAAGGCAGTTAAAATTACAGCCAGTTCCAAAAATAGATGTCAAAAGCCCAGCAGGCTCCTCTTCCTTCCACGGCTGCCCACATCATGGGAACAGTTCCACCATCATTACACTTGTTCGACAGCTCTTCTCCCACCTTCCCAGGCCTGAGAAGGAGACCTTACCTTCTGAACCCATTCTTAGTCCTGCCCACACATTCCCTGGTCCCCCAAACCGGCTGGGTTTAGCTGGAGAATTTAGCCCTGGAGAGTGTCTGATAAATAGTGTCATTAATTTGCATAGAAATATAGAATAAAATTGCTATGTGACTGCTTTTTGATTTCTAGGCAGGCATGCTGAGGAGAAACTCAGCCCTACATGGGGAAGCAGATTTTAAGCCACCAGCATGTGAGCACAGAGCTGATGGCATGAAGATTCCCACATTCAGCAGATGGCAGGTGAAAAACCCCATGCACTCATCTGATGGCGATGAACAGGGAAGCTCTCCTCTTCCTCCAGTGGGCACAACTTGTGTTCGCACAGTCCTGAGGCCCCACAAAACCATTCCCTCTCCGCACCTGCAGTATTGCAACGGGGTTCTAGCCATGCCTTTTTACTTGGGTGACAGCCTTTTTCTGGGTAACAGGGACACTTAGACCTCTAGAGATATTTTGCAGCACCCAAAGGCTCAGTAGCGCTAAACTCCTCCAGGGTGAAGCGCCATGGAGGCAATTGCAGCCTGAATCTGCAACCTGAACTGTGGTCTCCTGAGTTAGAATACCATGCCCACAGTCACCTGGCTGGCAAAAAATAGGTATGGATGCACTGGGCTGGAAAGAGCAGAACTTGTGAGGGGGCTTTCTGCTTTGCATGCCCTCCAAGCCTTTCACTAGCATCACACAGCTTGGACTGAGGACAGAGCTGGGAGCGACTTCTGGCCTCCCGGTCTCAAGGACACAGGTCCTTCAGATGATGCAAATCCCTTCAACAGCAGTTTGTTGCCAGAGGAACTGCCCAATTCCTATTGCACTGCAGGAAAATCCCTCTCTCTCCTCTCTATCTTTTTCAGCGTGTTTAGAGAGTGTCAACCCTGAGACTACCAGTTCCCTGGCTTCCTCTCCCAGCTCTCTCCAAAATGCCAGTAATGAAGCAATCAGAACAGTTCAGCAATCAGCATCTTGATATAATCCTTCCTCTTTGACAGTCAGTAGGAAATAAATCACTGGCTGGAGCCTGCTGCAAATACACCACCCAGGCACAGATAACATCCCTAAACAAGGATGTGAGAGACAAAGACTAATCAAGGATTCTGCAGCTATCAGAGGAAGGTGTTTTCTATGGCAGAGAAAATACCCCATTTTCCTGAGCATTTCCCGTGTGATTTTACCTTCATGCAAACTGTAAACGTAGAGCCTGGAACCCAAGAGATCTCTAGAGGTTCTGTGAATTTTTAACATCATTAAGCATAGGATTAAATGAAATTGGAAGCAAAATACGAGTTTTCTAGTGTCTAATATATCTATTCTTACATGAAGGTTAGGTGAGGTGGAGAAGAGATAGAAGTGGCCAGGAGAAAGGCCACATAAAATTTTATCTTTTGACACAATCTAAATGGAGAAGCTGGAATGGAAATCAAGAGTGAAACGGCAGCCTCAAAGCACTTATTGATAGCAATAGGTTTATCTTAGAAAAGGATTCTTATGCTCCAAATATTTTTGTAGGCACTTTGCTGATGAATGAATACATTACAATACTTGTTTCAACTTCCTCCACTGCCTCTTAGGAGAGGACGAAGCCTCACCTGATGCTGGATCAAACTACACAGAGGGTCTGGATCAGTGTTTGGGAAAATACAGATTAGGGTTTTTTGTGAAGTTTGAGGATGAACTTTATCAATTCCTCTCTAGCTATTAGAGGCACCTATTGGAGCTTGACACATGCATATTCACGTTTAAATTCTGGTTCAGTAGGTTTAGAAATCTATCAGCAGAGTGCTCTGTTCAAAGCACGCTGCCTATTGCTGAACATTTCTGGAACATGCATTGATTTCAAAAAGGTAATAAATGTATTTTTATTCCAACTTTTAACTGCTTCACTCTGCAATTTCTCTCATCAGTCCTCTAAAAAAGCTAATGAGACTGACACCTCATTATTATTTTTTATCATCTTCTTAGTGATGATAGCATTAGAATTCTTCACCTTCAGAAGACACAGGGATATTCAAGTTGCAGGAACTTTACGTTTAAAGTTATAATTTTGCTTTGAAGCGCTCTGTCCTAAGACTTCAAAAAGAATTTTCCTCTGCAGTAGGGAAGGGATGGAGGAAGAGAAAAAAAACAGCTGTAACATCGCAAGTTATGGTAGCTGACCTCACAGTATGAAAATACCTTGGAAACTGTACCTGAATTTATCTTAGTATTTACCAAAGCCAAACCCTCTACTACCAAAGATTTAGTAACTGCAATTTGCAAATGACTGCTGAGTCTTAGATCACTGATCATACTTCATCATACTTTTGCTGTCATACCTTTTTGCACACCGTGTGTTAAAGACAAGCCAATTGAGATATTATAAAAGAATTTGATAAGTCTTTCTGCTCCCTGGGCTCTCTGCTCTTATTCCCATCAGATGACTAATGCACAAGCAGGACAAACCGAAACCAGTCTCTAATTAGTTAAGCTAATTAGTTCCAGTAAAATAAGACCCAAACCCTTTCACTATTGAGGGGGGGAAGTAATTTCACTTCCCACTCCTAGTTTCCCCGAGTTAAAACTGATCTCATCTCCTGGTATTTACACACCTGATAGCTGCCAACGTTCACACACCTTGGGAGGTTAACAGAATCAAGGAAACAAGGAAATCCACAGGCATAAAATAGGCAGCAAATATCCAAAGGGATGATCTCCTTCACAACTAAAGCACGTACATGTGTCTGTAGCTCACCTATTAGTTGTTTCTAATTCCTTTGGATGTAGAATGCATTATTCTGATATTAATTTTGCCAATACCAAGCCTTTACTTTTTTTTTTTGCCTACATCAAAGGAAATTGGAAGTTCGTAAAAATTGAATAAGCCTAGTTTTCATTCATTACGTAGTAGTCAATTTAAAAAAGGCACAGAACATCTGGATTCTTTGGGAGTTGTCTTACCTCCAGTAACATATGTGTGATACAGACTGTGTTATACCAGCCCTTCCCCAAGATATCTTCCACCTTCCAGTGAAAAACAGGTGGACGGACTCACAACTAGCCCAAGACTCAGTCATATCCAAGACCGCTACCCAAGGAGAGACCCTGAACTGCACCTGGGCAGAACATCGGCAGGTGCAGCAAAGGCCGGCACGTGCCAGGGAAGGCAGCCAAGGCGGCCGGTGCCAGGACATGGAAAAGGAGCGGCTGGGAGGGAGCCAGGGAGGTACATTGCACAGGTCCGGGTGTCCCTCTGCCGAGGGAAGGCTGCGCCGGGAGAGCGGGGACTGGGCCAGACTGGGCGGGTGACCGGACACAGACAGGAGACGTCAGACAGAAGATTGCTTGGTTGGTTGAAGATAGTGATGACGCCTTCAGAAAGGCCGGGGAAGGGAAGTTCCCAGAGCAGCTGAGCTTGTCCCCAACAGTTTCATCCCCTTTGTGCTCTCTGTTGCAGCTGGGTGAGGTCATTCCCCCTTCCTCTTCCTCTCCGCTTTTGTGGTGAAGTGACATCTTTGGCTCCAAACCGGACAAGGGCAGAGCAGACCTTGTGATTATTTCCTTCCCAAGGCAGGTCAGGTCTCTGTCACGGAGTGCAAGACTGGGGCTGTCTTAAGACTTTTCAAGGCCACCAACACAGAGATGATGAAGGACCCGCAGTCCCCGGTGGCGGAGGAGCTGCTGCAGCTTAGGCAATTTTTGCGCCCAAAACACCATCCTGCAAAAGAGGAAAGGCGTGTTCACAAGGGAAACACTGCCCTGTGGTCAGGGGCTGTCCCCATGGCTTGAAGAAGCAGGAGACACAGCTCTCCAGTACATGCAAGAAGCCAGCTCAGTGTTTCCTCTAGTTCCCTTGGTTTCTCTTCAAATATTCACTTGGAAATCCCATATTCCTAACACATGTGCTTCACACTCAATAAGGAAGCCTTTATGAGAAGGGAAATGGCAGCCTGGCTAGCTGGGAGATGTGGAGGTTAGTCCAGCAGAAATAGGTTGGTGATTTCAGGCCAGCTTTATCCTCAGCCTGACAAAATCCGCTGCTTGTATTTAGCATAAACCCAATATTGTTTAGGCTCCCTTGGCTGGATCTGCATGTCTGTGTTTCGGGCTGTGGTTGTAGCACGGAGCAGCCACACAGCTCCACGTTCATCCTTGCGGGGCACATTTCAGTGGTAGTTGGCAGGGGGTGTGGGCTTTGGTGGGCATGGAATAATTCGCTTTCAGAGGAAACTTAACCAGGTGCTGTGATCCAGGTGCACAGAGAGGAAAATGTACTTCAAGCCTTGCTGGGAATGCAAAAGCCCAAATCAATGACTGGGGGCATTCATCTGAAGAACCAGACTAACCCTGCTTTGGAGTAAAGGGGCAAATTTCATACAGTGGGCCCCAGCACTGACACCTTCAATCCATGGGTCCACTCCTATCACACACACCCCAAACTGGACAATTCAGAGAAGAGGGAAATGGACAGAAATCCCTTTCTCTCCTTGTCTCTGCTTTGAGTTATGGCCTTGAGAACATATAAAGGGCAGTTTGGGGAACCTGACAGTGGTGCAGTTCAGGGGCACTAAGTATGATATAGGTAAACAGAAATTTCTGGTATATGTGACTGTTAACCAGCCACCTTTAGTCAGTAAAAAGCAAGCAAAAAGGAGTAGGGATTAGGGAAAGTAGGACCTGTTGCATCCTGTAAACAGCGGTGCTAAGGCACTTGGGACAAACGCTAAAACCATCATATGAAAATGTAACTGCTCAAGCCAAAACAAGACCTGACAATACATTTGACATACCAGAAAGAAGCCTGCTAGAGAATTCATGATATGAGGGGCTAGGAGAAATAAGGATAACCTGTAACTGGCTAATATACAATCAGGGTACGTGATGCCGCTTGCATCCAAAACCATATTTTTAATCAGTCTTCCCCATATTACACATTTATAAAGCTTTTAAAAAGCTTAGCAGTTCAGTGGTCTTTTGTAACTATAAATCACGAGGTGTGTCAGTGGCACTGCAACCCCATAAACCAAACCTTGGCTATTAAATGAGCAGAATCCCAACCGATGTGACGCGTGATTTAACTTGTCTGGTGAAAGCCTCCAATCTGTCTTGTTCCCAAGTTATTTGGAGGCGACGGCTGATAACCGCAGCTCTGCGTGCACAGATAAAAAAACGTGACTCTGAGCGATCTGTAAAAACGGATGCTTACCGAGCCGCCTTTCCTGCTGCGTGCGGCGCGTCCGCCCCTCGCCCGGCTGCGAAACCATTGCCCGGAGCAGGATATGAAGCCGGCCCCAAGGTCAGACAGACGCCGGCTGGCACCCCACCATGGGCCATGGCCGTTTCCCACCCCAGGCAGCTGCATCGCTCTCGCCAGGGCCAAGGACTGTTCAGACGCCGGCCATCCATCAGCAGGGCGACAGGGTTGGTGAGCCCCAAAGGGCTGCAGGCAGCCTCGGGGGGGTTGCTTTCGGTGTTGGGTAAGGGCTGTGTGCCAGGGAGAGAGCAAACCTCGCAGGCCTAGGCAGCGCCCAGGAAGGACAAAAGATTCAGCCTGGAGCCAAAGCTCAGCTAAATCTAGCTGTATTTCAAGCGTCCAAGCTACCATGCTAAAATACCCAACACACTGCAGCAAACTGAGCCACCCTGAGACAAGAGACAGGATACCTTTTCCTAACACTGATGGTTTTCTTAGTTACTTCTTTCTTTTCTCTATTTCTGTAAGAATTCATGGAGTTTTAAACACGATTTAAATGGAAATGTCAAGTACTAGCAAACCACGTCATGGCACCTAACACAATGCAAGGTAAAGCTGGTTCTCCAGCATGTTGCTACACGAAAACCCTGCGGCACTGTAGGAGAAAAACAGTAATCAATAAAATACTATTGCGTGTGCTGCTTAAAACAAAAGGCGGTATTCTTCAGAAAGCAGTGCTTAGAGAATAGACTTCTTCCGTGAGCATGCTGGTACTCAGACCTCATTAAATAAAAGCACTATCGGATTAATTAGTTAATGTCTGGTAAGCCCTTTGAAGAAATATGGTAAATATGGTTTATCAGTGTCAGCTGTTATTTATTTCAGGGGTAGTGGGGCATATTCTGTATTTGACTGTGCCAGTACAATCCCCTTTGGCTTCAACCGTGAGATCTGAAGACAGGGTACAAGATCAGGACAGAATTTGGCCTTTAAACATTAAAAAAGCTGCTTTTACTATCTGCTGCCTCCTCCTGACTTTAAATTCTACCCCAAAGCAAAGAAAACAAACTTTTCTTATACAAATGAGAGGTATATTACACCTACGGAAAGCAGCTCTCCCTTCCTACAATTTCCACACAAGCCATAAAACAGTACAAGATACTCTGAGAGGGAAGGAAGCTCAAGCAGCTCCGAGGCATACAAAACATGAAAATGGCAGAAGTACTACAGAATAGCAGTATGGACAACAGGGGAGTTATTACGCTATGAAAGACGCATACCCAGACTACGCTGGCTCCTAATGGTTCTGCACAAAAATCAGAGTTAGACACATCTGTGCCAATGTCAAAAGATAAGACAGATAAACACTCTAAAATGCAACCCATGCAGTCCCGTAAGTGTACTTGAGAGGATTGTGTTGAGGCAGGAAAATACTGGCTAGAAAGCTATAAATAAATATAAATCCTCCTAGAAAAATAATGTTTGGTATCACCTCTAGTTGTCCTTAGTATTTATACCTTCCTTTAAGTTGGCCTTCACATATTTCTTAGACAAAAAGCTGAGTGTAAAGCTCTCTGGTATACCTATAAAGCAGAATGCCTAAAGTCCAAAACAAGCAAGGCACCCCTAGAGGGATTACAGGCTTTGGGTTTGGTTTTGTCCTCCAGAGAAGTGCTCTAAGGGTGGGAACAGACACCTCCTGCCAGCAAATATCATGTCACTGGTAGTGGTCCCTGGCCTCTGCATTGTAGTGAGACCGGCAATCCATTTAAGAAGGACACCTCCTAAGCCATCCATTTAACAGCTGCAAACAGACAACATTCGGAAAGCTCAGCCCCCCTGACATTTCTGTTCAAACAACACGTGGCAGGCATCTTTCTGTCCGTGAAGTCAGTACAGATCTCAGTTCTTTGGAGAGGACACAAATATTTATATATATAATTATATATACATTTTATCTTATCATAATTTTAGAAGATATCTTTATATACCACCAGTTATGTCAACTGTTTACTGCTTAGAGCTTGCCTATATTTGCGAGACATGCATAAATTAAGAGAATTAAATTAATTAGTATCTGTTGCTAATTTTAAATTTGATTCTTTAATAACCCTAAGAAAAGACAAGCTGGTATTGAAGACAGAGGAACTTATTTCAAGACAAACCGTTATTGCTGATTCCAGAAGAAAAGATTTGCCCTGTATGAAGTTAAGTCCGAGTATCCTGGGATTAATAAACCTGAAGGTTCTGTATGCATGTAAATACACCTCTCTGTCCATCCAACTGCACAATCACTCTGCAAAAACTCAAAGAAAGCAAAAAAATATATTTTTTTTTTAACAAATGTGAAGAGTGAAAC
Organism: Haliaeetus albicilla; assembly: GCF_947461875.1. Classification (NCBI taxonomy): domain Eukaryota; kingdom Metazoa; phylum Chordata; class Aves; order Accipitriformes; family Accipitridae; genus Haliaeetus; species Haliaeetus albicilla. Next base: position 45,216,492 of record NC_091484.1, on the reverse strand, counting down.
CAATCAGATAACTCGGAAAGGCCAAACTATGAAAAATAGATTTCATTACTGAACCAAAAGGCGGGACCTTTCAGGAAATTGGAAGCATGGATTATTACCTTGGGAGACACAAAAAGTCTTTCTTTTACCACGCTAACTCTCCCCATCCATTATTCATCACAGATGCCAAATTAGACAATTTTCATGTCAAATTGCTCCTAGGCAAGCGGCAGCAGCCCGCTGTGCCAGCTAGGGGACAGCAGGGCTGGGGTGGCACAGGCGTGTGCTGGGGATGAGGGGCCACACCACCCCCATTCTCACACAGGAGCAGTTATCCCAGGTGAGCGGGCTCTGGGGCACAGCACATTAGGTCCCCTGCCTGCAGAAGCAGGGATTTGCTTCTCCCTGAAAGACGAGCTGCACCATTTTGGGCCCCGATACTTGCATACCATTACAAAAAGCAAATCCTTTTAGGATTTTATCCTAGGCTTCTACATGTTCTTGCACCACTAAGATGTTTGGAGGAAACTCAGAGAGGGATAGGAGCAAATAAAGGAAGAAGACAGATTAAAAGGCTCCAAGGATACTTTACTATTCTGTCAGATAAAGGCACATCCTGACATCGTGCCTTCCACACACCCCATCATCTTTACTCTGCCCCTATGGCCTTGGGTGTTGCTTGCCCCATATTTCTGCTGGTACCTGCAGCCCCTGCTCCCTTCCTCTCCCAGCAGCTATCATTCTCTTTCTCCCCTGCAAAGGACTTGCAATTCCCCCCCTTCATTATCATTCTCTTTCTTCTTTTATTCCTCTTCCGGAGTATCATTTTTTAAAGGCTGTCCTGGGAGGCTGGCAAGAACTAAGACTGTATCTGTGTGTACGTATACGTGTGTGTGTGTGTACACGTGTGGGTAACATTCCCCCGCTCTCAGGAGTGGCAGAAATGCATTGTTCTTCACTGCAGTCTGAGAGGGTAAGAAGTGGAAGAGCGCACAGCCTTGGGGATGTGCAAGATCCCACAACCGAGGCAGGGGAGAAGCAGTGGTTGGGGACTGAAGCCCCTGGTGAACCAGACCCAGCATCCCAACAAGTCCCATGTCCTGCAGTATCAGTTTGCAGCCCAGTGCCCAGGATGGCACCAGCCTGGGAAATAAAGCTGAGCGGGACACATGTAGGGCAGCCCATTTCTTTGCCACTGATATTTCAGAACTGGCATTTCCCAGATAATTTTAGTTTGCTTTACCAGTTGATCCCTAGAGCAGGGGGAAATTCTGTTTTTTCTCTTAACGCTGTTATACAATATTGTGTTGAACTGCATACATACAGCCAGAGGGAAAACCAGGCTTAGCAAGTACTTCTTGGCAATCAGTTTTTAAACAGATGTTCAGCTGTTGTAAGATGCATTGTGGTAGTGGGCTGGGCCCTAGTACAATGTGCAGCCGAGGATGTAGTGACAATTGTACAGGATTAATTAAACTTCCTGAATGACCTCACTTAAAGGCTCTGCAGAGACCAGATAAGAATCACACAGCTTGGCCAAGAGCCTTAAAAGGGAAAGGAAAGGGAGGGAAAAGGACTTTCCGTAAATGTGCACTTCTTTCTCTGGTTCGGGTTGTGAAGCAACACCTGCAGGGCCTGGCAGAGAGGGGGGCACGGCTGCTGCTCTCACTCAGTTTAAACAAAGAGAGCCAAATGGGTCAGATGTGCAAGCAGACGGCCACTGGCAGCCCTGGGACCTTACAGCAGCAAGCTCCCTCTCCCCACTTCCCCAGGAATCCTGCTGCCCTCACCCCTTTTTGCATTGCACTTACACAGCACTTCCTGTCCATTCCAGGATCCCAGGGCACAGAAAGACCCACCAGCACAAAGCTAGGGGCACCTATGCTGCAAATAATGTAATTTCCTAGCACACTGCCTCAATCCTCTGATCATCCACACCTCATAAATGCATCAAAAGCTGGCTCAGTCCAGCTGACAACAATCATCCCACAATCTGAAAGCATGAAAGAAACCGTTACACTTTTGTCTCCTTCCTCCTGTATCAATCTTCCAACAATACCCTAGCTGGCTTTACAACCTGAAAACACCCCACGGATGCCCACTTGCCACTTTGCAGGATACACAAGCCGTACAGCATAGTGGCATGCTACCAAAACAGCATCTGACAGGCTGTGATGCAGCACTCGCTCAGGGACTCTCAACTGCAAAGGTACCACAAAATAATGACATCTTGGGTCACGAAGGAAACAGATACTAGGGAGCTAAACAGGGCCAGGACATGAACTTGAGCACTGCCCATACTGCTGGATTTTCAACAGGCTCCCTGGCCTGGTTGTGTCTCCCAGGCAATGCCCAGGCTCACTTCAGGGGACACCATGATGTAGTGACTGTTCTTAAGAGAGAAGATGGTCACAGTTACCTTGTTCTGGAGAGAAATAGCTCTTCCATCAGCTGTGCAGCAGCCCCTTGGGATGGCCAGGACATGGCCCATTTTACTTGCTCATCAGGATGACCATGCGAGGCCCAGAGATGTCCCCTGGTGCTGTTCTCTGGACATGAGCCGCTTTACACGCCTTCACCTGGAAATGAGGAATTGCTCCTGGGGGCAGACGCCTCTAGCAGTGTAGATGTAGCCAAAGGTATTCAAGGGCTCAGCTTCCTTTGATTTCAGGCCCACAAGCACCTTAAAAAATAGACACTGAATTTTACCATAATGCTGGGAGTATGATTTCATGTCACAGTTATCATCATGCTCCACTGGGATGGTCCTACTCTCCACCACCCTCACGTCAGTTTTGGTGGCTCTGTTTTCCATCACACCAATCAACTTACCAAACAAGGGCATGAACATTAGGCGCCTGGCTAGGGAAGCAGTGTGGCATGTAGCCATAAAGATGGCGTGAAGGAGAAAGGGGATGCTCCTTTCCACAACAGGCAGCAGATGGATTGTCTCAGATGTAAGAAGTGCAACTGGAAAAATAAGTAAGATTTGCAGTTCCTATGGAATAACATGGCTGCTTGTGGTGGGTTGACCCTGGCTGGACACCAGATGCCCACCAAAGCCGCTCTATCACTCCCTTCCTCAGCTGGACAGGGGGAGAGAAAATACAACTAAAAGCTCATGAGTCAAGATAAGGACAGGGAGAGATCATTCACCAATTACCGTCATGGGCAAAACAGACTCAGCTTGGGGAAAATTAATTTAATTTATTACCAATCCATTCAGAGTAGGATAAAGAGAAGAAAACCCAAATCTTAAAACACCTTCCCCCCACCCCTCCCTCCTTCCCAGCTCAACTCCACTCCTGATTTTCTCTACCTCCTCCCTGCAATGGTGCAGGGGGATGAGGAATGGGAGTTTCGTCAGTTCATCACACGTTGTCTCTGCTGCTCCTTCTTCCTCAGAGGCAGGACTCCTCACACTCTTCCCCTGCTCCAGTGTGGGGTCCCTCCCACGGGCTGCAGTCCTTCAGGCACAGACTGCTCCAGTGTGGGTCTCTCGTGGGGTCACAAGTCCTGCCAGAAAACCTGCTCCAGCATGGGACTCCTCTCTCCACAGGGCCACAGGTCCTGGCAGGAGCCTGCTCCAGCGCAGGCTTCCCACAGGGTCACAGCCTCCTTTGGGCACCCACCTGCTGCAATGTGGGGTCCTTCCCGGGCTGCAGGTGGAGATCTGCTCCACTGTGGACCTCCATGGGCTGCAGGGGGACAGCCTGCCTCACCATGGTCTTCACCACGGGCTGCAGGGGAATCTCTGCTCCGGCACCTGGAACACCTCTTCCTCTACTTCACTGACCTTGGTGTCTGCAGGGTTGTTTCTCTTACATGTTCTCACTCCTTTTTTTGGCTTCAGTTTCTGCTGTGCAGGTTTTTGTGGTGGGGTTTTTTCCCCCTTCATAAATACATTATCCCAGAGGCATTACCACTGTCACTGATGGGCTTGGCCTTGGCCAGCGGCAGGTCTGTCTTGGAGCCAGCTGGCATTGGCTCTGTTGGACACGGAGGAAGCTTCCAGCAGCTTCTTACAGAAGCCACCCCTGTAGCCCCCCCGCTACCAAAACCTTGCCACACAAACCCAATACAGTGCTGTTCTTCTCTGCACCAGTGTTACTTGCTGTGTCCTACAACGCCTGGAGAAAACATGCTGCTGTAGAGCTTGGCCTGCACACCTTCCCCATCAGCATCCTGCTATGTGCACCAAGTGCCAAATGAAGTCCTTAGGCTCTACTCACACAGCCTTGCTGCTGACCTCAAAAGGGGGTTTGCCCACAGAACCTATGGAAAGAAGAGTTCAGAAAATTACCCACAGAATGGAAAATATTCTTCTATGCAAATTGTATTTCTCATTGTAGGAAATGCCTTTGGCCTTTCCCACCCACAATCCTGAACAGAAAATCAGCGTGTCAGAAGAGTGATCACAGAGGAATGTTTGGTCATCTTAATGTTTTTAATATTACATATAAATCTAATGTACTTACATGTTTTTCTTACTGTGTTATATATAATAGAAAGGGTTGTGAAATACTGCTGGAGAAAGTAGAAGACTAGAAGAGTTAAATAACTTGCTGAAGTCCCACAGCAAGTTGCTGATAAGAATCAAGAACAGAATCCATGTGAAACAGCAAAACAGAGCAGAATTCAAAGTGATTGGCAAGATGCCTATCGATTTCAAAGGGACCACAATTTAATCCCTGGAGTCTTGACTTCTAACCTGCCCTTCTTGTGGCACAACAGATTATCAGCTGAGAAACTACTCGGTTTCAGGCTGATCAGCATGACGATGCATGTGACGTGCATCTTGATAAGCAAGTTATGATAAATGTATTTTTAAATACAGTTTAACAAAATAGGTCTAGTAGATATTAGAACCATCAAAAATGTGATGAAAATGCTTTCTTAAGTTTGCTTGCTTTATGCAATTCAGGATCCAAGTCCCTGCTTTTCTTACATAGCCCAAAAGTCCAGAAAATTTATCATTTGCTTCAGCAAAATGCAATAAGTTTCCTTCCCAAATAAGGAGTTCGCCCCTTGAAATTCAGAATAGCACATTCAAATAGGGTTAAACACTTTCATTTAAGCTTTGACATGGGTTTAATTACTGTATGTCTTGATCTCCTGGAGTTTTCTCTTCACAGTTAGACACCACAAGGAGATAATCAAGGACGAGAAGAAAGGAAGAGCTGTGGATGTCGCCATGCTCACTATGGGGCATCTCTGCTCAGTAAAATAATAAAGAAAATAGCCAAAATGTTGTGCTGCTTCTGTGGCAAAATGAGATGAAGAGGAAAGCTATCTGTATTTGACAATGCACACCTGGTAGGAAGGCAGGGGCTAGCCTGTGTACCAAAACACTCCAGACCTTGAGCACCTCTGAAGCATGGGTAAAAAAGCCAGCTTTTCTCTCCCAGACCAACCCTTCCTGCAGCAAGGGGCAAGTGCAGAACTGGCCCTGGCAGCCCCAGAGAGCTACTTGCTTTCTCCCTGCCCTGGGCTGGCTCTGGCCCCACACTGGGAACACGCGAGCTGACCTTCCAGCAGGAGACAAGGACAGCTGGGGATACCAGCGAACACTGAGCCCATACCAGAGGGCCTTGACGGGCAGCACTCGTTTTTTCCTTTGCATGGTGAGAAAACAGCAGTATCACTTCCTCTGAATGCTCACAAAGTGACCACGTCTGTGCCCTTTGATGTTTGCTGTTAAAAAGATCCTGTTCTTGAAAAAGAACACTGCAGAATACACATTTTCTGCTTGTTTTTCACATATGGGGCTCAATTTAGCTTTAATTCCTTTAAAGGCACATGCAAACACACTTAGTGACCTTGTGCAGATTCCCAGCTGAATGCTTTCTGCACAATGCCTGTAATAACACCTCTTAGCTGGAAAAGTAACAATAGGAAGTGAAAATTATTAATAATTAAACTATAAATCAATGGTTAAAACTAGTATGTTAACCTGCTTACAGTGGAGGAACATAGCACGCTCTTTCCCATGAACAGAGGACCTGAAAGCAGAGTCCAGCCCCCAAGTGGACGTGTCTAGCAGTGCCAATGCCACTATAAATTAATGCCCTGTAAACCTGAGGTTGAAAGGTTGATCTACGTCCTGCAGTAGAGCAATGGTTACAGAGGCACTTCTCAGTCTAGAGATTCAGGTGGAAACAGCCCCAAGGTTCAGAGATCCCAAATTCCAGGTCAGGCCTGTGATTAAAAATAAAAACTTACCTTACAATAAAAAACATCCACAGTTTAAACAATTGTTGTTTGATCTAAAGCATTTACAGCGTATGGACGTGATCCTTTAGGACTTATTTGAACAAAGATCTCACAACCTCAACAGACATTTTCACCAAGCAATTAAAGCAAATATTTTGCTTCAGTATGGTTTTAAAAATTATATTAATAACAAAACAAGCTACAATAAAATACATTGAAAACTCAGGGGGAATTTTGATAAAACCAGCCTCACCATCTGTGCTCAAATTGTCTTGGATGAGATGAGACCTAGAAACCCTAGGAATGGCCCAGAACTCAGCGTTCTTGCATTTAGGAGAAAAAGGGAAAGAAAGAAAAGTTAGGTAAGTTTCTTCCACTCTCTTTTTTTTCTTTCCTGAGCTTTGTTATTTCAAAAATAAAAGACTGATTTGCTCAGGAAAAAAAAAAAAAAGAGTTTTGCAAAAAGACTTCCATCCCAAATTTGACAAAGCAATTTAGATGATCTTTTGGACAAGCCCCTGTGCAAAACGAGTGCTTTTCAGACTTCTGCCTTTAGGCTATCCCATCAGCCTTCTGTTGCACACCGATGTCTCTGCCACTACGCAAGCACACACCTTCACCTGGCTCAAGCCCTCCCTGTGCTGCAGAGCCCCAGTGCCGTTCCTGTGCATGCTGGTTTCCAGGCACCGCCAGCCATCCTTGGCGATTGACTATCTGCATGCCGTGATGCTCCTCCAGCAATCCCAGAGACTTTTTCAGTGTTGTGTTCATGCAGCAAGGCAGCTAAGTTGCCCGTGATCGACACTGGCACCTGCTGAGCAGCAGCCTCTCTGGGGTGTCCTGGGGATTTAGTCTATCATTAGATAAGACCGGGCTCAAGAAAGAAGAAAATTTTACATTCACAGCATCAGTGTGAGACAAATGAAATATTTCCAGGTTTTCTTGTGGCTGAAGTAATTAGCATTCTATCTTGCCAATACTTTTTTTTTGTAACTTAGAAAGCAATTATTTTAGTATCGAAGCCCAACATCCTATGTATAATCTTTAATGTAGAACACACATTACTACAAATAGGTAAGATACTGATGGAACAGATCCTCTCTGCAGGCAGAAGGGTATGTTGCTCAGAGTAGCTATATCCTTACCTCCCCCCAGTAAGCTCTATTAACTGCTCTGACACCTCTTCGTGATAGATAATAACCCCACTAACAAGCACCTGACTCTGCCTAAGTACCTGTTAAAAGTGTCACTGTCACCCCAGTGGGAGCTCTGCTTAACGCTCCTCTCGGGGTGAGGTGGAGCAGCTCAGCACAAACAGACAGTTCGCTCCTCCGCTGCAAGCTTCTTGCAATGGGCCGCAGCCTCCTGCTTTTCCACGTCCTACAGTGTGCTTGGTTTTTGTGTCACACTCCCTAGAGATGCTGGCAGGATACGATCCCAGTCTTGAGGAACTGGGAAGCCCTCTCACATTTGCCAACAGAAGTTGTGGAATAGGGTATCCAAGCTTTTAAATTGACATTGCATAAAAATTCCCAAATGCTTTCAATATTTCAGTTAAAGACAAGAGTGGGATAGCAATATACTTCAGACACACTTCTCAAGAAAAGGCAAAAAAAGCATTCAGCTGCAGCTTTTCCAGGGTCTTCCTTCCCTTTAACAGCAGCACGTTCTGCCCTGCAGGACTTTGGTTAGCAGCAGTGCCGAGCTCAGGAAAACGGGTGCAGTGAAAACCTGTGAAAAGCTGTGATAAACACAGTATGGGGTGGGGTGGGCGGAAGAAAAAGAAGGTAGGAACCAACTGGATTTTTATTCTATAGATATTAGTTCTGCCAGCTAGCATAAATTTAAAGAAGAAACAAAACAGCAGTTAGTCAGAGGGAAACACCTGCAGCTCTTTGAGAGTCCCTCAGCTTTGAATTTGAACTTCGTTGTTTCACCAGTTTAAATTAAGCAATTAGTCAGTAACATGCCGCCAATTTTTTTAACATGCCTCCCAAACAAATGTTACCCAGGAGCTTTTGATAAGACTATGGCACAGAAAGGGCACATAGGAGATGGCTCTGAAATTTGTTATTGTCACATTTAAGGGATAAAAAGCTTTTTCTCTGCCGCGGAGGTGGGGAAAAGCAGAGTATTTGAATAAATTAGGCTGCTGGGTACCTAAGAAAGATAAGTGCATGCGGAGTGTATTCACCACATACTGTTCATGCAGGGGGTTGATAGGGAACATATGTGAAGACTTGATGGTGCTTCAAGGATCTGAAGACTCCCTCCTCCCCTCCAGTGAGCTTTCTTTTGGCTGCACAGTTTGAACCTGGTTCAGTCCCTCTACTCCTGTGATCTCCACCACCACGCCTGTGCAACCAGTGCTAGGTTTCCCTCATGAAAGGAAAAAGTTTTATATAATCTGTCTCGTGGAAACATTCATCTCAGCAGTCCTTCTTCTCCCGTGGGCGTCTTCTCGAAATCCTGCTGCTCTTTCTGCATTCATTAATCCCCCAGATAATTCTGCATGTGCTTAAGTGAGGCCTGGGAATAGGAGACTTTCTCCAGTGGGGAAAGGGAGAGAAAAACAGAAGTTAAAGCTCATTCTAAAATGTTTTTTTAATGTCTGGGTGATAGTCTCCACCGCAACAGCATTGAACTGTGTACTTCTTAGGCAATAGCTAGCACCAAAGCCTCAGCTCTGTTGTCCTTAGACCAGAGAGCTTTGTGGTGCAGAAGATTTTTCCCATGAGACTCTACTTCCCGGGAAGGTTTATTTCCCCACAGCCTGAGATCTGAGACCACATGCCTGGAAGCAGAGAAAGGAGCCTTCCCCTCCGTCTTAACCCTTTGTACCATGCAAACCACTGACCTACTAACTTCCCTGGGCTGCCTTTTTTGCCCCAGCTGCACATCACACTTTCCAGGACGCTAGAAAGGCCATGGGAATGTTTCATGAACATTTTGAGGGCATGTGCTGTGCTGTCGTGTTTATGGATTTGAACATCCTCAATACTCACATCAAGCAAAAGCTAAAACAGGTGTCAGTCGCAGCATGTGCTGTAACTTACTGTACCACAAACCCTGCAGGGCCCACGCAATCAAAATCAGGCCCATTAACTGACACCTACATCCCTTTGATACTTATGCATCAACAAAGTCACTCAGTTTTCTGCCTGCATTGAATCCACTGGGTTCACTTTAAAGCTATCTTTGAATTAACATGACAGCTGCAAATGCAAAAACTTAAGCTTCTCTGCTGAGGATTTAAAGAGGGCAAATATGGCATAACTATAATGGGAGTGACAGTTCCTAGCAGAAAGGACTTTTTAAAACCACAGGTAGGTGTACTTTTTGTAACTTCAATTTTTTAAATGCCCGTAAGGAGTGAAGATGAAGCCAGCATCACATGCAATCACAAACTAAAACTGGCCCCAAACCACAAAAAACAGAGGCAGAGAAATGCAAAGTTACATCTCTGCATGTCTGTTTTTTCTCCCCGATGTAGAGGAGCTGCCGCTGCCTCCACCACCTCCCTCAACCACCTCTGCCTGCCAGCAAGAGATGGGCAAGTGCAAACAGCTTTGCCAGGTCGTGTCCAGAGAAGTTCTCGGTGGCTTCGAGTGGAAGCGGCAGACAATTTTCTCTGTCCCATCCCCTCCACTGTTTGCTAGCCACCGTGTTTTGTGGTCCTGCATTTGGGTTTACACCTGTAGACCGGGCAGATTTAGCCCCAATGCCCCAGAAAGGTTGCGTTGCATCATGCCTGCGGGCCCTGTGCCAGGGACGATTAGCAGGGGGAAGCAGAAGATTTTTCCGGACGAAAACCCCTACAAACAGCATTTTGGGAAGAAAGCTGAGCTCAGATTTACATCTGTGGTCCTAAGCTGAGAATAACGGGACAGTCCAAGCGCTGTAAGAGCAAAATTTGCAGGGTGAGCATGCTGCACCCCCTGCTACACCACAGGATTAGCTAAGTCACCTCTGTGGTGGTGACACCCCTCGCCCTCTGCAGCTCTCAGCCCACTGCTGAGGGGCTTCAGTTCTCCTCTCTCTCCTTCTGCTAGTGTCTGGCTTAGGTGAGACTAGTCCTGAAAGCATTAGGGCACCGTGGTCCACCCGGGACTCCCTCGCTCCCTGTGTGCCAATGCTGAAACGCGTGCCCAGCTTGCAGGTCCCAGGAGCGGGGCATTGCCCTTCGTGGTCTGCACCAAATCTCATCTGCTTCTGAGAGCCATCTACAGGATGAAAATTGCCTAGTTTAGCTGGCGGACAAGATTTCAGCACAAAAAGTACAATCATTTGTAACCGAGCTGATTTGTACCTGTCAACAGGTAAATAGTTCAAAATAGCTACACAGGTCTTCCTCAGTGCTGCATGTGGCAAAGGGCTTAACTGCTTGAAAGCCTGTCAGTTTTTGTTCCCCCACCCCCCAGCTAAAGTCTGGATATTGCCTATTAGAAAAATGGCTTCTCCTACAGCTCTGGACCATATGGCTGTGTCAGTATGGGATTAAGGACTTTTCAGCCTTCTGCTGAGCCATCAGCACCAGTTCCCTGCCTGTCCCCTGCCCCAGCCCACCACTGCAGGCTGCTGCGGGAGCAGAGCATGTCCCCGGGAGAGGAGGGATTTCTCTACCCAGCCTCAGAGCTGTGAACAAGGCAAGCTGGCTATGCCGCAGATTATTTATTCAGGATGGGCCAAGCTTCTCAGGAAGCTGAGAAACCTCCTCTCTCTGCATATGAGATGAGGCTGACAGCAAAGGCAGCTAAAAAATTCAGCCTTGTTAGCAAAGATGCTGTTCTTCTCTTACTCCATTAGTGCCACTGTTCCTGAATTTTAGGCTGACCACAAAAAATCTGAATTTTTGCAAAGCCTCTTTTCTTGTATTGGAATGAACAGTGTCACCAACATACCTTGAAATCTCCTGGAAATTTAAACTTCTGGCAAGGAGAAAAATCAAGCCACGTGAAAATTTTATTTTTATAAAACTCTAGATTACTATAGTTTGCAGCTGAAGAGTATTCCAGTCTTACACATGCAAATCAGGCTGTCAATAGGAGCCGTTATTAAATAGATTGTACACAACACAGCCTGAATACTGTCCAGTCAGCATTAAAGAAGAAAATTGCTAATGAGGTGAAACAGAAGTACCTCAGCCCAGCAACACAGAGACCCACAACTAATGAAGCACCAAGACTGCATCTCAGATGATCAATCTCTGTAACTTTTCAAACTCTGTTCTACATTTAAATATTTGAATATTAATTTATTCTAATGTTATCTCAAGTGACTAATGAGTTATATCAGAATTGTGGTTTAAAAAACCTCCAACAACAGAAAAATACCAGACTCCTATAGTTCAGCCTCCCCTGGTTATTAAAACACAGAACATCTATTGTAAGCAGAAAACCTCTCTATAATGGACTCCCCAAAGGCCATTCAGCCAACTACAAGAATTTTATATTTACCTTGAAAGCAGTCATTAGTATAGGCTAATGATGGCTGAAAACATCCCTAAAACCTGTGGTTATGGGCCAAATAACTTCTATAGTCTAGAATGAATTCAGCAGGAAATGCTGTAATAAGTAATAATTACGATACGTAAGCGTATTAAGTAACAATTAACATACAGGCAAAATGCACCAAAAGTACAGACAGGGTAGGATACTCTTGAAGGCCCCTGCATCATTTTTTCCTGACTGCAGCAATTCTTCTTGTCCCTCCAAAATAGAATAGTGGATGTTGCTTAGGGTTTCTGCATAATTCACTTCCAAAGCACAAAAACCCCAACAAATCCTGAACTGCTATTTTGCATTTTCTGAGGCAGTCAGAAAATGTCAGTCAGGTCTTATGTTTAACTTCCAAAAGGTGTTTCCACTTAAATTAGTTTATCAAAGCATAGGGAGAAAATTAGTATTTTCTTTTTTCAGCCCTTCTCAGGTACCTTTGCAGCTGTAAAAAACAATACCAGATTAAAGTGATTTCCCCCTCTACATAAGAGGTCAAAAAGAAATTCAGAAAATAAAGCTAAACAATTCTTTTCGTGGCCTATTTCAATTATTACCTTGCTGAAGTTATAATTATGCTGTTATAATTGGGTAAAGGGCTGGCCATCATATACTTTTAGATGCTAAAATGACTTGCCATAGTACATGTAACACTTCATACAGGGTTAGCTTGCCTGTGACCATCAGCAGCGTGCTGTCACAGGCTCACAAGCTCCTTGGGCTGTCGTAAACTGGCACAGCCATGAAAGGAGAGTCAGACTCTCCTGCTCCCAGATGCCGCTGTTGCTCCTTTGCTGCCAGCACTACTGTTTGCAGTGGACTAGGCTGAAAAACTGTTCCAGCTGATAATTAACTAAAACTATCGATCCCATAACTAGTACAGTCCCCCATCCAGCACTGTGGCATTTGAATCTGGCTTTTTGCCTTTGGAGCACCTCAACCCTTTTCATTCATCAGAGGACAGTGTCTCTGTTTCCGTTATAGGCTCCAATTCTGCGTTGTTCTCCCTGCCACTCTCATCTCCCCTTCCTCTCAAGGATGATGTCAAGATTAAGAACCATTTGCGTATCTGCCTAAAACATTCTCCCTTAATTCTTTCCTAACTCCATCCACCAGTCTAAGAAAAATATTAACTCTCCCTCCAAAGTCTGCATCTTTTTTTCTGTGGTCAATGTTAGAAGAAAGTGGTTTCAGACAACTTATACATACTGTAGAGGAGATTGTAGCCACAGTGCATTATGACTGCAGACAACACTTAAGGTACCATCATTCCATAAAGGCCTGATGAAATCCCATTGCTATTGCTGAACAACTCCAGACAGGGAGGCCTTCTTGCTTTTAGCATCATGAAGGAGTGACTGACAGATGAAAGTTTGCAGGATCTATGAACAGGCCATGAGCTACATTTCAAAAAGAGTAGCTTAGTGAGGACATTTCAGCTCTGGAGAATCTGGGCATATTCAGAACTCCACCACCCAGCACATGCAGTTCCAGTTCAGACAATGGTCCTGTTGTATGTTATTAATGTTACGTTCAGCCACCTTGATTTCTTCCCTGAAATTGGGGGATCTTATTTTAAAATGAAAATTAAAATAAACAATGTCAGCAATGTCTCCAATCTTCACAGTAGTATTTCCTTGATCTTAATTCAGCACTGTGTGGTTTACAATTTTTTTTTTTTCTATCTGTCTTCCCAACAGCAAGTAATGAGAAACAAATTTAGGGAGGTGGAGGGAGCGAGAGGAGGTAAGATACTGTCTTTAGGAGTAAAAAGAGGTATTCAAAAATGGGAAATCAGTCTGAATTTAGTTGTCCCACTAGGTAGCAAGCTCCATAGGCTGCCTGCTTATCTGAGAAGTTGGGGAACCTGTGCTTAAGTGTTTCCTTAAGTGTCAGTTCAGTGCATGAATTTCCCATGAACATTTTTTTATTATTATTTATGAGTTCCCATCATCCTGGCATCAGTATTTCCAGTCCTGTGGCCAGACTGTTTTCACTGAGTTTACTAATTTCATCCATGAATCTGTGACAGCTCCTTCCAGTCAGTGTTGCTTTTGGTGGAAAGGAAGCAACGTGGTCCAGGAAATCATCTTTGTTTACGAACTGCTGCCTCACTAAGGGAAGAGTTGCTTCTGTTTTTCCCTCCATCGTGGCTGTGGTGGAAGACTGTACATAGTCCTTCTATACCAGCCTGCCTGCATGACTACAGCATTAAAAAAAATCATACATTTTGGATGAGGCCATGGGAACTGCTGGATTGCCTTGTGGCTATTGCTGCCGACTGTAATGTAAGACTGCCAGGTTTCAACACAGCAACTACTCAGGTTCATTAACAACAAAATAATAAAGACAGGTTTCAAACATGAGTCATTCAGCCAAAGCATCATCAATGCATTACTGTTCTGAAAGATGAAGAGAGGTAGTCAAGGAAATTGAACCAGAAGACAAAGGGCTGCAGTCTGGCTCTCTTTTCCTGGATGCAGCTGAAGCAGCAACACCCCTAAGAAATCAGCATTCAGTAGTGCAGCCAGAACTACCCAACATAACAGAATATCATAAATATCCAATGCATAGATGGCTGAGGCCTTACTACTGCAAGGATCAAAGCACTCTGAAACGGATCAAATGAATAATTAATATCCATTGCCTATACCCCACCAGCATGAAATTGCTCATTTAATTCTAATCAAAGTTAAGTCTCGGTTTTCCAAGACCAGAATTTTTATAAACTTTACTGCAAAATTCCAACATTCTAAAGATGTTTTTCCAATGCTACTTACAGTTGGGTTTACATGACATCCTGAAAGAGTTTGTTCTCTTCATTGCTTGCCTCACACAGGTGAATTACACAGCAATAGCAATCTGCAGGATGCATGACCATAAACACAGCAGTCGGTCAGAAATGCAATAGCTGCCGTGCAACTTGACCTAGCAGTAACTACATCTTAAGACTGGAAGTACAGTATGTCAGCAGAAGTTATAGGAGGACATATACGAGACTAGAAAGCAAGGCAATGACGTATAGTTCAGACATGGATTCCCTTCACAAATTATGTTAGTTTTCATCTTTTCAGACACAATCTTCTCTCTTCCTTTATGTGCACTCCCTCTGTAGAGGCAGAGTTAACAAGGGTCATTCAATTTGACCCTTTTCACCTCCCTGGCACTCCCCCAGGGTCCCTGGCTTTAGCACTCTCCATCACCAGCCAAACAAGGCTAGATGCAACTCTCCAGAACCTGTCAAAGAAACATCAAAACTCAGCCAGAAGAAATCAAACAAGCCATGAACCAGAAGGTTACTCCAGAGGAATTCTCTAGGGGGGTGCCTGAATTATCTTAATAACTTTGTTGGCTTAAACACAGTTCATGGAATTTGGCAGTTCCCAGTTCTGCTTCCCCAGAGGAAGCCCATAGGGACTTTGTTCTCATATTTTCATTGCTTTTTTACTTTGATCCAAGGACAGAGGCATCCAGCCAATAGGAAATACTAGATTCACAGAGCTAGTAGAGTTTAAGTTTTCTGAACACAGTCCTTGGAGTTTCTGTCCTGGAAATATGGCAGCTTCCTATTGTACCACAGTGACCATCAGTAACATAGCTGACCTGAATCTTAATCTACTCCTATTATCATCTCAACCTCAGAATAAGTTCTAACACTGATCAGACATCCTTGGAGCTTCTTACTTTTAAGAATTAAATTTTTTGAAAAAAACATCAACAACACGGAGAAAGCAGAACTACCTGCTTTCCCAATTGAAACAATCTCAAAGTAATTTATTATGTGGGGGGTAGCTCACAACTTATGTAAGAAAAAAAGTTTTAAAAATTGAACCCTTTCCTGAAATAGCCCAACATATAACCTTAAGGGTCCATTATGGTAAGCAAATTATGTCAGTGACGAACATGGTGAGTGACCATGTTAAGCAGGATCTGACCAAGGACCTCATCCCTACCATGAAGCACTGAAGAAGCATTTCTGAGGGCTGCAACCTTCCACCTGCATTTTCTCCAGAAATTTGAGAGCCCAGCAGGGGACTGCAGGTGGGAAACTGCACTGAGTGACAGCAGAGAACTTAGGACAATAACAACAGTTATGTTTTAATGACTTGGCCAACACTACTGAAAACAAGAACAACTGCCTGTGTTTGTATTCCACTGAAGGCACACAGTACATTATGTGGCACATTAGACTTAAAAGCTCCCAGTGTACGCAATGAATTATGCAGCAGTGTTTATTGAACAATTTTACTAATAAGCCATCTTAGATTTAAATAACAATAATTTTGCATGTAAGGCATACAGTAAAAATGATTCATGCATTCTAAGTGCCAGGAGCAAA
Source organism: Haliaeetus albicilla (assembly GCF_947461875.1). Classification (NCBI taxonomy): domain Eukaryota; kingdom Metazoa; phylum Chordata; class Aves; order Accipitriformes; family Accipitridae; genus Haliaeetus; species Haliaeetus albicilla. The sequence continues at coordinate 45,200,466 of NC_091484.1, read as the reverse complement.
GCGTACCTTCCTTAGCAGGAGGCTTACTAGGAGCCAACAGCTGATGGTTTACCAGCTCCGCAGAAGAATGGGGACAGAGAAACAACATGCCTCTAGTTCCTCCTGCCATTTCAGCCATCCTAGAGCCAGCCTTGCGGTGGGAGGTCAGGACTGTAAATATTACGAGTGTGAGGCTTTACCATTGAGAGTAACCAGGGCCTTAGCTGGCAGCTGCAGATCGTTCTTTTATGTACATCTAGTGCTAAATATAGCTAGAGATAAGCAGAAGCTGATGAAAAACAAGTGAGAGCTGCGAGATGGTGAAGTGACAATATATCGATCTTGGTCCCATTACTTGGGGATCACCCAAATATTCCAAGAAGCCCATCAGGAAGGAAAACCAGTATTTTGCAGCGTTGTTCCATGTGCTTTAGGGTCTTAATGACTTACGTATTAGTACAATATGTAACATTATAATCTTCTGCAATTATATAATTACAGCAATAATACAAAATATTATAATGCATAAAATTATCATAATGTTGCATAATTATAATCTGCAATATAATACACGAACTGATTTTTATAGTATGTAACATTACATTATAATGTTACATTCTGGCATTTCCCATGCTCCAGTTGCAAATTGTCACCTAAAGCATTCCTGTAAATCCCTATCCACAGCTCACTCGTGCTTTCTAACCTACCTTAATTTCTTTTCTATCTTCATCACATAGTTTCTGCCTAATCTGGCTTGCTCACGGGCTTGCATTCCACCACAATGTTTTTGCCTTAGCGTATGTGGTATTCAAATCTGGTCCTGGTGGATTATAAACCATTTTGAATTAATGCAGAGTTGTTCAAGAATGTAATCACAAAACCACATAAAAATAAAGCTTCTCCACCACTCAGGGTCTGGCTTTGTCTTTTCTGCTAACTAGAAAATAATAATCTTTTGGAACTATTAGTGGAGCATAGAAACATCCTTTAGTTTGAGTAATACACTGTAAATTAGCATATCTACATACAGATTGTTGAGCATATCTGGAACCAATGGATCAGCTACAGTCTGTAACTGTCCCCTTATATCTCTATTAGTCATGACAGTGATGGAGCCTTGCCCTGGATCATCCAAGGACCTGCAGCCTCCTTTCCAGCTTTGTTGTCCGCTTTGCACACTCCTAGCCAATCTCCCAGAAGTAAAAATCACTTCTTTTTTCTATATTGATTTAACAATAATGTCAAATAATTGGGTAGTTGTTTTGTGCTCTGCAAATTTAAACCCAAACACATCACCCATATTACTAACACCTATGGACTTTGTTCCAGTTTTAGCTACCTTTAAAAATATGGTAATCTTATGTTTCCTCTTGAGTTTGCATAGGATTATATATGTATTATCTGGGAGCAAATCCCAGAGCTAGTCAGAAATTTTGTTAAAAACCTTTTTTCATGGATAGTTAGCCTTTTTATGAGAAATTTCTACTACTGCTAGAAAATTATTATTTATTCTCTTTAAAAAAGTCAGGCAACATCAAAAGCACAACTTTTGAAAAAATTAGCTTTTTTTAAAAACAAACAAACAAAAAAAACCCCAAAGTGTTGACTACAGAAAATGAGAAATTGGGATTTCCTGCAATACCAAGTTGGATTTGTAGCTTGGGTAGCTGAATCTCCCCTCTGGATTAGAGGCTGCCACCAGAATACACTTGTCATCAAGCACTGGCAAGGATGCTTCTCGTGGTTGAGCCAACCAACCAGACAGGGCTGACGTCATCCAGCCACAAAAAGAACAAGCCAGATGCATTTCCAATAGGATTTTCAATGTTTTTGAAGTTTTCCATTTTAATTTTAACACAGAAGTAGTATTATAATAGAGGTTTTTAATACTGTACTACTTGAATGACTTTTTTTTCTCCCCACCAGCTCCAGTAACTTCTCCTAGCTGAAGGTAAAGCAGGGAGCTCAGCACCTCAGAGAACACCCAGCCGAATAAGGCATCAACTCTGATCATAAGTGACTCAGCATTTGACCAAAAGGCATAGCTGAAAAGACTGTAAATTCAAACTTAACTCTGCTTAATTTAATTTGCATTCAATGCCTTTCTATTGGTCCCTGTTAATATAGTCTACTTGGCATTTTTGTCAAGTAAATCTTCCCAGGTTTTTTCCCTCCTCCATCACTTATATGCCGCTCATTGGAAGAGAAATAGACAAAAAAATGCTTTTGAATTAACCCGGAAGGTTTCTTTCAACCCCCTTTAATTCCTCTTCCCTCTATTAGTGTTATGTTCTATAAAGTTTGGCCTAGATTTTGCGACTGGATCGCATCTTTCAAGGGCAACATTTCCAAAGGCCATTTGTGTTTTCCTATGGGACCAGAGAGCTGCCTTGCTCCCTGTTCACTCTGGGAAGCCGCGTGCTCACACCGTACCGATCACCTTGGATAACCTGCTCCGATGAGATGCGTGAATCTGGTTTCTGACCTTAAATACTTCAAAAAGGCCAAATCATTGTACACCACTGAACAGTCATCCTGTGGAAAAAAATCAAACCCCGAGGGTACGTTTGGCTGAGTGACTCAATTCATCAGACACTCGTGAAAATTCTGGTCATTGCGGGCCGGTGTTTTAAATAGCGATTAGTACTTCAATAATACTGTTGAAAGTATTCTTTATAACTGCGTAATATTTAGATTCCTATCTCAACCTCACTATCTGCTTTCTCGGAACCCAAACTTACCATCCGCGCCCGCCTTCAGCAGCAGGTGGCACGCTCCGCTTCTAATTAAGCGAAGCCTCACCTGCTCTTTGAAGCCCTTCGGCTGCCGGAGGAGCGAACCGCCAGCAGGACTCGGGCAGGCGGGGGAGGCTCCCCCGGCCGGCTGGTTCCCCGACCCGTTTGCCCGCAGGCAGAGGCGGCCGGCGGGCTCCACCTAGCGCCCGCTGCGCCCCGCTCCGGCCCCGGGGAGCCGGGGGGGAAAGCCGCGGAGGAAAGCCGCTGGAAGGGCCGGGAGGGGTGACAAACCGTCGGGCCGGCCGCAGCTCGCCCTCCGCCCGGCGTGAGCAGGGCACGAAGGTGCGGCTTCGCAAGGGCAGAGGAATTCTCTATAATTGCAAAAAAAAGCAATAATTTGGAGCTTAAAGCGAGAACGACACTGACTTCAAGATTCTTAAAATGAAAAAAAAAAACACCAACCGAAACAACTATTTCTAGATTGAAGCACAAGCAGCATACTTCAAAAAAACAAGTTGCCAAAGAAATAATTGAAAGGCGGCTCCTCTGACAAAGGCTGGGGGGCTTTGACTACGGTACCACCGAGCTTCAGGGCTGGGAAAAGACAGAAAAAAGCCTGGAGCTCCAGGTATGGTGGGGCTGGAAAGCAGCTGCCACGGAAAGCCAATGCTGACAGTAAGCAGAAATGCTGGCTGCATTAGCCATCTGCTCGGGGACTTACAGATAGATCCTCTTACCTGGGTGGCTGGGGTTAAAAGACAGCCTATGGCCCCATGAGGAGTGGGGCTGGAAGGGTTCTGTCAGAAGGCACGTGAAGGGTGTAATGTAAAACCTGCTCTCCTCCATCTCCCTAAGGACACCTTACTGACTACCATTTGGGGGAAGCTCTGCAGTTCAGCTTTGGGAATTTTTTCCAGCCATAATTACATGCAGCTATATTTTTAGCCCCTCCATTAAGTACATATTAGCTCTTACAAAAAAAAGTTCTCGGGGGATTTATTATTAGAAGTTTTTTCATCCTTTATTTTTTCTTTAACTAGCTGTTATCCACACAAATTGAGCTAATACCAGCTGAAAAAATATTTTAATGCAATTCACCACAGGCAAACTAAACCATCTTTTTGACATTATTTCTGTGAAATTAGGCCTATTTTGTCCTTATTCCCAGTTGCTTTATCATCTATCTGTGCACAAATTCGGCCTGATAAAACTTCTTAGTATTCCCAGTTCTACCCAACTGACACTTGAGGCATTGTCCAGCACACCCTGATAACATCATTGTGTGGACATGAGTCACTAGTCTGCACCATGGCCGTAAGCTGGTATAAAGCAAGTGTGTGAAATCTGTCGTTTCCCCAGTCCCCTCTTCCAAATGCAGCCAAGCACATTACATCCTGCTGTCACTTCCACACCACAAAAGTGTCTGTATTTTCTGTAACCAGTAGTTTTCTCTGATGTCAAAATACTTCTTGTTGAAAAGATGTGGTGGTACATATATTGCTGTACAATATGGGTTTTTTTCCCTAAAACAAAGACTGGGTCAGGCTCAATGTGTTCAGAACTGGGGCATCTCCACTGCAGCAGGAGATGGGCAGGAAACCAATGTCACCTCATACCTTTCTACCAGTCAAGGTTCCTCCCATAAAGGTTCATACAAAATCTTGATTACGGGTTAGTAAAAAGCTACCAAGGATCAGCAAGCCAGCTGCTTCATCAGTTAACAGATTTTAACAAGCTTTTGACAGAGCTCTTAACACCACACTGCTGCAGTCCACAGGCAGGGCCAGCAAAGAGCAAGCAGCTGCTGCTGTAACACCCGAGGGTGAGCTACAGCACCTGTACCAGGTAGCAGGTCCACACCTGGGAGAAGAGGGTTTGAAGCACTTGCTCCACAGCGAGCCCTGTACAGCCCCAGCAGGGACTTGGCAGACAGAGGAGCCACTGCACAGCTGCATCACGAGCATCCCGGCTGGCCACCACCACCGCATGCAGAGGCAGGTGGCAGGGACCCATGCAACCCTGCTCGAGCTCTGGCCGCCCTCAGCTGTCCTCTGGAGAGCTACCCCAGCCCACGATGGCATGACGGGAACTGGCACTGTGGCTGGCAGCCATTTGGTTTTGTGTTAGAGGACGAGTGGACTGAAACTACTGAAAACCTACAATATTCCCTGCATATAAGAATACATGTTGCAGATCACTCAAAAGAGACAGCGCTAAGCAAGACTAGCATTTTAACCATAGGATTCACACTGAAACTACATACTATGATTTTGCATTTATATTTCTCTCCACCACTAATTCCTTTCCACCTCACAACACCTTTTACAGTGAACTGATGTCTCAAATGTTCCAGTTTCTTCTCAGCAAGGGACATTTACTTTACAGTAAATCTGGCTTACACTGAAATGACTCAAAAGCTCCCAATTAACCTCAATGAGCATTGAGGAGAGTTCTGAACTAAATAAAGTCTGTTCTGAACTAAGTAAATCCCATTCTGATATGCAGGAACCAAATGTAGGAGAAGGGGCCCATGGAAGAGTCAGACAGCTCCTGGCTGAGCTCAAATGCAGAAGGAAAGCACACAGAAGGTAAAAACAGACACAGGCTACCCAGGTGGAATACAGAAACTTTGCTTGCATTTGCAGGAGTGAAGGTAGGATGGCCAAAGCTCAGCTAGGTTGGAACACACAGAGGTCATGTTGCTCAGCAAGAAGGACTTCTATAAGCACACTGGCAGCAAAATAAAATCTAAGGAAGACACAGCCCTGCTGTGTAGTGGGGTGGGGATCCCAGTGACAAAAGACATGGAGTAGGCTGAAGTACTTAGTGCTTTTCTTTCTGGCCTTAGGCTTCAACAGTAAGGCCTGCCATCTGCTCTCCCATTTCCCTGGATCCTATTAGTCTAGTCTAAGGGAGCATGTCAGGAGGCAGCAAGGGGAGGGCTGCTCCACCAGGGAAGGCGAGCCAAGGATAAGGACAGCACAGGCAGGGATCTTACCACTGGGGCATCGTCCCACAGCCTCTGAGCAGGAGCAGTGACAGCAACAGGCCCCATCAACTGTCCAGCAATCATCAGGCACAGGCAGGGTAACAAGTCAGATCCAAGGTCAACCCAGGAAATCCAAATACTGACACATAACCACCAGCAAACAGGACCGGAAACACATCCTACAGCTACAGCATAGCTCAGGAAGGGACTCATGGTCTAAGCCTAAGCTTAAGAGAGCTCCTGGCCCCATGGTCAGTGGGTGTGTGGGTGGAGGTCCCAGGTGAGAGTGGTCAAGGCAATTACAGCCTATTAGTGCACTCAGGGCCCCAGCAGAGTGAAGAGTTGCTCACAGTTGAGGAAGACGCAGTTAAGGAGTACTAGAGCCAATTGGATAGATACAAGTCCACAGGACCAGATAGGATGCTCCTGAAAGTCCTGAGGTAGTTATTGTGCAGATCTTCTCTAAAAATCTTTGAAAAGTCTCTGTGATGGGGGGAAGGTGCCTGATGCTTAGAAAAAACACATCACAGCTATCTTCAAGAAGGACAACCCAGGGAAATACAGGCCAACCAGTTTTGTCTTAGGACCAGGGAAGGTTACAGAGCAAATCCTCCTGGAAATCATTTCCAGCCACGTGAAGGTCATGAAGATGGCTGGGAGCAGTCAGCAAAGATAGTTCAAAGGCAAATCATGGCTGACTAACCTGACCTCCTCTGATGAGATGCCTGGTTCTGGGGATAAGGGAAGGGCAAGATCCCAAGCTCTGGGTCTTAAGGACCTTTTCAATTCACAGTGTTTCCTTTGCACAACATAAACATGTTGAAGGACTTCATCCATGTTTATCTAGGCTGGCTTCCATAGACCATTCCAGACACTTTTAGTAGGTATATACACCCATAAACTGGATTAGATGAGGCATCCTGGTCCTGCAGTGTACCTGTTTCTGTGTTTCCCCTTGAAAGTCTTGTGAGGTTTTATTTCTTGTTTAAAGTAGTAAACTACTTCTGCCAGTTTTCTTTTTATTGCCTTTATCTGAGCAGCAGAGCAGAGAGGGAGGCATTATTGGCTGGGGCCAGCAGGAAAGCTTGTGGGAAGTGTCACACCTTGGGTTTCACACAGTGTGTGTGGCATCAGGACAGTCTTCTTTCAGTCCAGCACAGCTAGGCTCAAGGAAAGCATAGTCTCTCTTCCAACGAAATGTACGAATCAATATTAAACATTATTATTAAATATTAAATATTTTGTCACTTGAAGACAATGGGTTGTTACAGGAGTGCAGTTCAGAGTGAACATCTTTGGAGTAACAGAAAGGATAGTTCCTTTGGGGTCCACTGCTGAGCAAAGGAGTCACTCAGGGGAATGAGCCCACTGGGACCGCCCCAGCGCAGAATTTCTCTTTGTTTTGCACAGCTTTGTGCTGAGTCCTGATGCTTTTCCCAGGTCTATTTCTAAACCTCACCAATCCTTCCCACACCCATAACTGATGGAGATAAACAATGCATTAAATCAGTTAACTTGTTCTTCTAGTGCTAGTGCAGATACACATTAGACTTGCAGCAGATTTAATGGAGCCACTTGTTAAAAAAGGAGGCAAGAAATGCCTTTGTAAAGTGCGTATCTGGGCATTGAAATTGGACGGCCTCTTTGCTAAAGGAATGGGATCTTCATTCATCAAATAAAACACAATAAATTATGTTAATGCTTAACTGCACTGAGAAATAAGTAATGTCTAGACACTATTTTTCTTATTCATGTACTAACATTTCTCAACTCCTTAAGTGTGATGAAATATTTTCTTTCACAAGCCACAATGCTTTTGAAAATGTAAAGACTACAACTTCTTATGTAATGGCTTCAATGTCCTCTAAAACTCAGAAAATGTAGATTCCTCTGCATAATACTTCTTCTACATTCAGGTGGTATCTCTTTTACATTCAGGTCATAGACGCAAAAGGCAAAATATACCAAAATGGCAAATTATTTAAAAAACAAAAGGGGGAAATTACAATGGATTGAAAATAAAGTCATACTCACTTTTGTAAATGAGGAACTTATCAAAGCAAAGCGTTCTGCATGTAGTACTTCGCAGAACAAAAATAAGCAGGCTATATCTAAAATTGCACACACCAACGCCATTTCCTGCAGAGCTCAAACATGACGCAAGTGAGGGTCAGTGCGATGACTGCACCTCTAATTCCTAGAGAGGCTCCTGTGACTACTCATGCGAGCAGTTTTAGCATCAAAATGTTCTTCGTCACAAAGTCCTTGGCCTTAGATCCTTCTGAGAACTATGCATGTCCTTGATATTATGGGACTATGACAAATGGGCATTTCCTTTGGTTTCTGCCGTGATCTCAGCACAGGTTCAGTGCTGGCACCAGCTCCAACCAAAACTGGAGCTCTCTGTAGCCTGGTTGACTCTGGCCAGATACCACTGCTCCTGGGGACATCTGCTAGCCAGGAAGGGTTGATGTGCTGGTGATCCACCCGTGCCCCTCACCAGTGCCACAACATACCTTAGACACAGGCCTTTCTCTTGCTGCTGTCTGCAGCGATCAGCTGCTTCATCTCCATGGATGTTTAAAAGTAGTATGGTTTAAAAAGAGGGTCTTTGGGTTTTTTTAATGCGTCATGGAAAAAATGAAATTGTGATGATGGAAGTGCTGTTGGGGTCATTCTTGTTGCACTATACTATTCCTTCCTCTACAACTGTATGCAAACTCTTCAATGGCTTTTACTGAGATATGATGTAGGCTGTTGTTGTTTTCTGATGTTTAGGAAAATCCCCAAATTAAAATTATTGCAGTACCAATTTCATAATTCCATGAAAGGAAAATGCAATTTATGTCACTTCCTGAAATCATCCTTGCAATTGCAGGATGTGTGGTTACAGTAGGAAGGGAAAGTAGTTTGTTAAAATACATATATTTGTACACATATGTAAATTATTAGAGCACATAATTTATAATAATACATATAATAGTTTATAATAATATATTGTTATGTTATAAGTTTTATACATAAAATATATAAAAATACACATTTTAGTGTGTATATATATGTGTATAGTAGTATATATGTGTATATGCTATGGTTCATAACTGATCCCTCAAAGCCACACTACTTGGAGCTATGTTAGGCTAAGGACTAGTACTCGCATTTCAGGGAAACTGGTAGAAAAAACCCAGTTGAATAAATCATTGAAAACAGATGTATATGTTGCACCGAAAAAGACTCAACAAAGCTTTTCCAAACGGAAGGTTATGTTTCACAAATCTATTGGAGTTCTTTAGAGGCTACAGGCATGTAGACTCACTAGGTGGATCCGGTTGATATAGTCCACTCAGATCTCCAAAGAGCATTTGACATTGGCTTTTAAGGGAACCAAGTTTCTGTGGGATAAGAGTGAAGGACTTTGTATGGCTAAGCAATGAGTAAAAGGTAAAAAAACACAGATCAGAATAAACAGTCTTTTTCAGTGGAGGAAAATCTCTAAGTGAATCCCACAGACTTGTGTTAGAGCCTGAACTGTCTAATATATTCCCATATTGTGTCAAAAAGGCCGACTACTGAAGTAGTGGTGTTTGCTGATGACACTATTCTACTTCTTTATGCTGGAAGTAGCGACACGCTGGAAACTGTTGCCATGAGAAACTGCTGAGGCAGAGAGTATCAGCAGGTTCAGAAAAGGATTACACAAACTCAGGGCCAATATGTCCATAAATCAGGAATTGACAGGACAATGAAGTGGCATCACCGATTTTCCCTGTTGGAGACGGAACACCGAACCAGGCAGACTATTGCTCTAAGTAGAGAATTTCTTGTATTTTATGTACAGTAACTCTTTCAGGGTGGTAAAGATGCAGGCTTAATATGAAGAGCTTCAGAAGTGGTCCTGAGTCACTAGGAGATAAAATGGCCTGTGGATAAATGTGACTGTGGTGCACATGAAAATAAAAGTCATAACTTCACAAACAAGGTGATGACCTCTGAACTAAATATTATTCCTCAGGAATGAGATCTTAGAGTTATAACAGAAAGTGCTATGGAAGCATTGTTGAATGTCCAGTAGCACTGCACAAACAGTCAAATTAATTGTTGGGAAACGTATGACAGAAACCATCATTATGCTATCAATTACATTTAGAGTGTGTCTGCATTTTTAATACTTTCATAGCCCTCCATCTTGAATAGGAGGCGAAATAACTGAAAAGGAATACAGCAAGGACTATCAGGGACAATCAAATGCATGGAATAGCTTCTAAAATTATTGAAAAGGCTAGGACTCTTCTGCTTGTGAAAGAGATGGTTGAGAAGGGATTTTTCGAAGGTCTGTAAAGCCACACATGGTGCAAAAAGGGTGAAACTTTGTCTCTTCTAGTACAAACTCAGAAGGAAGCGGGGTCCAAAAGGTGAATAACAAGCAGAAAGTTCAAAATAAACAATGCATAGTAAAGCCGTGATGCTCCTTTCCACAGGATGTGGTGGCTGCTAAAGCTTAGACGGACTCAGAAAGTGATCAGAACCTTTTTTCCATGAGTTTGCTCATCAAAGGTTATCAGTTATAATGATAAAACAGCTGGTTCCTGAAGTCACTGAGCAAAAAATCATTGGAGCCTGAGAGAATAGATCAGGGAGGTGTGACTGTATGGTTGGGCTCTTCTTACATGACACCTAATCATCCTTCCTTCTGGCTCCTGCCAGAAGGGTTTAGTGCAAACCCAAGGACAATCCAGCCTTGGCAAAGAGGTGTAGACCACACCTGTGTTCATCACAGTCTTCCCTTGACACACTCTCTGCAGTGATGGCCCCTTGCATGACGTTCTCCATAAAGCCTTCAGCAAGCAATGAGTGTCATGATGTGTGAGGTGCACTGTACATTGCCACAGGTGGGCCAAGCAGCAGAAAATGGCCTTCGTGATGCCCTAGACGTTGTCAAAAAGGATCTTGATACCTCTGTTCCCCAGCCATTCACCTCATCCTCCACAACCAGACACAGCAAAGGCACAGCCAGGTATCTCCAGATCCTGAGGTAGACAAACTTCTGTTCTTGTTGCCTCTATCTCAGCATCTCCTTCCCACTTCAACATCACCCACCGTTTATGTTGCACAAGCTCTGCTGTCTATCAATTTTCCACCCCTGCCCACTACAGACAAGTAAGAACGAGGGCACACCTGATTAAATGCATGTACATAACTAATCCCCGTTCAAAGCATGGCCGTGTTCACTAACCATCTACAGACTGGAAAAACATATGGTATTTAACATTATGTTATATTACATTTAACACTGTAACACATTCCAGAGCTCCAATAGACATTTAGTGCAGAAGAATTAAATTTAAGATTATATTCCACAGTCCTGGATGCAAAAGTCACTGGCTAACATAGTCTAGCTTTATGTCTGTACCAATAGTGAACAGTTTTCCTTCTTGTAGATATCTACCACAAACAGATACTCTGAACAGACATCATTAGCTGTGTTTTTAAACAATGTTCAGTTTCCTTCTAATTGGTACGTAAACATTTTTTTCTATTGTAGACTTGGTCATTGTATGAGTGTTGGTGCAACTCTAAGAGTATGAGCAGCAAGCCAGTGGCACAGACCACTGTTTCCATGAAATTCTACATCTGATCAGAAAAGACCTGGAAAATAGAGTGTTTGCAGCGGTGGTGGTCATTCTGCATCACTGCTGGTGTTGTGGTCCTGTAGCAGGAGAGCTCAACCAGGGCGAGGGCACCAGAAAGAGATCCTGCAAAAGCTCTGTGCAGACAACGTAGACATAGCACACACATGATGCAGGTCAGACATCAGCATACTAAATTTGCCACAGAGGAATGTCTTCAGTACCAGCCCACGCTGTTTCCGGTCCCTACACATACTTCCACTTACGCACACTGGGTACCACTTTTGCACTGATGCAGGCAGGGACTGTTCCTCTAACAAAGGCGGATCCATCAAAATCATGTCTCAGAAGGGCAACCAAAAAAAGTCGTATTTTCACCACACTAGAAAACTTATTTCAGTGGATCATGATATTGTCCAAAATAGAGGAAAACACACTTTAAAACAAAGTTTTGTGGTCAAATGTTTCAGATTACAAAAGAGGCATAAAGTTTAGGAGAGCAAAAGTTCTTGGACAGAAATCCATTTTTAAGTAGGACAGTCTTAGAGACAGCTAGAGTAGTCTGTCAAATCAGTATAACTGATCAGCAATTAGGTATGCGACAAGATACTGTAAATTTTTAAAAATCCTTTTAGAATAAGGCAGCTTAACAAAAACAAAACACCAGGCAGAGACTTTTTTTTTAGGCTAACTTGTGGTTTTTACTCACTATTGCTTTCTTGAACTAATTGCAGAAACCATTACCACATAAATTGCTTTCATTTTCTTATATGAGCATGTTTTTCCTTGTCCCAAGTGAAACAGGATATCCATCTTTCAGAATTTCTGTCCTACCTTTTGCAATACCATTCATTTGTATGTGGTAAGAGCACAAGCATTTAGCAAATCACATTGTGGGTTAAAGGAATTTGGCAGCTTTCCTATTGCAATAGGATAAAGCTTTTGTTGAGCTACAAGATTGACTAATGTGGGACACTTCCTACTTCCCCTTACTTTGATGTCATATGTTTAAGAGGAGAACAGCAGAAATAATAACTGTATTTTGCTGTTTAGTTTTCTCATTTTGCCATGACACTGAGTTTTGATGCCAGTAGATTTAAAGAGCACATAAACCAGCTGGAGGTTCCCCTTTGAATCCCGTGCCATTAGGCAGACTACTCTAGTGTCATTCGTGCAAAGAGTATGGAGTCTGCCTTCACCCTGTTAATAGCGTATAGTGATTTTCTTTTTTAAAGAAAATGCTAACAGTGAAATGTCTATGCTGCATTGTCATTGGTAACAATCACTAAAAATCATGAAGTGAGCTTGAAAAATAAACTGATTTTGCTAAGGAGATTTTTCAGTTGTATGTAACATACTATGACAAGAACAGTATAGATACTAATTTCTTAATAATTTGCTCTCCAAAATTTTAGTTTTATTTTGGAAAGAAAGGAGTCACTGAAGTAGAATTTTAGGGCCTGTTTGCTCTAGGAAAATCCAAGCTGATGAGACAGTAACTAGGGAACTAAACACTGACACTGCAAAGTGAAAGTTGAGCAACTATGACTTTTTTAGCTAGATTGTTTCTCCTTTTACAGTTTTCAGTTTACCAACTTTTCAGCTTCACTAGCTGGTTAACTTTTGGGCTGGAAGAAGAGCAGAAAGATCTTGGCTAATGAATCAACATCTCTGCCCCTTCAGCATGAGACCTTGCAAAGCCTGATCCCAGAGACATCCAAGAGATCCTCCACCAAATGGGGAAAACCTTGGCCAACCTGCTCCATAGAGTTAAGGTAGGAAAAAAAAGAGGGTGTATTTGAACAGAAATACCAGTTTTTCCATATTAATTAAAAAGGACATGGAAACCAATATCACTGCTTTTTAAAAAACACCACCACCACCACCAAAAAAAACACCCAACCCCCCCCCCACCCCAGCTTCCAGCTCTTTTTAAAGCATTTTCTTTACTTGTAAAGGGACTTTGATTCTTCAAGTGAAATTACATGAGTATGTGTCCTTTAAAAAGTATTTTGTAGAGATGCTGTAAAGGTTCATCCACTTCAAGTCCATGGCTACTCTCTGTGATGAATATTACATACCACTCAAAGATAAGTGGATTAGAAGGACCTTGCTTACTTAGAAGCACATTAGCAGGCCTGGGTCACACTGGTTCCTCCTGGGTTTATACATTGTGAGATTGCCTTTACTTCCAGTAACATGAACTATTTTCTCCAGGAGATTCTTACTTCATGCAGAGTCCAGGATGAGTGTCACTCAGGGAAGGAGAGAGCTGCTCAGCACCTTCACTCTTTGTTCAGCAAATGATCCCTCTCTCACCTATTGCCATCTGTGTCTTTCCTGAAGTTTTCTACTCCAGGAATGGTGGAGAAGTGCTAACCGCAACAGGATTTCTACCACAAGCTTCTAAAACCACAGAAATACGAATTTATCTGATGGAAAAGATAGCATTAATATTATTCCCATGGGAAACTGAAGACAAAGAGCTTTTCCTGATGCTGTCCATAGATTGGACCAAAAAATAGCGACATTTTTCATAAAATGTTTCATTCACTGAAATTGCCCCATTTCTGAGATAAAATTATTTCAAGACAGCTTCAGCTACACAAGTGAATTAATGGCAGAGGAATCAGGTCTTCCTCCCTTCTGATACTGTCTCCATTCCTTCAGATGTCACAGTTTCTTTACTAAGGTGCTGAACACTGTGATGTCTTCAGCTGTAGGTATCTGGAAAATAAAAAACACCACTGTTGTTTTAGCTTTTAAAGCCTGGTGATTATCAGTGGCCTACAGGGGCCCCATGGCAACCAAGACATTCCTAGTGGTTCACCTTCTGTAGTACAGAATGTAACAAAAGGACCATGCCTGAAACCTTCCCTACTGATGGTAACTTCCAGTGCTAAGGAAAAAAAAGTCTTTGAGCAATTATAGGAATTAATGTGTCTCTACAAGTTCTTCAAACTAAGGTCTTTCATTCATTTTTCATTTTGAACTAAGCATGTCTCTGAATATTAGGTTTCAGGTTCAATTGGGATGAGGTCATTTTGAACACCTTCATTTTACATCCTAAACCTTGGAGGGCACCTGCTGTGTCTTTAATATGTAGTGTATACCTAGTACCTAAATGATTATAAAATACTTCAAGGAAGATGATGTTTTAAAATGCTCTGAGGACTAATCCTAAACAAGAAGATACAAAGAAAAAAAAAAAAAAAGACATTTTCAACGTTGTTTCATTGTTTTTAAAAGGGTCAAGACCATTCTGTAGAAGCAAATGGGAACCTCTCTTCCATTGAAGGTGGTTACAGTATGAGCAGGCTTTCAAACAATGTCCCCTCAGACCTCATTTCTAATCTGTTTCTTCCGTTTTACATATCATTTCCAGCAGTGAATAAAGCCCTGAGGAGAAATAAACCTAATTATTTGTACATGGCCCCCCACAGTCTCCTACTTTATTATGTCAAGTGAGAGTCATTCTGCTGACGCACCTCCCGCCAGCCGGCTGTACAGTATAGTGGTGGCTCTCCTTCCCTCATTTTCCTTTCCCTCTCCACTTGGCAGATGTACGCGTGTGGGATTTCACAGGGTCGTCTGCCAACTTTGAAATGAGAGATGTGTCCAACTACTATTGGTTGCTTTCAATTTGTAAGGGCTAAAACAACATTATTTGAAGCTTCAGACAAATACCAGGAAGGAAAAATAATCTCTGCTGTTGATTTACTGGAACACACTATCATTGAGACTTGAAGGGAGGGAACTTAAAAGGAACAAATTGCATGGATTGCGCAAGCTATTAATTTTACAATTTGATGAACAAGCCCAATAACGCATGCCCTAATGTGAGAACGTAGGTAACAAACACCACAATTAACAGCCGTCACGTCTAACTTAAACCAATCTCTGCATAACTTACCAGACTAACTAGCTACTACACTTTCTCAAATAGCAGCTGAATTCATCCCTTTCCTCTGTCTCTTTCTTCCCAAATCATTTCCTTAATACAGTCAGAGCACAGCTAGTAAGACTTAAGGGATTAAACTCAAGATCATTACAAAATACCTAAACTGGCTATTAATATTATTCAAACCCTAACAAGCACACAAAACCTTTTTCGAAACATAAACTGGAGGTTGCATTTCCTATATACAGTATCTCACCTCCTTAATATAGTATATCAGCCAGGACATCTTATTCAAGAGTCACCATAGGATTTTTGTGGGCGTTGGAGCAGAAGAAAGAATAAGAGGTCTATTAAATACTGAACCTAATGCTGAACTACAAAGCAGGACTTTGCACAAAGACTAAGTACCAGATGTATGCATCTTGCTCACCAAAATTAGCAGCCAGAGAATTCACAAGGTGTTTAAAGCACATCTTTAGAATGAAGACTCTTTCTAAAAAATTGCTAGGCAGGTTTTGTAGTAATATTGTCCAAAGTAAAAGAGTAAAAATAACTCATAAATATCTTAAGGTAAGAAAAATGTTTCAACTGTTTTGGCCAACAATGAGTTCTGCTATTTAAATAAGACTCAGGAAATTTTCCTTATTTTTAGGACTTCCTAGGCAATTATCTCTCAGCAGCCAGAGAGGACCTCATATAAATTTCATAAAAAGAATTTGTCCTGGCATCAAACTACTGATTAGCTGTTAGAAAGGTAGTAGGAATCCATGTTGCTGTTTTTAAAATCCTACTCTGTTGATCAAAATACCCCTTGCCATGCCTAAGAAATGCAAAATATTGTGAAAGACTGATAAACTTTTTTTTTTTTTAAGTTTTCCTCTAAGCGGTTTTCCACTGCCAAAAAATACATATTTTTTCAAACCAAATAACTCATTTGGGGATAGTTGTTTTCACATTATATCAGAGACCATTTTACGTTCTTTGTACCCCAAATGGTCCTAAAAAGCTACCTTGTACAACACTGGTACAGCTAAGAAACTCACCACCTTGTAGGTGCTTTACCGTTTCCCCAAACTGGGGCTGTAACCCCATGCCCTTCGTCTACTGCCACCTTCTGCAGCCTTCCCCCCCTCGTCTCAGCCCCATTGCCCCCACTCCCCCTGGCTCCCCGTGCCCTTCTCTTGGGGCAGGGTCATTGCAGAGCCCGTGGAGAGCAGGCACAGCAGTATCTTGTGGCTGTTCTCCAGAGAGCTTCCCTGCCTTCCTGGGAGAGGTAGGATGAGCCATACATTCTGGGGAAAATACACGGATTTGGTGGGGAAACTGAAACAACTGCTTGCAAGGACCATTTGTCCAGCTCTGTAGCAGAGGAATAAATCAAACCTGTGGAGGCTATACACAAAGATGGCTGCTGGTCTCAGTAGCCTTTCTGCGTGGCAGTCTTCCTCAGACAGTTTAGTCTTCAGTGCATTTCATATCCCTTTATTTTGTCCATGAATGTCAATACAAAATACTGTTAGTATCAAAGATCGACTGTAAATTCCCACAAAGGGGATGTTATCATGTGCTTCTCCATTCCCTGCCCAATGGAAAGACTACGTACAGTATTGCTGGTCTATTCCAGCAGCTTTTTTTTAACATAAGATATAGGGCAAGAGTCAGACCTTAAATCCAACAAGGTAACGTTGACATTTTAGATAGCTGTATCCTGCTATACCTAAGCTTTTAAACTAATTGTGGCTATACTGAGTTTAGGATAAGTACTCCATCAATTCCCCAGCTTTCTAGGAAAGTTTTGCACTTTTTCCTGAACCTTGTGCTACCATGAATATACTGCCAGAAGATGCTCAAGAGCTACTTCAACACACAATGACCTCAGTCACTAC
Source organism: Haliaeetus albicilla (assembly GCF_947461875.1). NCBI lineage: Eukaryota > Metazoa > Chordata > Aves > Accipitriformes > Accipitridae > Haliaeetus > Haliaeetus albicilla. The sequence goes on along the minus strand of NC_091484.1, from coordinate 45,183,349 downwards.
ATTTACCGCAAAAATCACCAGTATAGGGTCCTGGTGGAATCCTTTTGTTACTTCCTTCAGTTTCCAGTAACCTCCATCCCCAGGGCCTTGAAGGCAAAGAACTGGGACCTTTTTACCTATGCTCAGCAGAGCTGAAAGAGGGTCAGTCTGGTCCTCCCCTGGCCTGCCCACAGATTAGAATGTGAACATGTTGCATTCTCAGCCCTCTCATTTCCCTGCAAAAAGTTCTGAACTCCCCTTCCAGAACAGACACGCATGCTTCTACATGACTAATACTATATTCCAAGTTGCGAATGTGCTTTATTCTATTGTCATTATTTCTTCCACAGTCAGTCCAAGAGTGATCCTTGTACTATTTTATCTCAGTAATGGGATAGTTTGGCAACAATATCACTCACCGTCAATGGGTTTTGCTTTTTCTCCTTCTAAAGAGAAGAGACATTTTTCATGTGTCCGTTTTCCAAAAGCCATGGGGTTGGGTTTTTTTTTGCCAAAGAAATGGGTGAGTCAGGCTGCTAACAGATAGTACATGCAGATCTTTTAGAAGCGCATTAAGCCGTTCCTGGGAAACAGCTCACGTCTGACTTCAGAGCCTGACACAGCCAGCACGGTCTGAGCAGAAGACCCATTAGCGCATTAATCATGGCAGAACAACAGGTAGCCCAACACATGATGTTGTCAGTTACATCAATGTTCAGGGTAATAAAAGAGAGAATAAAAATAGTCAGAATACAACTGTATTATTCAGCCTGATTAGAAGCCAAAATATTGTGATGAGCTAGCCAAAAAGGACAAATGCATTCACATACACGTATTTCCCCTGCTGCCAGTACTGCCCAGTGGGGTAAAGCCCAGGGAAAGGTAGTAAGTCAGAGAGAAAGATCACAGCATCCACTGTCCCTGTAAACCTTTGGCAAGCAAAGAGACACTGTTTGCTGCAACTTGATTCTGCTACACAAGAAAAAGAAGCTTGGAAAAAAGACAGTGCACATGGGAAGGGACTAAGGTAACCAGAACAGAAATACCCACCTGCTTTCTGTATGCCAAAACTAGCCGGCTATCTTAATGTCTGCCACATTGAGTAGAAATACCTGCATATAGTTTATTCTCGAGAAACACCATAACACATTCAGAATTGGAAAGACTTGCTTGTTGGGGGGCAGTCGGTGACCCAGTAATGTAACACTTTTGCTAGATCACCGTTTCCAGAATAGTATTCAAAGGCAACATTTCCAGAGGAGTGGAGTGAGAAAGTCTTTCCTAAGAGGGTGACTCCAAAATAATTTAGGGGGCTATTGAAAATATGATTTCTGAGGGGTAGGATTCACTGGAAGAAACACCATGAGATTTTCAAAACTGAAGTCCAGATTACCAGAGTTGTGTTCGTTGACATAATTAATCTAATACCAAACCTAGATCCCTAAGGGACGGTTACCATTTCCTGTGCATTGAATTCTGCAGAATTCTGTTTCAGAGTCAGAACAGAACAGGTCAGCTCAGAACAGAGCTGTACCAAAGCTGTGTGTACAGGATACGCTTAAGGATACTGAGACACGGTACCCATCGCTACTGAAAAACAAACACAGTAGTCAAACAGGGAGACGTGACAAGAGCACACAGCTTTCAGACCATTGCAGGAAAAGGTCATCCTATTTCAGAGGGGATGTTGGTGTATGCAATTTGTTTTTTATTTCAACCGACATTAAGGCAAACATTATAAAAGACTTAGTGACTGGGTCCTTTCCTCCAGCATACTGCTGGGAAGCTGCAGTGTTTAGAGGCTGTGATCTCACTGACTCCAAGGAAATCCAGCAACAGCATCAAGAGCCAAAGAGATGGCAGTGAGCCAGGCCAGTTTTACTCAGAAATTTCTGCTGCTTGTGTATGCAGAGCTGTCAAAACCCTGGTGAGTGGCACCAAGCCAACATGAGAACTAGGGGAGTTTCACACCACTGCCCAGTGCTGGGGAACCAGCACCTTCCCAGCCCTCTCACTCCAGAATATGCTTTACTGAATTTATTTTTCAATTAACCCTTGTTGTTGACCAAGAAGAAGAAGAAGCAGCCAGATTTTCTCAGTGACAATTACCTATAAGGACAGATATGTTAATGTTTCAGCACCAAAGACCAGCAGTGTGACACGAGGTCAGCCAGTGCTAATGGGAGGCACTCCTGGATGTACAAGGAAATTTGGAAAGATGACCACTTCAGGGAAATGAAGATGAAGATAACAAAATAGAACAATTTACCTTGCTGAAAGGCCCAAAGCCCCAAAGCCAGTCTGAAAAGCTGCAGTTACATGACATGGTACATGGTAAGGAGATAAGAGGGAGGCTGAAGGAAGTGATACTGGGATGAAGTAATCAGCCACACTCATAGGAAAAGGCCATGTTCCATCTTCTTCCAAACAAACCCAAACCACTTGTAGGGTCTTGTCCAGTTTGGGCTGGTGTCTATGACCCTGTTACACTGTTGCAAAAAAATAATTAAAAAAAAAAAAAGAAAGATTAGACTTGCACTGACAGACTTCTAAATACACAACTGTAGAGCGGAAAGTGATGGTGCTTGCGAGCTGCAGTATAAGCTAAATGTCTTCCAAATGTAACTCCTATAACTCCTTTCAAAGAGTGCCATCTCCACTTCTCTTCTAGCCTGCAAGTCCTGGAAACTTATTAAAACCCCACTTGTTTGAGATACAGTCTGTGTTAATAGAGAAAATTCACAAAGCTCAGTATCTTTTAAAAGCTGTAGGGAGCAAGTGTGGCTCATAGCAAACCCTGAAGCTGGAAGAATGGAGCATAACATTAGTGCTATGATAAAATGACTATCACAATCCTAATGAATATGTGTTTAAACTCCAAACACCTGTCAGTCAATTATAATAGAGTGCTGTGAATATTAAGAAGAGTGGTTTTGTAAAGAGTCCAATTGTAATGAGTCTTGCTGTGGGAGATGCTGACCAAAAACTGCTATGTGCTCTGTTGCTTTTCTGATTAGAGCTGGCTGGGATCTCTCTCAGCCTGTGCTACCAGGGCAAAATCTGCATACTCACATTCAGCAGATGAAGCATCAAGAGTATGGTTATTTCTTTAAGAAACCCTGGTCATTGAAACACCATCTCTAGAAAACAGGCAGCTTATTACCCTTGGGTTCAGGTTCATTGCATTCTATGATTAACCTCCAGGCCTGATGTTTTCTTACCTTTAATTCTAATGTTAGACATATAAATTCAAATTGTCACATGGCTTGAATTGTCAGTAAAGACATGTGCATGCAAAACATCAGTTAAATACTTTTGAAGATGTATATAACTGGTAATGTGGGCATTTGAAATTAGCATTTGGCCTTAAGGATTTTCATGTGGGCTTTGACGCCAGTTCATTAGGTGTCTTTGGACAAGACAGCTTGCATTTTGAATTCTCTGCCTGTACAATGAAGGGAATGACTGTAGTTAACCTACTAGGGACTGCCGATTTGATTAATTGTTGTAATATCCCTACAGCTAGCAGCCACAGAGTCAGCCGGGCATTGCTGTTTCTTCACACACAGGAGGCACCCCAGTTCACCACAGTCTCCTTCACAGCAAAAGGAAGTGGGAGAGAACCCTGCACATTCCTGGGAAGCTTTGAATAATAGCTCTTGCCCTCACTCTGGGAGAAGTCACCGCTGTGTTCTCTTGCATTCTTCCTTCAGCAGGCTTGCTGTTATACTGACTAGCCACGGCTCTCAAGAGGTACTGAACACCTCTGGGCCAGTTATTCAGCGAGTCATCTTTAGCCTGTGAAAAATCAGACCATAGAGCTTAGGAAGTTGGGAAGGGAGATAAGGGGATATCATTCCCTTTTTCCTCTTCACTGGCTTCCCTGAAAATATGGTAAGTGCCTCCAGCCTTTCCGCCAGCTGCAAGGCTTGTGGCTTCTCTGTTTGTTTTCAGCAGGTACATCTGTTTTCTGGTCAAGGGGTAGCTCTTCACCTTCCCTTTTTCCTCTGAAATGAAACAAAACATGGACATCTGCAAAGTAATGAGAATGAAACCACTTCATTCACTTTCAGGGAGACTGAGCGAGGTTTCCTGAAATGTAACAGGATGTGAAAGCAGCAGCAGCACTTTGAGCAGAGCTCCGCCAGCCTCTGCAGCAGCAGCACATCTTGCTGCAACATCGGGCTGCCCAGGGAACTTCTGTTTATTCAACATACGGCTTCCAGTGACACCTTACACCAGTTCATTGCTCTGAAGTTATTACCTCTTGAAGGTATTGGTGGCCGGTCACAAGTGGTGTTCCCCAGGGGTCAGTACTGGGGCCAGTTCTCTTTAATGTCTTTATCAATGATTTGGACAAGGGGATCGAGTGCACCCTCAGTAAGTTTGCAGAAGACACCAAGTTGGGCAGGGGTGTTGATCTTCTTGAGGGTAGGAAGGCTCTACAGAGGGATCTGGACAGGCTGGATCGATGGGCCGAGACCAATTGTATGAGGTTCAACAAGGCCAAGTGGTGGGTCCTGCACTTGGGTCACAACAACCCCATGCAGCTCTACAGGCTTGGGGAAGAGTGGCTGGAAAGCTGCCCAGCAGAAAGACCTGGGGGTGCTGGTTGACAGCCGGCCAAATATGAGCCAGCAGTGTGCCCAGGTGGCCAAGAAGGCCAATGGCATCCTGGCTTGCATCAGACATAGTATGGCCAGCAGGACTAGGGAAGTGATCATCCCCCTGCACTTGGCACTGGTCACAGCTCGAACCCTGTGTTCAGTTTTGGGCCCCTCTCTACCAGAAAGACATGGAGGTGCTGGAGTATGTCCAGAGAAGGGCAACGAAGCTGGTGAGGGGTCTGGAGCACAAGTCTTAGGAGCGGCTGAGGGAACTGGGGTTGTTTAGCCTGGAGAAAAGGAGGCTGAGGGGAGACCCTTATTGCTCTCTATAACCACCTGAAAGGAGGTTGTAGTGAGGTGGGTGCTGGTCTCTTTTCCCAAGTAACAAGTGGTAGAACAAGAGGAAATGGCTTCAAGTTATACTAGGGGAGGTTTAGACTGGATATTGGGAAAAATTTCTTCACCAAAAGGATTGTCAAGCATTGGAACACGCTGCCCGGGGAAGTGCTTGAGCCACCATCCCTGGGGGTATTTAAAAGATGTGTAGATGTGGTGCTTAGGGACATGGTTTAGTGGTGGACTCAGCAGTGCTAGGTTAATGGTAGTACTTGATGATCTTAAAGGTCTTTTCCAACCTAAATGATGCTATGATTCTTTGATTCTATGATGTCCAATGTTTGGCAAGGGCTGTCTCATCTGAAAAACAAACAAAAACCAAAAAAACCCAAAACCCTTAACGTTTAAAATATCAAATCTGTTTCTCTTCTGTCCATGTTTAGGATATTGGAAATTTCACAACAATTGCCAAATTTCATTCACATTCCCCCCACTTTCCTGACCAGCTAACTTTACTCCAGAACTCAGATACAGTAGCTTCAGTTTACCTCCAGACATCCATTCATCCTAACCTTACTTGCAGCAGTGCTGTGACAGCTGTTCCTTGTATCAGGACTGGCTGGCTGTGAGAGCAGGGGAATGAGATAAATATGATAAAAGGGCTGTTGTGACACCAGCTTTTTACAAAGGAAATTAGGGATTGTGTTTCAAGTACGGCTAAATTGTGACAGCTCTCCAACATGTATACGAATGCCTATTTTTCAGTAACTATGATTTCTACTTGTACTGCTCTGCATTTTTTTAACTTCTAATCAAGCCCTGGCCACAAGTCTCTAACTGAAAGTAACTTTTCCTTCCCCCTCCGGTGTCAGAAATGACAACACCTTCCACAAACACAGGCCTCCAGACTGCAAGCTTTGGCCAAGCTGTGGTGCCTGCAGGTGCCTGATGTGTGCTGATAACCTGCAACATTAGCTATGTTATCTTATTACGGGCGAGCTCACAGACTTCACTGGATAGGCTTTCTGCAGAATCTTACCCCGAAAAAATAAAAACTCAACAATTTTCTCTCTGAAACATGTGATAAATAGAAAAATAAATCACTGCCCCATATTGGCACTTGGTTTATTAAAAGCATGATATGATCCCCATGGTTTGCTTTTGAATCCAACCTGCTTCAGCACATACTGTTTGCTATTGCTGAAAATAGGTGCCTCTAGTTCTGTGCCTCTGAAAGTCAGCGTGCTCCTCAGTGGCCTTGCTCTGCAGATGAAGTGAGGTCAGCCCAGAATTGTTACGAGTCCAAAGTGTTTCATAACACTCGAGTGAGAAAACACAGCTCAGGACCCGGATTCCTGTCCCAGCTTGGTCGGGCTGGGCTGCAGGCTCTGGAAAGCTTATCCGCTGATGTCAAGAGTGATTTAACATGTGACGGTGCGTGGAAACTGGCTGTGCAAGCTGTTGCAACATACAGCAGGAGCAGCAAAGGCAGCAGAAGTACTACAAGCACTTTGCTACCACAGCAGTTCAAGCCAAAGAAAATCCCCATAAAAAGCACTTACAGCCATCCCCTGGCAGAGGTTGGTTAAGAAGATGGATAGTAATTGGGATAACTGAGGGTTACCTAAGGCAGCTGTGGAGGTTCCCATACCCCAGAGAAAAGGCTGGGTGCGAGCAGGAGCCAGGAAAAAGGGGGAGGTGATATAAAAAGGAGAAGAATCCACGTTTTCCATGACCCGGGCACTTTCCCCACGGAAGGACAGAGCAGAAATCAGAAGCAGGTTTGCTGTTTCTTTTCTGGGTTAAAGAAGGGATTAATCACAAGGGGAAAATGCCTTGTAATACTGTGACTCAGCAGAAACCGTTACTTACTTGGAAGTGTCTGGAGGACACAGCCAGAACACAGCAGTGAGTCAGGGAAACCTGGGATTTCGGCTGCTGCCTTCACCCTTCCCTCCAGCCTTCATTTAACAATCTGAGCATCTGGGAATAAGGTGATCACTTAAAGATACCTCATGCTGTCTTGTGTAGCCGGTATGGATTTAGACTGCACAGCAGAAATAGAAGTACAGATGACATTATTCCCCTTCTTGTGAAGTGCTTTTAGGCACTGACCTTTCTACGGCAGCCCCTGTGGCATGGTCCTAGCAAAACAGAATGGTGAACCACAGGTGAGCCCTCCAACATATACAGTAGTCTAAATTCATAGTGACACAGACCTGGATCGCCAGCTTTTCCACAGGAAAAAAAATTGTGAGGAAGAAAACCTCATATCACTGCAGCCCTATACTCTGTGGTGTTTTTAGGGGAAGATCCCTCAGAAAAGAGGATGTACCTTCTAATAAATCATGTGTTAGCTTTTCTGAGAACCACCACAAGGGCACTGGAGCAATGAAGTGTGTTTCCAAGATGGTCCTCTAACTAGATCTTTCATCTCATGTGGTCAAAAGAAGATAGGAATCAGTCTCATCCACAAGAAAGACATTGCGAGGGTAGGATGCTATCCATTTGTTCTCTCCTGTCTGATTTACTTAAGTGGTGCTGCAGAGCAATGAATGGTACCCGAGTACCTGAGTACTAACTCAGAACATGAGTTAAAGGAGTTTTTCAGACTTTTAGGCTGTCCTGCTCACTCACCTTTTAGGAAATGTTAATTTTCCCTAAATACCTACATAGTGTTTTTCTTTTCACTGTTTGATGTTACACAACAGTCTGGAGACCCCAGCCAGAAGTAAATCCCACGGTCAGTGGCAGTCTATAACTCATTGGGAAGCTGAATTCCCCCTCCAGATTTTATAACCCAAGGTACAGACAATAGGCAACAGGTAAATAGGAAAAGGAACGTAAGTAAAATAAAAAGCCTAAATAAAAACCTAAATAAAATTAAATAGCAAACAAGGGAAAGGTGATACATGGTGACAGTGAAGGCAGGTGTGATTCATGAGCTAGTCACCACAGAGACCTGGGCAATTACCTGTGGCAGACACTATGAAAAGGTAAGATTTGGTGAAGAGAAAATGATGCTCTCATGAATTCAAAATAATGCAATATGCAAAACTGTGAGGTTTTTTATTTACTAGATGGATTCAGGAATTACTACAAGTCCATGAAACTCAAGCTGGGATCTGCAATGTTATTTTCATCTGTAATGGTGAACAATCACTCTTTCCTTGTTGCTGTTCTTCTCTTTTAAGCCTCGTTGCTCAGCACTCTGACATCTTCTGGAAGATTAAAATGAGCAATGTTGGTGGGTTTTTCTCCCTAAATTTCTGCTGACAAACCCTGGTGACATGTTAGAATACACTGTTGGTGTTGGGCCACTGCCAGAGGATGAGCCAAGAAACGGGCTGTGGGAAGCGTCACCAGTCCTAACAACTGAAATTATAGGAGTGAGTTAAATTCAACTTTGCAGTCATTAAGCATGACTGCATACTCGCAGATGTAGCTAGGTCAGGCTCCTGGCTCAGGCCCTGGTTTCTGTCCTGCCTGAGCAGCACAGTTTCCAACCCAGACTGCCAGAGGTCATCCAAGGACCACTGTGACTTCACTGGTGTCTCTCCTGGGGACAGCTGTGCACATGAGCTCAAAGCTGCCTGTATCTTCTCCTCTTTGGATTCCTGTCTGAAAAGTAGCCCTCTCTTCAGCGCTAAACTGAACCACAGGCTATAGCTTACCACATGTTGAGGAAGGGTCTATGCCAAAACAAAAAGATAGCAATAATCCCTCCAGTCCCACATTGCTTATTCCCATCCCTGTTTGTCGTCTTCCCCGCTTTCTTTTGCCCCCTCTCCATCAGCAGCACAGGCATGAACCAGATCTGGAAACTGTTTCAGCTGAAATCCATATCTCACCATGTGTTTCTGTTTGTTGAGGGCTTTCTGTTAGGTTGAATGCACATCAAAATTCAGTCTAAGAAAAAACTTACAAGACTGTTCACTGACTCGCATTGCCATTCCTTTGTTTTGGTCCAAAGGTACAACACTGCTCTCCAAAACCTCAAAACGAACTGCAAGAAAATACCAAGGAGACATAAAAAACCAGGAAGACGTCTACACAGACTTTTGTTTGTTATGTAGTTTGAAATTCACATCCCTGTGTAGCTGGAGTATGTAGTATATCACCACAGGCTCACTGATGCGAGTGGCTATTCATAAATTCTGAAAAACATGCTAGGCTGGAAGAAAAGCCTGAAAAACCACCTCAGAGGCTTCTGGGCTGTAACAGGGTGACAAGGAGCTGAAGTTTATACCAGATGTCCCAAACAGCTCTAGTCTTTTATTTCACAATTTGATGTGAAGGTCAATCCTTTGAGGGCTTTCCTAAGCATGGTAGAGGCACTCTGAGAATGAGTTTGTGGTCCAGTGGGGGAAGGACACAGGCAGAAGGGCACAACAGCAAAGCAGCGAGCCATAATGTTCAGGTGTAAAAAGGACAATCCCTGGTCAGTTTAGGCTCCCAGTCAGCTCCTGGTCTCCACCTGAGGGCAGGTCACCCACACTCTTGGGCAAGTCTCTCACCTCCTCATCTGTGAGGTTCATGAGGTTGTGCCAAGGAGAGGGCCCTAAGGAGACCAGGGCTCTTACGCCAGGATCACCACATCAGGTGGGGCAGCAGCCCAGAGAAGAGCAAAGGAAGCACCCCGGCTTCAGAAATTTGATCGAGAGCAGTTGTAACACCCATGGGAAATGGCCCCATTGCTGTTATTTATGCTTTTAAAAATCTCTCCTTACTCATTTACTAATTCCCAAATACACTAGGTTCATTACTGAATGGAGAATCCCAGGCTCCCTCACACAGCAGAAAGCAGCTGAGAAGCAGAATCATACTTTTCTTGAGGAATTTTCAATTCCTGAAAGTTATATGACTTTCATTAATCCTTACCGTGCTTCAGTACCGTGAATGGCAGAAAGAGAAAAGAAACATTTGAGATTTTATGGAGCAAAACCCAGCTATACCAGACTGATGCCAGCAAAGATGTCTCCCCATCTGAAAGGTGGCCTGAGGTCCTTATGCTTGCTTGACAGGGTGTTTAACTTAGCTGTGCCAGTAATGTTGCCTGCATATTTTATATTGCAATAAAATAGCACATCCAGCTACCTTGTATTTTCCTCCTTAGGCAATCTATCTTCAGGGAGAGTGCCTACAAGCACGCTGAAGGCAAGCTTTTCTTTGCAGTCTTGTTCACTTTAGAGCCTCATGAGCTCCCGCTACTTTATTAAGAGTTCCAGTATGGGTGGTACTGTTATTACTGTTATTAATTCCCCTGTTATTAAGGACCTCAGAGTCCTTAAGGTGGACTGGACTTTCACATATAATAATATTAATAATGACAATAATAATAATAAAGCAATTGTCAAGCCTTGTGTTGATAGATAGGAGTTTGAAAAACAGCTAATAAGTCCCAGAATCTCAAACCCAGTAAAGCAAATGTAGGAAGAAACAAATATTTATAATTAGCCTCTTGCTCTCTGGGATGCTTCTTTAATGCATGGTCTGAAGGTGGCAATGCTGCTATTGTATGCCTCTGATAGGATTCATGCTGTGAAACCACCTGCACTGCAGAACAGAAGTGGACAAATGGAATTAGCTAATTGAGTCCCCTCTTCAGGGGCTGGGAAATAGAGTAGAAAGGTGGTGAGTTTGTCTGAGGAGGCTCAGACAAGTGAATGGGGGGAGAAAAGAGATGAGGATCCTCTCTCACTTCCCATCTCTAGAGAGAATCCTCCTGACAGCCCCTTTGGCAGCACCGTGAGCCCCAGCACCCAGGCTGGTGCAGCAGCCTGCACTCTCACTACCATTTTGTCCTAAGGGATGGGGAGGGTATTTTTCTTTCCATTTTGGAGCAGTAGTAAAGCACACATTTACTTAGCTGACTTTTCACCATGGCTCCTGTATGATATTTGCATCTTTGAGTCCAAAGAAGGAGGCAATGAAAATGTTTGTCAAGGTAAGATCCATTCAATGCAGGGTGTGAAGTGGGTCTTTTTTGCAGAGTGAGGGGTAGAGGGACATGTTCTAGCAACTCTAAGAAAGTCCAGGAAATAGTTCTTGTGAACTTGCCTGAAATGACAGCAAAAATGGAAGAAAGATGAAGTGCTTTAAAATGGGAAAACTTTAGCTTCTTCACTTGCCAGGATCTTCTTTTCTAAAACTAAGCAAGCAGCTAGGCCAAAATGAGAATAGGGTTTGGCTGAATTGTTTGGAGGGCTTTTTTTTTTTTTTTTCCATTTAATTTTTAAAGTATGCATTAACTTATATTTCTAGATGAAGTGGAAAGAATAATAAGCAAAACTTGTTCTCTAAAAACATGCATGTAAAATGTGAGTGAGTTTGTTTTGGTTTTTGCTTTTCTAGGACTGAGGTCTGGAAATTGCATCTTCTTTTCTCAGAAGACTTAGAAAGCAATTCACATTCCAAAAGCAGTTACCAGTAACAGTTTATCCTGTTTGTTTTTCAAGAGAATATGAAAAATACATTTTTAAATGGCAGAAATAATTTACCAGCACTAACCATTTAATTGCCAGACAAGAGCCATAGGCTAGTTACACTATTGTGAAGTCTGTAAAAAGGACAACATGAAAAATTAAATATTAGGTGGCTCATTTAGCTTACAGCTGTTCTGCTTTCTTATCAAGCGGTATTCTATGTCAAATACTGACAGTTTTAATTTCCTTTCCTGATTGCTCTGTTTAGATCACTTTGACGCAGATTATTGCTTTTACAAGAACATAGTCCAGCTGGAGGGTAAACATCACTCCTAATAATTTTTCTTTCTTTTTTTTTTTTCTGCTGTTCCTGTGTGTAGCAGAGGTGCAAAGTCAAGTTGTATAACTTGGGTTTATAATAGCTATTTTGACATTTTTAGGCATTCAGGTGTAAAGTCTGGTCCCTAAATTACAGGGCTGTAATTCTAGCTTAGTCTGGAGAGAATGATTTCATGAGGTAATAAATGAAATGGAGACTGGACTAAGCAGGATCAAGAAAACATTTAAAGCATGGATTCAATTTCAATGGATCTTAGGCATACATCTTAACTTCTGTGTGCATTTAATTGTTGTCTTGAATGAAGGCTAACTGAAGCACAATCTTCCCTGACCTGGAGCCTAAGGAGTCTATGCTTACTGCAGCCTATGCTTACAACCCAGGTAATTATACTGAAGTGACTGGTGCTTCTATTATAACGCCTGTCATCCAGAAATCAGCACAGCAAAATCTGACCGAGAAGCTGCAACACCTATTCAAACTTCCACACCTGGCAGCGTATCCTCGACTGGCCCCCTTTTAGAAGGGGATTTTGGCAAAGACCTTGTTCACCATGTGTCATCTCAGACCAGACTCTCTTGAGAAGGCCCTGTGCAGCCAGATGTTCCCAACGTTTCAAGCTCCACACTGTCCCCTGCCTTCTTGTGCAGGGGGACTGTCCTGCGTCCGTCATCACGGACAGTCCTTCACCTGAGATCTGGTCAGGGAGAAGAAGGGACCGACCTACCGCAGTCCACTGGTGTTTCTCCAACAGTGCTAATGAAGACTTTGACTTCTCCAGTGTGAGCATGGGACATCACAATGGAGGATGCATCTAGCACTTTAGGTGATGCAACCAGGTCTCTGCTGGGTTGCATGAGAAGGGCAGGTCCCAGTGCTGGGTTGCAAACATGGGCTGTGCCTTCTGGTGGTATGCCTAGGCTATGGGTCCTTGCTACACTGCACCCTTTGGCTGCTGTGAAGTGCCACAGCTGTATTTGGCACAACTGGTCAGAAAAACAAAGAAAGGCTGTGGCAGTGCATGGCAAAGTTGGTAAATACAGGTCTGGCTTGGGGTGATTACAAGGTAGGAGCCAAACAAGTCAAGTTATCACTCAATGAAGTAGATTGGCTCAATTAACTTCACACCCAGGCTTTCCCATTTCTTAGGCAGTTTGCCCAGGATTTGCTTGCTCTAATTTAGATGCCAGAAACTTTATCAACCATCTAATGCTACAACTTTGCTAGTGAATTAAGTGTGACTAAAACCATTCTCAGGCACTGAAGCCCACATTCACATTATTAAACCATCTCACCTTCTAAAACAGGATGGGTGCTCCCAAACAGCCTATTAGGAGTGGTTATTGATTGGTCCTAACCCCCAAACCATGCCCAAAAACTGTTTTGGTAATCGATATTTGCCTTAGCCTGAAGTGGGGTCAGGTATATTCTGGTAACTGAATGACATAGAGGCTCGAGTCTCCTTGCCCAGGGACACCCTCTGGCAGCCTCTGGCATCTTCACTAGTAGAGACACAGCCTGCCATTGAGTCGTTTCATTCATTCTTCTCTTTTCTTCAGTATTCAAACATCTCCTTCTCCTGAAGCAATGCTGGCCTCTCCCAACACTGAATGCACGTCAGGAACACAGCTGCCATCTGTAGTAATTATTCCTGCTTGTTAGATGTGTCTGAAGTCCCTGAGATCCACCCACCGTGCAGCCCACATGAGGCTGGTGACGCTGCCAATGGCTGGCTCTTCACATAATGCTTGCATGAAACCCCCCCGTCCCTGTGGGCTCACTTCCAACCCCATCCCCAGGCACTCCCTCCCCTTTGCTGCCTCCATGCACACCGAGTTCAGACCAAACACCTCCCTCTCTACAAAGGACCGTGCACCTGCCGTGACCCTTACCTCCAGAGGTGGCACTGGTCTTTGCAAGGCAGTGGTAGTCAGGTCCAGCACTGGATTCAAGCCCCTGCAGAGGAGTCCTTGGCAAGTTGGAGCTAGTACAGCTTCCCTTTTACTCGTTTTTGGGTGTACTGCAGCAGCACTGTCTTCACACTACATTGCGTCCTCCACTAAGACAGACAAGCCACAGCCAGAGGACTCAGGAGTGGAGAAGGACAGCCAGTCCACCTGGGAAAGGTGGATTAGATAGGGGAAGATCTTTCGGATCCAAAGCAGGAGATAGATCCAGAGACCACTTGTGACTAAGTGCTCCTAAAGCTGAAAGGATATATTGGAAGGGGTAGTAGCAAGGATATATTCAAGAGGTGATTCTCAAAGACCGGAGGGTTCAGAAGAGGATGCAAAGCAAATTTTTAGCCACTCAGAGTATCAATCCTAATAACTATAACTGTGGTGAGAAAGACAACATGTCCTGACAGGAAATGTGTGCAATGTAAAGACATTATCAGAGGCAAACATCTGCAGCTGATTGAGGTTATTGCTGATGAGACAGCTACTCAGTGTTGACCATAGTGGAAAAAGGAAACAAGCATGTGAGAGAAGTGGAAGAAAGCATTTGAGAATTCCTCTTTTGTACAAGCATGGACACATTTCAGTTTTCACTTGGCCTCTCTTGCAGTGTCCAGCTGCCAAGCTAGCATACTTCTCTATTGCTGTGTCCTCTGGTGTCAGGCACTCCAACCGAAAGTGCTTGATGCCTTCCCCAGAATGACGTGTCTTCTTTCAGCATATGCGTAACTGCCCTGGGTCTTTGAGCCACTGGAGAGATGCCAGCCTATGCGCCCTTATCTACCTCTGGGGTATGAACACAGGGCATTTCCAAACGATTTTTTTCCTGGGCAGGTTTTTGTTTCAATGCTCAGACCTGTGTCCCTGCCCATGGCTGTGCTGGGAGACCAGGGCATCCGTCACCTCAGCAAGCAGGCCCCCTGTCCATGGCCTGCCACACACATGCGTTATGCGCACAGAGCTCACAACACAGGCTGAGAGCAGCGATACTGGTGTGTGTGCTGCAAGCGACCTGGGTCACGCTGAGGCACCCGTGCGATGGAGACTGTCACCTGAGAGGCAGCAGGTTGCAGGATACCAGGAGAGAGAAGGACGTACCCTGGCTCTCAGTTTAAGGCTGAAGCAGTGCTTCTATGTGCAAAACCAGAAAAAAGCTGCAGGGAGAGGATGCAGAATTATACACATCTTGCACGTATAGCTGTCTTGCACCTCGCAGGTATATAGATGCCAATACTTGCAGCTTTTTAGGGTACACCCCATTGGCCATACCAGGAGAATTGCATTATGACTCAGTGAAGGTTTAGATACATAGCTTAGGGCAAGCTGAGCCTTAGTCACTGGAAACACACAACCCACTGTGTACCTCTTTAGCATCAGAAACAAGAATTGTCGCTCAATCTACAGATTACCAAAAGCATATGAAATTTTTCCTTTCAGATACAAAAGCAGTGAATAACATATCCTTTCACATGAAAATATCTTTTCAACTACTCAGGTTTTCCCTTGTATGTTTATTTTTTGCCTGCTACTTCAATGTAGAAAAAATAATACTGTTTCAAAAATTATATTTTCCTGGGCATCCAATTATAATATTTCTATTGAGCTCAGTAAAGTATCAGCCCAGTCCTCGCACATGTGTTTCTGTGTTAATAGTAGGTCTACTGGACTAGAAGCCAAATTGCCTGCATTTATTTCAGTGGAATGACATTGGCAGAAAACTGAGTTGCAAACAAGAAAGGGATGTTTCTTACTAGTCTCAGGGATGGATGGGCCTGATGAATCAATTGCCTCTTTCCCCTAGAGATGGTCCTACCAACTCGCACAGGCTCACTGGGGAAGATGAGGAGTTAGGGAGAGAGGGCTGAGTCAAATTGTTGTTGCTGACTGTCCAGGCTAGTGCCCCATCTTTTGCAAGCTCTTTTTGAATCGTGGAATTATAGAAAAGCCAGGTCAATTTTGCTTCCCCACTTCATTTCACTTTCTAAATGATTTAGGAGAGGCTGTGCCCTTGGACCTCCCAAAGAAATTCAATTTTGTGAATCTCTTTAGCAAATCTGGACCTCTGACCTCTTCTTTCTCCTTCTTCCCTTTAATTCTCTTTTGATTCTTTCCTTTCCCCCTACTCCTTTTCTATATCCTCATTCTGCCTCAGCTGTACTATTTTTCATTGAAAAATAAGGTTTTTCCCAACCATCAGCACCTCTTTTTGTTCATTACTTGGCCATTCTCAGCTCTCCTGCAAATTACCCTCAATCTTGTGAAAACTATATTGAGGAAATGAGTGATAAAGGCAACCGATAAATAATTTGCCAAGTTCCTCTGTATCAAAAAATGCTGAGAAGGCATCATTGCTGCTGCTAAGCTGTGAGACCCAAATACTAAAAGAGATGGCAAGACATGTTCTGTCTTGTCCCTGCATGTCTTCCCTGACATGTTCTGTCTTGTCCCTGCATGTCTTCCCTGTACGGTTCATAGCCTGGAAAGAACACCCTGGTCCTCAGGTCTCTTTCCTGCCTGCCACCTACATGTACAAAATAATCCTGTTGTAAAGGTCTGCCTTAACAGCATTTTGGGGTTTGAGGACTTTTCCTTTCTTTCCTTTTGCTTCTAATATGCTGTGAAAGGTGTCTAGGAGTTTCTTTGTTCTAATGGAGCATGGGATCATTCAGATGGAAAGGCATCTCTGGAGGTCATCTAGGCCACCCCCTTATTTAAACATCCAGTTCAAAGTGAGATCAAGTTGCTCAGTGTCTCTTTCAGTCAAGCTTTGCACACCTCCAAGGATGGAGCTTCAACAGCCTCTGGGCACCCGTGCCAGAGCTTGACCAATCCCACTGTGAAAATTTTTTCTGGTTAGGAAATTTGTTCCACAGTTAGGAAGCACTTTCTTGTTTGAAACACACATCTCAATTCACAGCTAGGTTAGACCCATGTGTTGATTGGTGTCCTCTCTGGTACTTACACTGCTAATAGGAAGCAGTCTTGGTCCCCTCTGAGGCTTTGTTTTGCTAGACTAAACACAGTGTCCACTTCCCAGCTCCCTTCCAGCACAAAGCTCTCCATCACTCTGACCAATCTGGGCACCCTTCAGTTTCAGTCCATCTTTGTTTAATATAGGCAATCAGAAGCATGAGCTAAATTTAAACAAAATCTCAAAAACATCTTTGAATCAGGGCAGTAAGCTTCCCTCTTTTCTGCTGGATATACCTCGTCAGACCACTCTAAGATCACATTAGCAGCACATCCACCACATACACCAGGGTCCTTCCCTTCCACTGTTATTTCCATCCAGCATATTCACTGCCATCGCAGCACCCAGCTCATGAATTCCTTCCTCGCCATGTACTTACTAATGCTTAGCAGTGCTCTCTCCCTTTTCGCCAACTCTGTGCACACCTAATCCCTGCTGTCTCACAGCTTCCTCATCACTGCATCCCACAAGACTCCACGAAAAGGCTTAACTGAAATTCCCAGGAAGGAAACATGTTTCCTTTGTGTAGGAAATAGCTTCTCAAAGACTCTATTGGGCTGACACAATCCAACATTGTGAAGTCATGTTTCATTTTATCCTGTTCACCTCTCGACCACTGTTCGTCCTTTCATTTAAAATTTTCTTGAGAGCTTTGCATACTATTGCAGACAACTACACAAGACTGCCTGGGTCACCTCCTCTCCCTTTCTTCTTAACTAAAGTGCCCAGGTTTGCTTTTCTTCATAAGTATGTTATTGTCCTCATCTGAGAGGTTTGAAACTAAGAATACTTGCTACCAGGGCTGTGCTTCCATGTACCAGTCCCTCCAAAATTCATAGGCACACTTTGCTCCACAATAATCCAGGGGTTCTCTGGAAAAATGCCAGACTCCCTGTATCTTGAACAGCAGAAGAGGCAGAAAAATTATGACACACTTGAGATCCAAAATCACTTACAATCATCCCAAAAGTGTGCAAAAAGAGACAAACTGAGCAACAGCTGGCAGTATGTTCATGGCTGTGGAGGCAGTAATTTCTTCAACTATATCTCTATTGTCAGAGCTTATCTGTTAGCCAAGGGGATCCAAAACACTGCCATAGCTCTGCAGTTTCATTTCTGGAGTTACTAGCTGGAAAAACAGTGAGGAGAAGAGGTGCAATCATGGATGAGGAGTTAGCTACCAATAAGCGAGATTTCAATTTCCTTCTAATCTCTTTCTTTGTTGAGACATGCCTGTTTATCCCAGTTGTGTTATCCTTTTCAAACAGCATTCCCAGCAAAACAGTTACCAGCACTGCTATTATGGTACCCGTAGCTAAAATAGTTTTGCAATATGGGGAATATCAACAAGATGGATTTTGCTGGCCTGCTCCCAATTTTCTTGAACTCTTCTTGAACACTTCTTGAAGTGGCAAAAGTCCCTTGGTGCAAGAGGTGCCTATAAAAGAAAATCTTTTCTCCTGTAATCTTTAAGAAATCTACATGTAGAAAAAGATTTTAAAACAATTTTTAATGTGTTACTCCACATTTAAATGTCTTACTTTCTAAGTTCAAATACAGTTGTGAATAAAATCCCTGATCCTCTGCCCAAAACATACCATAAACCTCCTACCGCACGTCAAGTGGAAATTCTGAAATTTCATCCTAGCAATTTAAACCAGACCTAACTCTTTCATCTGTGCAATCACTTACAAAACCATCATTAAAAAAACCCAAAACATCACACAAGAAAGAACTGCCAACAACAATAACCCCAACCTTCTGTTGCAGCTCAATGGTAAGAACACTAAGCTTAATTAAAAGCTAAATCTTGTGGACACTGCTATTTAGTTAGGAAAAATGGTACCTACATGGTATGAATTGTCAAAAATTAGATTTATCAGTAGTGTAAACTAACTGTAATGAATAAAATGCAGAAGGCTGGCAAGTTAGACGTCAGCAGAGAGAAATGACACAAACCATGTGAATGCGAATGGTTATTTGTAATAGGCTAAGACCACATTATTTACATAAAACCGGCTATTTTCTATGTCTAAGCATGACGCTTTATGCCAGGATATCACATCTTTTTCTCCTGGTGCTCTCTTGCTCAGTCTATAAAGCTTTCATATATTTTCAGGAAACATTTAACATATTCCTGCCATGTTGCATAAAACTCTGCCTGAGAGAAAGGTAACTACAACTGCCAGCTTCGTGTGTGCTGAGAAATGTGCGCCGAAGCTAAAGGCTTCAGACAACTTACCTTAAAAAAAGCTTTGTCGGAGCAGAGCCCTGGTCCAGCGGACATCCTCATCTGTTTCACTGCTGTGAAGGGGCCTAGCGTCACCATCAGTGTCAACAGGATGACTCAGAAACACGGGGCTAAGCACCTCTTTGCAGGTCTTCCACATTTAAGACAACACTGTGAAAGGAGCTGGAGAAATGGAAATGCAAACAGAGACACTTAAATATCTCGAGCTAGCATTCACAACGTGACCCTTTGGTGAACATTCAAGAACAAATCCAGGCCATGTGAAGTGCCCAAGGCCATCACGTGGCTCCTTTCAGAGCCAAGGCTAAAATGTACATTACAGACCATCCCTCTGCCAGAGATTCTCCACAACAAAGTGGAGCGTGACCATAGTTGCTGTCTGTCCCACGGCAGGGAGAAGAGCCGAGTCCTCCTCGCTCCGAAAAGCGCCGACTGTGGTGAGGTTTCAGCAGCTTTGCTGGGAATCAGCTCGAGGGAGTTGAACCCGAGGGGTGTGAATGCCCCTGGATGGCTCCGGTTCCCCCTGGCTCCTGTCACTGTCAGTGCAGCTGACGTACCGTACAGCTGACTGTACTATAGGCGCGGATAGTGTAGCTGAAGAAATTATGCTCCTTTTCTGCATCAGGAAGAGGACAGCTACGTCACTGAGAATGACGTTCAAGATGACGGGAGCTGTGGTTCAGAAAGTCTGTCACTGCGGCTTCTTAATTTTCTGCTTTGTGGCAGCGCTGGGTGCCGCCGGTCCCTGGCCCCAGGGCATTTCTGTCATCCACCCAGCATTGCTGCCAAGCTCCAGAGCAAGGGACATCATGAGCCGATGGTCCCCTATAATGATCCGTTACATGTTGCCTAATATACAGTAATTTTCTAAATAGCTACCTCTTCAAATGTGCCCAGATTTAGCAGGAAAACTTTCTAGACTCTCGTTTCTAATTCAGTTTCTGATCAAGACAAGAAAGCTGAGCGACTATTGCAGCTGTCCTGCAATTTGGAGACACTAGGAGCCAGTCCTGATTTTTTAGAGCATTCACAGCTGAAAAGGAATATTTTCTACTTCATGTAAATTACTTCTGATTTACTAAAACCATTCCAGATCACTGAAGGGAAGAAAATTAAGGTGATATAAAACCACCACTGACATTTCTTTTGCAAGGCTGCACAGTAGCAGTGGCTTGCTGTAGTGTAACATAAGGATGGTTTTCAAGTGACTTTTTTCTTCCTGATAAACTCTTGCTTGAGAATGGCAGGTTATAAGTGCTAAAGCAAGAAGCAAAAGAGAAAAAGAAAACAGGAAAGAGCAGAAGTAGAATAAATACCTGCACAAGCTGCTCCAAAGGACTTTGCCACTGCTTTACCGGTGGGGGGGGGGGAGGATTCTCTGATGCTAACCAAGGGAATGTCATCCCATGGCTTTTTCAGTCCAGTTCAAAGTCAGGGCTACCTGAAATTGTCTATACTTTATAGTGTGATGCTGTATAAACACTGAAAGAGAGCCTACCACACGCGCACAAAGGAACATCCTAGGCAAAAGCTGATTTGGGGGAAAAGGCATTTTGGTGAAAAAGAACCTAAGTACATGGGGGGGGAGTTGAGGATTCAAAAAGTATATATATCAGTAGGGAATTAATAGCAAACTTCAGGAGTATCAAGAGACATTGCACTGTGGAATTACAGACTCCTGCAGATGTCAGGAGGAGCTATTCAGGAAAAGGCCCTTATTGAACCAATTAAATTTTTTCAAACTAAAAAGAAAAAAATCATCTATTTCAAAGTCTTTGAAAAAAGGCATCGCTTCTGGCAAGTGGCCACAGAAAATTTATTTCAAAACAAAAAGCCTGTCACTCCAGAAAACCTGGGACTTC
The DNA here is from genome assembly GCF_947461875.1 of Haliaeetus albicilla. Lineage (NCBI taxonomy): Eukaryota > Metazoa > Chordata > Aves > Accipitriformes > Accipitridae > Haliaeetus > Haliaeetus albicilla. The sequence goes on along the minus strand of NC_091484.1, from coordinate 45,162,623 downwards.
ATTTTGGAATTATAAAATATCATGGTCCCATCATGTACTTTGTGACATTTAATCATTACACTCTTCTTGTTACTCCAGTCTATGTCAAGATTACTAGTGCTTAAGGGGCTAACTCAGAGGAATAAGTGGCAGAACAGGCAGAGTGACTTCATACCCTGGCAATGGAGTGTCCTGCATCAATGGCAAGCAAAGAATTTCAAGCAGATGTCATCTAATGTTTGGGACCAGTAGCTCCTCCTTTTCTGAGATTATCTGTCTCGTTTTGGCCCATTGTGGGAGCTCAAAAAATTAGATATATTTCTTACTGTGCTAGCCTTTGTTCTAATGGTACTACTTCTAGAAAAGTGTTCTCAAAGCATGACGAGAAGGAGCTGAGGCTCAGAAGAGAGTGAAGAAATTGTACAGAAAGTAGGAGGGATGGTAGAAGCCATTTTCCACTTTATCCATTTGTCTGTCTTTCCTTTTACATATAAGACAGTGCCAGGTTCTTAATGAATTCAATAGAAAAGCTGCCATTGAGTTCACCCTTTTACAGTATTTTACCATACTATTGAGAAAGTTTTAAAGCAGCTTTCCCTTTGTGTGACACTGACCTTTCCCTTTTGAGAAACAGTTATTTTTGTTACCCCTGTGACCCGTTCTCTGAAAAATATACAAAAATTTGTTCAATACAGACACATTAAGGAAGCTATGAAACATGAAACAAAAAGTAATGGAATTCTAGAAATGTTAGGGGACCTCCCATGCATTTCTTATCATCATCAGAAGCCAGAAAACATTAGCTTTGTTTTGCTGACTGTTTGCAGGCTTTTGATTCTGCAGAGGTTCTCGGTAGACCCAAGAGCACCAGAAGCTCTGGCTTCACCACCTGTCCACACACCAATGCTCCTTTCAAAAGCTCTGCTTTCCAGAGGTTAGGAGCTCAGGAAATTTGCAGTCTAAAGGGTCTTGCAAACCCACCACGTGGCTTAGTAGAAAAAAAATTGTCAGCTGTGAACTTACCTATTCAGATGGCAAAGCATGCACTGACAGTGCTCAGCAGCTGCAAAACTCTTCAGCTTGAATCTCTTGGCTCTTTCATCAGGCAAGTGGAGTCCAGTCAAAATCAGTGGCGTTACAACAGCATATAAGACATGTGCAATGGCTTTCCATGGGCAAGGGGGTAGGGCTGGCCAAAAAGACCGTTCAGGGAACAGCAAATATGTCCAAAAACATAATCTGGAGCTGAAAGCAGGTGGGGAGACAAAAGTCTTCATGAATTCAAATTTAATTTAACTACTAGCTTTGTCTGTTAATAAAAAATTATGAATAAGTCAATGTCTTAAAACTTTCTCTTTTTTTGGTCTGGTTTCAAGAGTATGTGCTGCTTTGGAGATGAGAGGTGAATGGTATTCTGAGGTGAGGTAAAACATTTTTAATATTCAACACAAAGCCACAGTGATTTTTATTATTTGTTATTGGTACCGTCCTAGGAGTGAGGTATTGCAGCTGGCTCCATCACACTGACACAAGCGTTCGGGCAGACACACAGTGACTTAGATCACAGAACGGATCCCGATGAAAACTGTTTTTTATTAAATTCCTTTGATGGCTTAGTTTCCAACTGGATCCTCTCGCCAGTCTGACACAGCTGCCCAAATGCCGGAGCTGACACACATGGGAGGTGCTGAGAAAAAGTGACTCGTGGCAGAAGTCAGACTATGGACTGGCAGTGACGCTCCTTTTGGTAGTGTCTTTCCCACATTGATATCAGCTCATAACAGTTGTGGAACCACAGGCTAAATGTCAGGCAGAAAGCAGTAGATTTCACTAAATAGGCATGTGGCACCCAGGCTAAACAGGAGACATAGCACATAGCTGATAACTGCATAGCAGTCTCCAAGGAATGTCTTCTATGTGACTTTTAAAAAATGCTTTTTTAAAAAAACAAAGTAGTAGAAAATAAAATTTTAGAAAGTAGCAATTTTACAAAATGTATAAAATATGCAACTTCACACCAGAAATTTTGCATAGACCATTACAAACGCATAATGAAAACACTGTGAAATGAAACACAAAAGTTTAACTTATCCTTTCTTAAAAGTGCGTGTAATTCTGACCAAAGTCTTTGCTCTCTGTTCATGTTTGCCAATGGTTACTGTATTCACAGGGAATAAAGAGAATATACTTTGTTGCATTCACACAGACACGTTTTGAAAGTCTAAGCACTTCATCCTGACAAGTCCAGACCAGCAGTATCAGAAAAAAGTAGACCATAGAAATCCCAGGATTTGAGCATTTATAAATAACAATGAAGAAGATGAAAGCAAGAGCAGCAGGGAGTGAGGCGTGATGCTGCAGAGCTGAAGTACAAAGGGAGATACCCAACGTGTTCCCTCTCCACACCAGAACTGCCGTTGTCGCATGTAGCTTCAGGCGTAGGGAAGAGCCAGGGGCTTTCAGATCAGAGCGGTTCAACTAGACTGCTTCTGGTTTTTGCTTCTTAACTTTTGGTTTCGCGTGTATTTTTAACATCGGCGGGGGAAATGGAGTACATTCTGCGTTTGGGATGAGCGATACCAGGGGACTTTACAGCGAGCAGTGCCTGACTGGAGCAGGCAGAGCCGCGGTGTTCCCCTGCCAGGCGTGGGCAGACCCCCCTGCCAAGGAAGGGGTTAGCAAGAGCTGGTTTGTTGCGTGTGGAGCTCTTGCACCCGCCCATAAGAAACTCCAGGGAGAGGAGCTTTTCCCCCTCAGAAAGCAGGCGTATCTCCCAGGCAGCCTGGAACCTTTTCCGGGGAGGATCCAACACCCAACCCTCCTGGTTTTCACTGTCCAGACCAGCTCCCTCCCACAAGGCAGCCCACGGAGGAAGCGAGGCCCTCGCCCCCGCTCAGGCTTACCCAACAGCTCTGAGGTCAGAGTGCGCCCTGGAACCACTTTCTATTTCTGCCCAAGGGCCGGATTTCTTGTACTACGTATTTGAGCAAACATCGCCTGGAATCCAGGTCAGCCCACCGAGGTGGCATGCGGACTCCTGACCTTCTCTTTCTGACAAAAAATGGTTCACTTTAAGAGGAGGGATTGGAAAACGTCTTGGCCAAGATTATTCTTAGGAGTTGGGGGACTTTCCTATAAAGTAGCAAACCTGGATTCATAATCCCTTTAGATAGAGAAGGGATATGATTCAACATCCACATCCTGGTTGAGCAATACAAATAGAAAGCACCAGCCCATCTAATTGGCCATCTGAAGGAGAAACCTAGTTGGACCTAGACCACCTGAATCCTCTGGTGATGGGATCAAAGTCCTTATAGCCAGCTTGGCCCTGAGGATGCTTTTGCTTCCATAACAGCCATGTGGGAAGAGTGAAGATTACAGATCCAGCACAACCTATTAATCCTATTATAGTGAGTTGGCATGTAATTAGAAAGGGCTCCCGCTATAATCAGTAGGTTCCCTTTCACAAATTCCATTTAGAACAATAAAGGAGTTTGCTAGAACTCACCCAGAAAGGAAGAAAGACCCCAAAACCCCAATGTGTAAGGCACTTTCTGAGTAGTGATATTCAGGTTTCTCATCAAGTTTGTAAGGCCAAATGTGTCACCAAAGTGGCAAACCCCACAGCAGCTCCACCGTGTCTCTACAGGATCCTTGAGCTAGAAAGCCTTCATGAAATCGTACAACAGTTATTGCAGGTGCATAGTGCATTTTGGTTTTCTAGTTACCCATCCCCTAAGAAAAATTTCCAACAAACTGCTAATGAAATGTTATCTCCTGAAAGGAACGTATGGAAGCCTTGCATCTGATTCTGGCGATGGAGTTACCATAGTTTTGTCAGTGGCCCTGTTAAGCAGCATTACCACGTTATAGCATATGTGAAAGATAGGCCTCCAGCTAGACAGTCTACATGTCTTGTTATACTCAGATGGGATATAAATTACATCTACCCACATTCAGGTCTATTTCCCTATTCTAAGCTCTGATGCAGAAATAAAGCTCTCCAAAGCATGAGAAGTACTATCTCTTGCATCATTTTGCATACAGTGGCAAAAATAACCACTGATACCACCCAACTTCTGTTCCCAAAGCAGAAAGACATTGCTGCTATCCAGGAAAAACAAAAACATCGTTATATAACTTGGGTTATCTGTAGGTAATTTACAATGTCACAGAAAGGCAATCACCAGGAAAAGCAGAACGAGGATGTACAGCTAAATGTCAATATGAGTGAGACAATAGTCTGATAAAGGGATTACGGGCCCCAAAAAATTAGGCATGAATGAGGGTAAACACATTTGGATCTACAGATGTCTCATTGAGAAACACATCAAACTTTTATGTAAGAGAGAAACAGATCCTATGGTTACCGAACTGAACTTGGTATGCATTCACGAGTGTGATTACTTTATGGATAAACACTGACAACCCTTCGGTTTCCTTTGGCATTGAGCAAGCTCCTCGGAGAGAGAACTTGCCTTTTGAATGCTTTGTAAAACACAATCTACATCTAATGGACTACGTTAAAAATAGCAAACAATAAAGATAGCAAATACTTATACCATTCAGTACCTCCCATACACTCAGGCTCCTCGCTGTGTTCTCTTTTCAGCTTCATCATCTTCCCCAGTGATTGAAAAACCTCACTCTTCTCCTTTGTCATACAACTTCTTCGAGTTCTCATCCTTCATGCTTAGAAGAGAGCTCAAAGGGAACCAAGAAGTTCCTTAAACAGAAGTGGAATTTACAGCCAATTTATTTTTAAAGGGGGAGAGAGATTTTCTATAGAAGCACAGCCCAACAATAATTTAAAACACAATACTCATAAAATGGGATCCCTGTCAAAACAGCGTGTTGCCATAGTGGGCAGTGAAGGCAAACAAGCCAGATAACAGTTAAAGTGCAGGTATTGTGCTTGTGAAAGACAAAATGCCACCGAGGTAGTTCTAGCTCGGCCAGTTCTCTGCTCTGATGCCTCATGCAGCTCTGTGAAGAGGCACGACCACCACACCAGGCACACGGCGCCGTGATGGAGACAAAGCAAGAGCTACCTTCCTTCCACGAGAAAAGTTTGTGGAATCACTTACTGATGCCATTTCTCAGTGCAGCCACAGCAGCAAGTGCTCCTAATGCAAATCTAGGTTCACTGGCGAGTGTTACAAATATTCCCATCTGGAGCGAAAATGCTTGCGATCATTTTGATTTGAAGGAGATGTGTCTATTTAAAGTGACCTGTGGCATTCGGATATTCCCCAAGAACAGTTATCTCCAGGACCTCTTTCACCTAGCACTGCATACCTGCCAGCCTGGAAGTTGGCTAGAGAAGACTGGCATGATTTCTCTTCTCGAGATTTTCAGCTTTCAGCTAACTGAGATTTTCTCCTCTAAACCTAAAGGCATGGAAATTCATGGTATTTGCATATGATACACTCAAGAAAGAAAAAAAAAAAATTAAGCCTATTACTACATATCCTAGCCTTGTTCAAAAATGATGCAAGTCTGCCTTTAGGGAAAAAAATGAGCAATCCCCAGAGCTTTTCATCAAAAAATCCCCAAACAACTCTGCAGTTCTCTAGCAAACAACCAACAGAGAACTGAAGAACTTGCAAAGCCACAAAAGCAAAGGGCCATCAGTCAAGTGCACCAGCACTTTTGGTGACGTGCAGCTTCTGAAAGCAATGTTTGCTTATGAGAAACATGAACACAGGATATTAATGACCTTTTCAACCTATTCACTTCAAATACAGCACAGGGCAGCTTGGTTTAACACTCACACATTCAAGCTCTTAGTGGAGCCAGTGGTGACCATTTATTTGAAAATGAGTGGGGGAAAAAAAAAAATCTAGTTTTTGAAGCTTGGGATTTTTGATGAAGATTGTTGAAGATGATACTGCTAATGCTTTGTACCATGATAACTCCAGAAAATGTAGAGAGGCACATAAGCATTTACAGACCCTGTAATGTCAGTGAGTGCTCAATATAAAGATCCTTAAAAGAAATGAGGTCTAGAATGAGTAAAGTGTTCACATCTTGCTGGACTACAAAGAACTCATCTGCACTTTTTACAAGTTCTGTAGGAACTCAAGATCCCTCATTCCAAGCTTTGAGGGATTCAAGTGGAAATATGTCAGGGGAACTGGACATGAGCTTTCCACCTCATTCAAGACATTTGGAAGTTATTCCTTTAGTCATCATCACGATTCCACTCATGAACAGTCTACCAACAATTGGCATTTTCTTCCACATACAAACTAACACTTTTACACAACACCACCATCTTTGTAGTTGTATTCCTTGTTTTATTATCAACAGGACAATCTGAAGTCATAATCTCCAAATAAGCATTAGTGGTTGTATTACTACTGTAGAACAGTAGGGATTATTAGAAAGAAAAAACAGTCAAACCAAACACACAAGTAAGTCAGAGTGGAACATACTGCAGCCCTAGTAATTCTTCTACTTTACTGAAAGACCTTATTTTTCCATCTAGGAATGCCATTTATGTAGCCATTTAGTTGACTCACAGCATTCAGCAAGCAAGGTCTCCTGCTGCTGCCGGTAGCACTGGGTTTTACCTTAGCCCATGGCAGGGCTCCTTGCAGACATGTGCCTGATGGCTGACAGAAGAGGGGTGACAAGTTTTCACCACGACAGCTCCGCAGTCTGTTGAATTAGCAGCATCTGGTTTTTTTAAAAGGGAGAGTCCAAGTGAGGACACCCAAGTTCAGTCACTGTATCGTCTCTTTCTCTCTCTCTCGTCTCTCTTATGCCCCACGTTCTGTTCTCCCTGCTCTGCGCCCTCCTGTTAGTGCCCCCCCTTCCCCCCTGAAGCTGAATCAGCTCTTTCTTACATGAGAAAACAGCACCGATTTCATTTAAAAAAAAAATAAAAAATAAAAATAAAGGTCAGTTTGCCCAAAATCGGGTCAAGACATTCCCAAAGTTCAGTGTCAGCATGCCTTGCACAGTTTGACTCAGTCCCCACTCTACAAGATTAACCCAAACGGGCACACTTGCCCTGGGTGAAGAGTCCCTCTGTGAAAGGTTAAAATTCCCAGCACACCTCCCAGGTAGGCAGAAAGAGATAAGGCGGCAGATAAGAGGGAACTGCGGGGCATTTCCTGCAGTCACCCTCCCGCCCGAGCTGTAGGAGCTGGCTTTGGTCCGTTCTCCGTGCATGTAAAGGGTACGAACGCGATGTATTTCATCCTTCCCATACGTAGTTCGCAGGGAGAGAGGCAACTTAGGACTTACACGTACTCAGCACCTCGACAGGCGCGTGTAGTTTCCCGTACACGAGCAGTAAAACCAGCTAAAACGCAGAGGTAAATGCGCGCAACACAAAATCTATAGAGCATGAAGCCAAACGCGTGAAAATCCGTAGGATACGTAAAGCACGCATGCACACGGGTATGTCCGTCCGTATGGTTGCCGAGAGCTCCAGTGCGGCCGGAGCCGGAGCCGGCGCCGGCGCCGTCCCCGGCCCGGCGGGGACAGGTGAGCCGCTGGCGGCGGCGGCGGCGGGGCAGCACGGCCCTCAAGGAGTTACTCCGTCGGGTACAGGAGAGCGATGAGCTCACGCTCCCGGCTGCCCCCCCCCGGCCCCGTTTCACAATCCCGCCGCACTCCGGTGGGGCGAAGGCTCTGTGGCAAGCCCGCTGCCCTACACACCCCCGTGTTCTCATGCCGGATTTTCCCGGGCCATGAATAATCTCGAAGCCCCCTCGATAAATACACGTTCAGGGATGCCCGGAGCTCATTCGACCCGCCAGCCTCGCCGACGAGAAGGGGCCGGGGCCGGAGCCGGAGCCGAGCAGCCGCACCATGAAGTTTTCCCAGGGCTGCGTCCGCGACCGCGACGACCGTGACTGCGACCGCGCCGGCCGCCGCCGCCGCCCGCCCGCCCTCCGCGCCGCCGCCGCCCTGCTGCCGCTGCTGCTCCTCCTGCTGCTGCCGCGGGCCGCCGCCGCCCCGCTGGCCGCCGACTCCTCGGGGGAGGCCGAGCCGGAGGAGGCGGCGGGGCGGCGGGCGGCGCTGCCCGACTGCGTGCGGCTGGCCCGGCTGCTGCACGCCCGGGCGGCCCAGCTGCAGGAGGAGGTGGGTTGGGGGCGGCACGGGGGGTCGCACGCAGCCGGCCCGGGGGCGGCCGCCTCCCGGCAGAGGCGCGACGAAAGTTCTCGGTGTCTCTCCCCAGATGTGCGAGAAGTTCACCGTCTGCAAGAACAGCATGGAAATGCTCGCCCAGAACAACCTCAACCTCCCCAAGGTGACGGAGGAAGACGGGTGCCTGCTCACCGGCTTCGATGAGGCAAGGAACCCCTCTCCTTCCTGCTCCAACCCTACCTACCTGGGGCGATTTTCACCTGCTCCAAAAAAACGTGGAAGCCGACCTGGAGATCTGTGCCGGCTCCAGCCGGCTTTGGTGTGGCACAGACCCCCACGCTCTGCATAAGCGTCACCCGCTTACCTGCGCCACACCCGCAACATCGCGGCCGAGGCATTTCTGAGCTGTACATAACTTTCTCACCTTTCTCTCATTTCAGGATAAATGCTTGAGGAAAATCTCCAGTGGGCTTTTTACATTTCAGACGTACCTTGAATACATACAAGAAACTTTTACCAGTGAAAAGCAAAACGTTGAATCGCTGTGCTATACTACAGAGCACCTGGCAAATACCATAAGACAGATGGTGAGTTGGTTTTACATTCACTCCAATAATTGTTATGGCTTAGCACTGATGTGTACTCGGAGAAATAGGATGCTATGTGAAGCTGAACATCTTCCACTTTCATTTCTCTCAGCGGAAACAGGTGACAGTTCCTTAATGCTCAGATACTTACCCTTACCACTAACTTACAGGTTTTACAAGGCTTTGTTTTCTTTTCTTAAAGAAACAACTCCTCTTCCTACTTTCTGTTGTTATTTCTAATTTCCAAACCAACAATTAAATACATCACTGTTTTAAGAATAAATATACCAACGCTGCCTGGCTGACAGAAATAAGATTTCTCAGGGAGCTTGTTCGTAATTGTAGAACTACAGTTCAGTCCAAGCCTTTTAATGTTGCAATCCCCTGACAAGTAGAAACAAGTAACCTTTTTTAAAAACCCATATAAATAAGAGAAATACATTTTTACAATATTATTAATCATTAAAACTCTCTAAAACAAACTTTTAAGCCAAGCTGTATGGTATATTGAGAGATTGATCAGTAGCTCAAAAATCAAGGAAGAACGTTAAATTCAATTTTTTACTAAATTGAACTCGAATTTTGAATTTAGTCAAGTTAATTTATTTAGTCAAGTTAATAACTTGACTAAATAAAAGGTGCCGCCTATTGAAAAGCACACATTTTGCTTGTAATCATCACCAAAAAAAAAAAATGTTCCTTCTTTTCAAATACCCAATTCTCTTTTGATTTGGTAAAATAAATGCTATTCATTTCTGACAGTCATGTTCTATGTTTTGGAGAGCTTTGAAAGATCACACTTCAAAAATTCACTTCATTCCTGCAGTTCTTACTCACGTGAATAACCCTTAACATGAATATTTACCTCCTTTTGTCATCAGGGCAACTATTTGCCTGAGTAAGAACCAATCCAGGTGAGTAAGGACTGCAGAAATCTCAGGGCATTATTTCCTTTAAGGCATCTGGTTTTTGGCATCTGAAAAGCCCATTGTGTGTTTGCCATACCTTCCCTGACATATTTATTTATGTCCATCATTCTTTAAGTGAAAGGGAGCTGAACTGCTTTTTTCACACTGTGCTAGCTAAGAACAATAGTCCCGTCATAAGACGGCAACTGACTACTGGCTTCCAACTTGATATATTAGTTTGCAGAAAGTTCATTTCCTAACTGGGAGAGACTAGCCTTTTTGGAAAATTAGTAGGATCGAGGTAGCTGGAACAGGCAGAATTAAACACAGTTATCAAAAGCAAACCCCATACTTGTGGAAACTACAGAGTTTTTGAGAAAGAGAGGAATCTGGATTTCCAGGTTGGAAATTTTTCTTTATGAGAGAAGTCTACCTGCTATTTTGGGCAAGGAGAGCAAGGACAGAATCTGTCACTTGTGGTCACGTAGATCCATCAGCACAATACCTGTCTGGATACCCAGATACAAACTTTTACAGCATGCAACAAGGAGCTGGATATACCAGTAACTGGATGTGTGATCAGAATCCATTTCCAAGTAGTCTGGACAGAAAGAATATTCTTCTCTTACTGAATTTCACAAAAAAAGATGTTCCAGAAGATGTGCATGCTTTTGCCACTTTTTAAAGGGTAGGAGAGATCCTAAAAAACAGCATGAAGCAGATACTTTACTATTAGACTTCTAGACCCCAAATCATCTCAGACAGCTCCATAATTTGTATGAGTAACTCCCATTTTCAGAAGTCACCTACCCACTTCATAGGACAAGTTTTTAAAAGGCATTTGGGTACCAAGTGCCCAGTGCTGTCAGTCAGCATTAGGTACATAACTCCTTTACTCATCTTGCAGTTAGGATCCCACGCATCAGTGAAAGTTGGTGACACTTGGTCTCCCACATGCCTAATTGCCTGGAAAGTAAGAACTAGGCAGCTAAACAAGTTTGACATCTTTGGAAACTGTTAATCTACTACAAAATGTGAGAATACTCCAATGTCATCCAATTAACTTATCACTCACATTGTAGCGGCCAGTACAGGTAATCACCACCAACAAATCATGATCAGCATCTTCCCACTAACCACACGGCTGGCAGACAGCAGGAGAGGTATCGATCTGTTCAGTGCAGCATGCTGGACCGCGACACGAGACGTTGCATTCAAACCAGAACAAACAGTATAGATCAGACAAGACCCTCTGATTCTTCCGGAGCAATTGTAGCGGGCATCAACATACCTCAAACCCCACTGCAGAAGCAGGGCTGTAAGGAAGCACAGGTCCCAGGGGGGTCTGTCGTCCGCAGCACAGAAAGGGTGGATACACAGCTGGTCGGGAACATATTATAAACCAATGCTCTCCAACAAGCTCAATTACAATGTTTTAACCAGGGCACCCCAATACTGTCTTTTTCACAGGTGGTCAATCCCGATGAAGTGATCATCCCAGACTCCGCTACCCAGGAATCCCTCCGTGCAAAGCTGAAGTCCAATAAGAACTGGATAGAGAAAATCACCACCCACCTCATCCTCCGAGATTTTACTTCATTTATGGAGAAAACAGTGAGGGCCATTCGCTACTTGAAAAATACCAGGAGTTTCAGTGTCTGAATGTTTTAATTCAGGCACAATCCTTCGTTACAATCTGTCATGTGGCAGACGACAGTGTTGTTCTGTTTTAAGAACCAGAAATAGTAACAATGGTTTGCATTTATATACATTCTCATTTCCTTCTAGGAACCTATTTATTGTATTTAAAGTATTTATTAGCTTCTAATGTTTCCTATTTATATTTTCAATATTTAGAAATAATTTAAACAAAGGACGTATTTTATTTCATTTCTAATGGTACTATTCAAAATATCAACTTACTGAATATGTATTCAACAAAAAAATATTTTCAGAAGCCAGAAAAATTGTTGTGTAACTTATGTTTTTAAAATATTTGAGATGGTATTTATGACTTATTTATATTTTTAAAGCAAATAAAAGCTGATTTTTTAAAAAAACAAAACTGTGTAATGGTTTAAACTTCAAATAAGACTAAGGAACTCTAACGTATTCAATTTTTAATACCTGCAATTATAAAAATAACAACTTTCAAGAATTTAGATTTCATCTTTACAAATAGGTCAGTTATCTACATAGCGCATACGTACACACACATCTTGATCAACATATAATTCTTAAAATGGGATAAAGGAACCAGATCTACTGAACATTGCACTTAAGAATGAACACAATAAAGCATCATTGCTCTTGAGAAACAAATGAACAATGAGTCCCCTATATTTAATAAGAATGCTCCATAAAACTGTAATTGTTTCTAAGCATCTGCTTACAAGTCAAGCAATCTCATTCAAACAAATGAAATGGTAAGATACCACATTAATAGCTTTGACATGAATACTATCATCTGATTAGACTTATTGCTGTCATCCAAGGGAATTTTCCAAGTTTGATTAAACATCTCTCCCCCATGAAGCAGAAAAAAACAAACAAACAAACAAAACCTTAAGTTCTTTCCTTAAGTGATATAAATTAACATATTGCTGCTGAGATATCAATGACCACTGACGATCTAGTGCATTTGTCTTTTGTCATTTATATTCCACTAGTATGGACAGACCACATAATATGAATGCATATTCTTGAATACCATAGAGAAAAAACACACAGGTCCTTAGCCCAAGTACCAAACCACTGAAACGTTCCTTAGCTGTATCATCTGCTTCATTGTGGCTGTGCAGGTACCTCGTATACCCAGATTCGGAGGAATTCACAGCACACACAAGGGATGCAAGCAGCAGTAGCCCCTCGAGCTTTGTCCCTACAAGTGGTGGAACATTAATTACCCTCTCTCTTGCAGCACAGTGGTGCAGATGAGGAGATGAAAGGCAAGCCCTGGAATGTGGATGTCAGTAAATTCTCCTCTTCCTCTGAGTGATCTGACTGTCCACACACACATTCCACCCCTTGGGATGCCAAAACAGTGACCAGTCCACCCAGAGCCCACATCAAGAGGCTCAAACCAAAACAAACCACGGCTTTGCCCAATATGGTAAAAACAATGTTGAGTTGTGCAACACCTCAAGAAGGAATGAGGAGACCTCAAGGTGGTCACTTTCAAGATGTCTGTGGTGAATTAGTTTTTCTCACATCACAGAAGATCCTGCTTTAGCTGTCCTGGCATGTGCTCTAGGAGACATAGGAAAGCCTACTTTGACTTTTCTGCAGCTTACCTTCACAAAGATTTTCTTAGTGACCATTTGGTTAGAGACCATCCTGGCCCTTACTACGTCCATAATAGCTATGAGACCTAAATGTGGATCCCATATTGGACCTTTTAAGGACTTTATTATTACTATGTGAGAACAGAGAGGGAAAGAAAAAAAACCAAGACAGACTAAAAAGAAAGGCATCTCCCGGTCTCATCTCTCCCAGTAGTGGATGGCTGCCTGAGATCACCATTAGTTACTACGTACACTGCAGCTAAACAAACTGCAGTTTTTCCTCCTTGAATGCCAGGAAGCATTTAAGATACAGGGTAATGAAATCTCATGCAATTGATAGACAAGCATCCACACTTCCCACCGGCACCCTTCAGCTGTTGGCCACCCCAGGTTGTCTGCAATTCTAGTAAAGATGTAAATGCTTCTACATTTTAGGATGCAGAAGATGAGCAAAGACTACCACTTGCTGGGTGGGGAGGTCAACTTTCAAGTCCCTCCTGGAGTGATGCTGAGAGCTGATGCTGAGCTGCCATCATTTTACCTGTGGCTCCTCCACAGCCACCCACAATTCTCAGGGTACTTCCACACAGCAGCTGCCTTGCTGGCTATCATTTTGCTGTCACTGTGCCAACTTCAGGGACTGCGCCTAGGATAAGCACCACTTGCTGAAATCTACGCTCATTGATGCTTGTGGCACATGAAGACTTGCAGTGGGGAATTCATATGGAAGTCAGAGAACTAAACACTGTTGAGCATGTTATGGGGCCTCTCAAACTAACCAACTTACCGTCCTTTTTCCAGTTTGCTGTGTAGAAAGTATTTTACAACAATCAATAAACACACATGGACATTTATTTTAGTTGGCAAACACAAAAAACCAGAACAATACTAAAAATGAGCGTTCCTAACTCTTACAAATCAATCCTCAAAAATAACCGTGCTACTTTTAGTAACAATGAAATACCTCAATGCTTCTATTGAAGAGAGCTCTTCCTAACTGACAGCTAACTCACTGAGCAAAAAACCCAAACACTGCCCCCCCCCCCCAAAAAACCCTAACAACAACAAAAAAAACCCAAACCTAAAGACCTGCTAATAGTTGCCTATAAAAACTAGGAAAGTATCCGGCAAAGAAGCATTTTGGCTGCTGCTGTACAAGACCAGCCTCTCCCCCCAGTTCCTGCTAGCCCTTCCCATGTTCCCATTGCACCCCTACTTGTTAACTTCACACAGAGATTTCAGAATGCTCAACAGATTACTAACTCCCTTCATCCTGAATTTGCTTTCCCAATGCAGGAAGAGGGTAAAGCTATGTTAAAAAGCATGCATACACTCTACAGTATGCAAGAAAAAGCCAACTGTATTAAGAGACAGTGTTAAAGATGAGAAACAAAATATTCCTCAGTGCTGTGGACATGATACTAAAATGCTAGACAAGAGAGAGAAAAAAAAAACTAAAAAGACAAAATGCAACCTAATACTAAAGTAAACTGTAATGCAAAATTACTTATTTTTGCAATGACAGTCTCTGAGGTATCATTTTTCTATTTTTTAACCATACTTTTTCCTCAGATGTGTAAGAAAATGAAAATAAAAAAACCCACAAACATTTCAGCCTGATCCACTTCCCAGGTTGCAGTACCACCCCCTGCCCAGTAAACCTATGTACTGATGTAAACGCTAAATTTTGGCAGAAAGAACAGCTACTTGAAAGAGACTGTCTGCATCTCTAGTACCTTCACAGATTTTATTTACGGCTGATGGCAAGTGAGGGTAGCAAGACAGAGCTGATGCTATAAGAGATGGAAGTATTACGCCACTAGTGAAACAAGGGGAGCAGGATCACTTTTCAGCAGTAATGAGCCATTAGGTTGGCTTAGCTCGAGGGGAAACTTTCCCCTAAGTTTGCCACTGTTATTTGTGACTAATCATCTTTTCCACATTCAATTTAAAAGATAAAATGGTGGAAAGATTAAATATACAATAGTATATACAAAAGTCAGATCCTAGTGGTCAAGAAGTGCTGCCAAATGTATATATATTACTACAAACCTTGTGATATTGGGTGGGAAGCTTTCTGTAAACCACTGCTTCTCGAGTCAAATGATTAAGTAACAATTTCTGATCTCTCTCAGTTAATTTCTTTCTTCTTCTTGATAAGAGGAAAACCAAAACCCATCCCCTCACCCCCAGAAAATGCAACCTCTGCAGGCTCCAACACTGAAATACCATTTCCTCCCTGAACTCTTAACAAAATCAGCTAATTTCTATATAAACATATTTAACCAAATCTTGGTATACTTTCAAGACCGACCTTGGTGGTCATCAGAAAAGACACTACAGAAATTTTGCAATCTGAATTTCTATTCAGTGATCAGAATCTAAGAAGATTCAATCTTTCATGAGAAAAGATTTTTTTTAAAAAATAACCATTCATCTTCAAATTCAGAAAACTGAGATTTGATTTGCCCTGCCATACTTAGTTCTACCAGACAGTGCTTACCCAACAAAGTATTTTCAAGATTTTATTCCATTTCAACTGTAACAAGGGGAAAATTCTGACTGGTTTCAGTAACAGCAAATGTATTTATGATTAGTTGTTTCTTTATCCCTTCAAACTTAGGTATTAAAAGAGAAAGTTCTACATTCTGTACCATATAAATAGGGACAATATGATGTATAAGCAAATTATATTAACAGTTTTATTACCTGAGATAATCACTCAGAGCCATTACACACATACAAACAAAAGTAAAATCACCTAGGGAAAGCTCAAAGTCCCATCCTCAGCTCAAACAAGAAAAGTTACCTACTATGCCGTCACTACAGTACAGAAATAGTCTTTGTCTCCTCTTCCACTTCTAACAACCTAGGAAGAGATGTAAAGGGAAAAGGGACCATATATTGACTATGCCTGTGGATCCCACATTAGCATGTGTTAACAAATGCAATGAAGTTCTAGGATGTCCCTCAAATTGCAAGACCAATACCCCTCCTAATCATATAGCTCAGTGACCTGGGACGGGACTACAACAGAAAATTAATCTGTTAGAAGAGAGACCATTTGCGATGAAGGCAGATGTACAGGCAATCCTCCAGTCTGGCTGGAAAGGGATTGCTTTCAGGTTGCACTGTCACAAATTGCACCATTTCAGGGGTCTCTATGAGACTAAACTGGACCCTGAGAAACAGAATTGGAACACAATTGGAGATCTGGGCTTATCTCACTTCCCAGGCTAATAACTGCTCCCTGCTTTGCAGTTGCTCGAACTTCTTATTTTCAATAGGAACTTGGAATTGATTTCTTAATCAGAAGAAATAATCAGAGAGTAAATACTCTTTTCCACTTAGCAGATAAGCATCCCCTCTGTCTTACCCAGCCCCTAATCCTGAATTAACATAAGTATAACCAAGAAACAATGCACATAACCCACAATCTTAACCAAGAAACAGCTCTTGCATTGCACGCCATCATGGAAAAGTACTTAAAAATTGCAATTAAGTAGTCACTTGTAAAAATTAAATTAGTCATTTGACATTTAACCAGGATGTGGTCTCTACTCCCATGGTGAGGATATATGTAATGAGCTTTTATTTCCAAATATACCATCATCATCATAGCTTAAATTCCAAGACTGTAATGAAATATTTCAAAAAATATCGAGGGTATATAGTTTGTTTTAACATTTTTTTCCTGATTAAAAAAACCCAGTGTGTTAGATCCCTGTTTCACTTACAACACAATGCAATAAAAATACATATTAAGAAGCACTTTGCCACCTAAGGGCATTTTGGAAGACAGCTGTACAAAGAAGTGAAGGACAGGTTTTATACATTGCTAACACAGGGGCCCGTTGTGACAAAACTATGAACATTGCTTTGGTCTGCAGAGTTCACGTTTGAAGGCTGTAGGTTTAAGTTAATGTGACTTTTGCTGATGAATTAGTTCAAGAAAAAAAGCACATACCCTCTGTTTGTAACTCTGATGAGATACAGTACAGTGACTTTATACCAGCCATGTCTACACGAAGAATTTGTAGCAGAATTAAATACTTGTTCCAAATTTCCTATCAGCTTCATTTTTACCTCACAGCTGGCCAGGCCTCAAAAAGTTTTTGGAGCAAACAAGTAGGTTCCTTTGTAGATTAACTTATTAAGAACAAATTTATACTGAAAGCCAAATATCTTTTATTTTCTCCCTTCTTTAGTGATGACACTAAACAGACCAATTTTTCACACCCTACTACCAGGAGACCCCCAGTCCACGCACCAAGACCAAGAAAACCACCAAACTTACAAGACTCCCTCAGCATCACACACCAGGGCTCTGTGGCTCCTTCTCTGATGTGCACACCTTTTTCTCATTTCTTACTTCCTTTTCACCTTTAAAAACCTTGTCCATTTTTCCTACTCTTTATTCTTCTTCTGAATGACCTTCTTGTCTTTACTGTCTTTTCAGTACCCTAACTTTCTCCCTCCCTCGTTCCTCCCTGTCTTAGCCCAATGTCTTTGTCTCCCTTTGCACTGTTTGCTATGCCCACACCCAAGGGCAGCTCCTCAAAGCTGAGCTTGCAGGAGATGCTTTGCTAAAGGGGCTGTCACAACTGAGGGCTGAAGAGTTCCTGCCTACCATGATCACCAGATGGTACCAGGTCATAACAGATCTTCTGACTCCAGCTGAATACAATGAGGGGAGAGGCAGTTTTAAGAAAATATAGAAATGACAGAAAAATACAGAAATTGCTCCTGCATGGTAAAACCACCACCAGCTGTTGTGGTCAGTGTGCCAGTGAACAAGATATTCAGAAGACAGGATACCGTATTGCTCCTTGCCCATCATAACCTCCTGACACTTTGCTAGTATTTCACAAACAGTCTGGCTGGAGGAGGAGAAACAGCCCATTTCTTCAGTCCTGGGTTAAGGACAATCACTTGTTCATGGATACCCTCCTTGGAGACCAAACAAAAGCCACTGCTGCCACTGTCACTCTCGTAGGAGGAGGCTGAAAGACAGACCAGCACCTTCTGACAAGGAGAAACGTTGTCTTCCTGACATGAAAGGACCACGGGCGTGGGACTGCAGGTCACTCAAGATGGAGAACAGCACATTCTTCTTGCATTAAAATCCTCAAGATGGCTTCATTTTTGGCAAGCAGCATAGTGAGCATGGCAACCTTTCATCTTCCCAAGATGGATCCAGGTGGAAACATTCCCCTGGCCCCCTTGCGCAATTGTTTGTCACCAGGTACAACTGGCTCCAGCAACAGCCTCCCAACCTGAGGTATTCCCCTGACACTAAGGCAACCACAAGCACACTCCACCTCCACTTCACAGGCACAAGGCACACAGCAAACAATTCCTATCCATCTCCAGGTAAGATCAGCTGGATACCTGGAAGTTAGTACAATCTTCAAAGCACACAGAAAGGCATCAATGATTTTGCTTCACACATCTCAGACTGTAGCCTTGAGCTCAGCTGTGAAAGTCACAACTCAATCTTCAGTAAACTACACTCATCGACTTTATTCCAACTCTAAGAGTCCCTAAGTGGTCTCGCAGGACAGCATTACAAACCCCATTACAGGGAAGAATCCATACTTGGCTGCGGAAGCCACCGATCCACTTGACAGAGATCAAAGTCAAGCAGGGGAGCTCATGTTTGTTCTTTTTTAAGTGTCTCCCATCCAACAGTAAAATAAAACTTTCTCAGGTTTTACTGAGAGAAAGATGGAAAAGCAAAAATTAGAGATTAAAACACTTTGAACAAGTAACACCTAACTTCAAGTCCCTAGCCCACAGCCTTGACAAACATGAGAGTCCCTCCACTTTACTCCAGAGACCTGCCATCTTCTCCCTAGCACCACCAAAAAAAAGTCTTGATAAAACTAGCGTATTTGCTGAAGTTACTTAGGGAAATTAAGATTCTTCATAGGACTCTGTTTCACATACAACTTCACACAACACTGATATGCTCTTACAAGCACATCTGAATTTTGTGAAAATGACAGTAACTGCAAAGTAATTTCAAGACATTGCTATCAAAGATTCCTTCATTTTTTTAAACTTGAAAAAAAAATTTCTCCAATTCCATTTTTTGCTACCTTCCAATTAATTACCAAGACTTATGATTAATGCTTATTCTATTTTTTCCAGGGGATAAAAAGGAGTGTTTATTTAAGGAGTTTCACTCACCTTTTAGTTAGAGAGAAAGCTTGTCATGGTTTAACCCCAGCCAGCAACTAAGAACCACGCAGCCGCTCACTCACTTCCTCCCCCCACCCACTGGAATGGGGGAGAAAATCAGGAAGAGAAGTAAAACTCGTGGGTTGAGATAAGAACAGTTTAATAGAACAGAAAAGAAGAAACTAATAATGATAATGATAATAAAATGACAGTAGTAACAATAAAAGTATTTGAATATATGAATGATGCACATTGCAATTGCTCACCACCCACCGATTTATGCCCAGTTAGTCCCCGAGCTGCAATCCCCCCCCAGGCCAACTACCCCCAGTTTATATATTAGACATGACATCATATGGTATGGAATACCCCTTTGGCCAGTTTGGGTCAGCTGTCCTCTGCCTGTGTCCCCTCCCACCTAACTCAAAAACATAGCACTATACCAGCTACTAGGAAGACAATTAACTCTATCCCAGCTGAAACCAGGACAGAGCTATACTGAATGAAACACTGTCTGGCTGTACAAATGAAAAATGTTATACTACATAATATTGGCATTCAAATTTAACTTGACTTGAATGTACTATGAAAGACATTTTTTCTTCCTCATTTTCAAAACCCAGAGGTACTATACTAATGACTTTCCTGAACCATACTTGATTTTTTTTTTAAGAGAACAAGAATTTCACTTATTTCCACAATAGCAGTGAATTACCAAAAATTTGCTATCCAATGTGCTTACAGTGAAATCTTAAAAGTAAAAATGCACAAGTAGTATTTATCCAGTTATTCCAAGTCTCAAAAAAACTGAGCTACAACTACTTTTAAGGGAAATTTTCAGCATGTTGACATCACAGAATCTGGCCTGTGCTTGACACATCCACACTTATGTAAAACTTAATGAAAGAGACAAGAACACTTCCCTATTTCTCTACCTCTTGCCAAATACTATTATTCCTGGAAAGCAGCCAGAGCAACCATGTGGTGGTTAAGACCCACAAACCACATCCCCAAATGTCTGACACACAATAGAGCATATGAAATACACTTCTGCAGGTGTTTGGGTCCACCCACCCACTGCTGCATTTTGGGTATTGTATACTCTTGTGAAATGAAAAATCTGATTTTGAGAAATCTGAGTTACTTCACACTGAATACCGTATCTGTTAGTATTGACTATCTCAGGTTATTCCGCTAGATTCAACAGAAGAAAAATGTTCCTGATCATGATTAAAACCACTATCAAGTACCAACAGATTATTGTAATTAGGATCAGTCAAGAAAAAGGATCAGAATTTGAAGGCCTTTCATAATTTAAGACATATGAGCGGTTACATTAATCTCAAGTTACCATAAGAAAAAAGGCACCAGAAAAGCTGCACTAGCACAGGATATAGGGTCACAAGAAGTGTTCTGCATTCAGTCCTTGCTCTATTCCCATCAGCAGTCTATTATCATTAGCTATTCCACTATTTCATGACATTTGATTTAATTACCATGATTAGTGGAATTTTAAGGAACATGCTGGTTTGCATTAGCTCTCATAAATGTTTCCCACTTTCTTTTTTTCCTTCCTAATTCTTGACTTTCAATTTAATTTCTTCCTCTTGGCTCATTTCTCATCTTCTTTCCAGTCACATCTGCCCTTAAACACAGTAACATTTTACCATGAATCTTCATAGCAGATGAGAAGCTGAGGAGTCTCCTGTTCCTTAAAAATTTAATTAACATAAAAACGGTCTGAAAATCTATGGGGTTAAAAAAACCCCCAACAATCTGAAATCTACAATACTCTTGTTGCAATGATAATTTGGAGCCAATAAACATTTTTTTAAATCACTGCATAGATACAAACTACCCTGTACAGTTCTAGAGAGAGAGAGTAATCTACCCAATGCAGCTTCTATTTAACAGAAACCAAGCAGCTGCCATTTCAGTGCTTGAATCTCAGTGTTAAAAGTAAGAAAACCAACTGAAGCCAAACCAACAATATTCCAAAGAGCAAGACTTTGGAGGAAAAATAAAGCATGCACCTTGTTTAGTGTACTTGTTTTCTTCCTTCAGTTACACATTAGTAACTTCCTCTTATAATAAGAGCACTATATAGAATCATAGAATCGTTTAGGTTAGAAAAGCCCTTTTAAGACATCAAGTCCAACCGTCAACCTAACACCACCATGCCCACTAAACCATGTCCCTAAGCACCACATCTACATGTTTTCTGAACACCTCCAGGGACTGTGACTCCACCACTTCCCTGGGCAGCCTGTTCCAATCCTTGACAACCCCTTCAGTAAAGAAATTTTTTCTAATATCCAATCTAAACCTCCCCTGGTGCAACTTGAAGCCATTTTCTCTCATCCTATCCCTAGTTACTTGATAGAAGAGACCAGTACCCACCTCACTACAACCTCCTTTCAGGTAGTTGTAGAGCGCGATAAGGTCTCCCCTCAGCCTCCTTTTCTCCAGGCTAAACAACCCCAGTTCCCTCAGCCGCTTCTCTCAAGACTTGCTCTCCAGACCTGTCACCAGCTTTGTTGCCCTTCTCTGGACACACTCCAGCAACTCAATGTCTGTCTTGTAGTGAGGGGCCCAAAACCGAACACAGTACTCAAGGTGCGGCCTCACCAGTGCTGACTACAGGGGGGCAATCACTTCCCTGCTCCTGCTGGCCACACTATGTCTGATGCAAGCCAGGATGCCATTGGCCTTCTTGGCCACCTGGGCACGCTGCTGGCTCATATTCAGCTGGCTGTCGACCAACACCCCCAGGTCTTTCTGCTGGGCAGCCTTCCAGCCACTCTTCCCCAAGCCTGTAGAGCTGCATGGGGTTGTTGTGACCCAAGTGCAGGACCCACCACTTGGCCTTACTGAACCTCATACAATTGGTCTCAGCCCATCGATCCAGCCTGTCCAGATCCCTCTGTAGAGCTTTCCTACCCTCAAGCAGATCAACCCCCCGTGCCAACTTGGTGTCATCAGCAAACTTACTGAGGGTGCACTCGATCCCCTTATCCAGATCATTGACAAAGACATTAAAGAGAACTGGCCCCAAAACTGAGCCCTGGGGAACACCACTTGTAACTGCATATACACACACAGCACTTTCGTTGCGTCCTCCTACCCCATCCCAAATTATGGAAAATGTACGTAGTGTTTAAAATGTAAATTTGGCAGAAAAGTATACATTTTACTATCTGACTGTGCTAGGAAAAAACATATACGTCTTTCAATCCCTAGTGTATCCAGACATGAACAAATTCAAGAGGAAGGGGGACAAAAAAAAAAAAAAAAAAACCACCACACCACACCAGGTCAGCATAGTGACCAGCTGCAGAGGTTTACCGATATTTGGGCAAGAAATCTTTGAAGAATCTGAAGTATTTAAAACATTAGTTCAGTTTTCTGGTTACTGTGAAGATAAAGAAGAATCTTAATCCAAAAGACCTTCATAACAGGGATAAATATGGGGGCTGAATGTCACCATAGTTTGGAAAAAAAAAACCACAACAAAACAAAAAACCCACACAATGGGTCATTCTTTCTGTAATAAAGAAATTACTACATTATACTTATGTAAAGACTTAAAAACAATGTGTATCCATTCAAATCATATTTATTTAATTACACTGTAATGCAAATAAGTTAGGTCCATATAAACCCCATTTTGTTGTATGTACAACCTATGTCATTAGCAAGCTGATTGAGCCACCTGGTGTAAGTGTCCGCCTCATCCTCTGGAATGTACATATCTTCAGACACTTTCTCTGTCCATCAGCTGGTTCTAGAACAGGACCGCCACATCCTTCATCCCCAAAGTAGACTGAAAGGGGAGGGGGGAGGAAATGAAAGTCAGATTTGCAGCATGTAGTTGTTTTTAAATGCATATTTATAAAACACAAGTCTGGAGGAACAGCCCTGTAAATGTACAGAATAAATGCTAGCCCCCAACATACTGAAATAATGCCACCTTTAAAATAAAATTTAAGCCTATAGAACATGAACATGTGCTCAGAAAAAAGAGCACCTGTAAGCTTCAGATTAGACCAAACACATGCTTCTGGTATCTATGTACATACACTCTGGTGTGAAATACATACTTTACGTTGTGCAGAGACACACTCAGTGGACCAAGAAAAACGTCTCAAACTTCTAGTGAAGCTAAACATAGAAACACTGTCAGCAAACAAACAACTCCAGCAAGTTAGTTTTTAAGACACCAGAAGATTTTACTGAAATTGTAACATGATCTTGACACTTTTTTTCATATTTTCTACTGTTAAAAGTAGCTCCCTCGAATCGCTGAATCCTAAAAATGGGATTTCTACACATTCTAACTATGTGAAGCTAGAAGAGTTAATATATGACTTTGCAAACAATACATACAGTCCATCAATTATTTGTCTTAGGAATACCTGGTTCTGCACGGTAACCAAAGTTATTTCAAGAACAATAAGAGAGTCACACTTTCTTCAAAACTTTAGTTTAATTAGTTTGACCCATGGAAACCCTCCAATAAAACTCAAATGCCACAAGAATTCAAGTATTACTAATGCCATGACATTGCATGACATTAACAAACAGTCCCACAAGAAAGAGGCAACATGAGCAAATGCACTTTGCTTCATGACTATGACCAATATTGAAGGATAGAGCCCTTTATTTCATATAGCTTTTATGCAGTGTTACTACTGTATTTGCAAAGGCAGAAGGAAACAGGGTTTTGTTTCAAATTCATGCTAGAAAGCTGAGAAACTTGCAGAAACTGGCTCTACAACAGATTAGAAGGGCAGGTGCCACTCAAAAGGTACAGGAAGTCCCATATATTAAAAGCCATGAAAGATGAAGAGAAAGGCCCTCCTAAGAACTTGTATTTTGCTGTCTTCTCTTTTAGATTTTTAAAGAAACAAGAACCACAACCAGCTATGCTTTCACCCTAAACAATTAAAAACAAAGGATGAAAGCAACCGTCACAACTGTTGCTGTCCAGAGACAACACCCGAAACGGTAACTACCTGCAGTGGGTTTGCATGTGCATCTGGAACCAATACATACCTCCAGATAGTTGGCTCAGGCATTCCAGGATCTGCACCTCTCTTAAAACCTGAAGCGAAACATACATTACATATATATAAATAAAAACATGTATGTGCAGACTCCTACATAGTTAAATAACTATCAAATTATTCCAGCCCATTAAATTGCAATAAAAAAGAAAACCTACTGAGCAGAGAACTGTGATTCATGAAGTTGTGTACTAATCTGAAAAAAACTTGCACATTCTTGTCAGGGTTAGAAAGCAGATAAAATAAATACACGTGTACAGTTGTTGGTTTTTTTTTTTTAAATTCTTACCTGCATCTTTATCTGACTTAAGATTCAGGGACAACTAGCTATGTGAGATGGAGGAAGTTATCTACCCCAAAGATTAAGACATACATACCTACACACACACGCAAACATGCAGATTTTAAATGTTGTTCAGAAAGCAACCTAGTAAGGCGGTACACACAGTGACACCTATAACTGGTATAAGTGAGCACCTTGAGTCCTAACAGGCAATGTTCTGCAATGACATCTGATGCAGAACTTAAAAGTAATATTTCAATAACAGTTCACTCAATATAGGATGACAGAATTCTAAATGTTAAATCAATCAAACCCAAAACGTTCTATTTTTACTGGCACTTTTTGAAAAGCTACCTAGTTCAAAAGCTTGCAAAGAAACAAGATGTTTGTCAATCTACTAACACCCAGGAAAATGAAGAGAAAGTTAATTACAAAGAGCTCATCCCCAGCTAATGACTCAAATGCTAATTCACTAAAGCAAATGTATGCTAGAGAAGCAATTGAAGGTTCAGTGTATGAATATCTTTGCCTGCTGGATTGTAAATTAAAAGTCTTGAAGCGGAATCATGCAATTCATACACTGTTCAACACATTCTCTCCTACACTCGCTAGAAATGGATGTTATATGAAAAATATATCATTCCCCTCATTTACAGAAAATAAATAATTAATGTCAGCTTGCCTGAAACATAGGCCATGAAGGTTAATGCAAAAACTTCCATTAACTTCATGGGCACTGGGTTAGCTCTTTGAAAGTAACCTTGTGTGATTTGAGACTGTTAAACATCCTGACCCACTTTCTTTGGCTGCCACACTGTCCATCAAAATTGCTTTAAAATTTATGAAGTTGTATTAGGAGTCACACTCTATGTGAATGCTTCTGGCTTTCCCCCCCCCACCCCCTAGTACTTTCAAATAAGCAACCCAGGTTTAACAAAACTGCACTGGTCTAATTTACCTACTTAAAACAGAGGCATCTGCTTCAAAGCGAGTTTAAAAAAAACACAACAAAAAAAACCCCAGACCAATGGCCTATAATTGCAAATTCACATACCAGGGTCCTTTGTACATCCCCTGAGCATCCCATCCTAACCTAGAAAGCCTTTCAGAGAAAGTTAAAAGCTCAAATTTCTGAAAGTTTCCTTGTCCATTTTTAGTTTAAAGTGTATTTCATCTACACAGGCGTCAATGCAAAAATATACCTTGAATCAGTGACACCAAGGGCTGCGTAGCCTCTTGTCCTTCGACTGTATTACACCTTCCCTCCCAGATTCAAATGTAATCCCAGTACAAAAGAGGTTCTTCCAATTCTATAGACTTTGAGTGCATGCCACCTCCAAGTGTCTATGGCAAGGAAAGGTGGCACCTGCACATCCTCTTCCCATCTGCTTACACTTAATGTCCTTTCATTACAGCAGACAAATTTATAAGAAGACAATGTAGATGTGGAACAGCACACTTATTTTCTGGAGGTATGAAGTTAAACTACTACAACTTAGTATATCACTGCTACATAACAGAAATATACTAGGCACCCTGATATTAGTGCAACTGTAAACACAGTAAGATGGCTTTATATGACATGAAGCAACTTATTTAATTTCCTCTGGTATCCCTCAGAACTAATTGCATCTTTCCCATATTCATAGATACTGTTGTAAAAGGAAAATCAAAACCAAACTTCAGCAAGAACAAAATTAGGTCACAAAACCCTGCTGAAATTCCCACTCCCAAATTATCAACTTAAAATAACTGACAAACTAAAAATGGAAATGTAATTAAACTTTAAGTCTAATACTGCCAATTAGTTTTTTCCATACTGTTTTAAGTGTCATCTTTTACTTGTAGTTCTTAAAGCTTATATGTAACTGTTGAAGAGACCAACTTTTTCCTGACTGTTATCTATTATGTGAACAATCAAAGCCCTTCAAATCGGACACTGCATTCCCCTCAATTCATCGAAACAACCTATCAGCTTTGACTGTAAACACATCAAGCTCCCAACCCTCCTTCATGTTTGCATTCAAGGCGGAGGTGCCTGCCTGTTTTAGATGCCTTTCCCAAAAGGCTCCACAGAGCTGGGGCAGAGAGTAAGCCAGATGAACTGCGGGGATCAGCCTTCCCGGGACCCCTTGTCACATAAGAAGTGAACAAAAGCGTCAGGCCTATTGCACGCCCGCATATCTTAAGTAGGTCAGGCTCTTTAACAACGACAGCTGATGGCATACAGCCCAAGCTCAGCGGGAGAACGACCGTGTGGTAGCGATGCCCAGCCAGCCCCATGACAGGAGAAAGCAAAATGCATCCTGGGTGCCAGGCATGACATCAAGGCACCCCCCGAATGCCCCACAGCAGTTCGGAAACGGGAGCCACGCCATTTTGGGAGAGACTGTAGCCCGCACCTAGCTGCAAATTCAGCCTCAACCAGGGGCTGGCAACCCCCCTGGTGCCACGAAGCAGAGCTCCCGGCCGCAGGCAGCTCTCTCCTCACATCCTGACTCCCTACCGCAACAAACACCGAGGCTAGCCTACTAAAGCAGCCAGTCGCTGATGCACGGTTAAGTCGCAGCTCCGTGTGCTGTTAAGCTGCTGCGGCCCGCGCCCAGCCCGCTCCCCAGCGGGGCCCGACCCGCCGGCCTGCCGCCGCCCTCCCCTCACCGGGCACGCAGGCTCAAGGCGCGCTCCCAGCGCGGGAACAGCCTCCAGCAACGGAAAGGGGCTGGAAATCCTTTTTAAAGAAAAAAAAAAAAAAACACCAAAAAAACCCGAAACACAACAAACCTACTGTCTCGCCGTTCTCTCAAGGGCAAGCCCCCCGCCCCCACCACTACCCCGCGGGTCCCACAGGACACCGCCGGGCCCTCAGCGCTCCCCCGCCTCGCGCCCCCCCCCCCCCCCCCGCGCGCATGCGCGGTGAGGGCCGCAGCGCCCGCGTCGCGCCGGGGCGCCCCTCCCCCACGCACATGCCCTTCCTCCTACCCCCCCCTCCCCCTCGCGCGCGCGCCCCCGGTCTCCCCAACGGCCGCCGAGCGCCAGCCCCGCCGCTGACCTAGGTAGAGCACGACGGGGATGAAGCCCCAGCGGATGGCGAACTGGCCGCCCTTGAAGAGCTGCTGTAGCCGCTGCTTGGCCTCCTTGCTCAGCTTCGGCATGCCGGCGGCGGGGGAGAGAGGAGGAGGAGGAGCCCAGCCGCCCTTGTAACGCTGCGCCGGCGGCGGTGGGCGGGACCCCATGGCGGCGGCGGCGGCGGCGGCGCGACGCCCCCCGCCTCGGCTGCGGCGGCGGAGGGGCGGTCCTTCCGCCAGAAGGACGAGGAAATGGCGGCCGCCGAGCTCCTTCCGCTCGTCGGCGCTCACCGGGCAGGCGCAGCGCGGCGGCGGGCTGCCGCGGCGGCCCGCAGCCCGGAAGGAAGGGCTCGTTCCGCGCCCGGCGAGGCAGCGGCGACGGGCCGAGGGCAAGCCCGCCGGCGTCGGGGCGTTTGTTCGAGGGTGAGGGGCTTAGAAGAGCCGTGGGCCTTCCTCCTCTGCCTGTAGGTCCTGCGTTTATGGGGGTTAGAAGAGCCGTGGGCCTTCCTCCTCTGCCTGCAGGTCCTGCGTTTATGGGGGTTAGAAGAGCCGTGGGCCTTCCTCCTCTGCCTGTAGGTCCTGCGTTTATGGGGGTTAGAAGAGCCGTGGGCCTTCCTCCTCTGCCTGCAGGTCCTGCGTTTATGTGTTTGTGTTTCTTTCCCGGAGCTCTCAAGGTATGCGCACCCTTTGCACGCCGCCTCTGGAGGCTGGGAAGTGCCTTTTGGTAAGTGAAAGGTAGAGACGGAGTGATAAGAGAAATGTTTCTGGTTGAAATCGGAAGTGCCTCTTCATCTTTGATACCAGGCTGTGCCATGTGTTCAGTCCGTGGAAGCGCGGAGTTCCGGGAGCGAAAGCTTGACAGAAGAAATACAGGGAGAGGCGTTCTGGTTTTAGGCCAAATGTCTAAAAAATGCCACTACAGCACTTAGGGCTTGTTGTCCTTACAAAGTCAGAGCCCGGATAGGTACTGAGTCACTTCCTTTTCTAACGAATAAGTGAGCCGTCTCTGCAAGAACCCCTTGCAGTGCTGTAACCACCAAGCTATTGCCTGTTTCACGCCACTACTTATGAGACATTTTGCTGTATGATGTCTGTGCCGTGGACTCCACCAGTTATGTCATAGCTGTACCATGTTTCCATTCTTTCTCAGGTAGTCTTCTGCCTTGTGCTGTAATGCCAGGTCCAGGTCTTCAGGTTCCTGTATGGCTGCAGTATTTAACATTGGCAGTCTATCATGTCTGCTAACTGTATCAAACTCCTGTCATAGTTTGGAGGGAATTTAATTGTATATGGAAATTCTGAAAACAGTTCCTAGATATCACGCCTTGTGACAGTGCAGAAACCTACTCAGTTTTGTTCATAGTCATGATTTACTGACCAGACACAGTTAAAGTTCTGCATGTTATGCATTGGTTTGCCTAAGGCAATTGCTTGAAGTTCTGTAGCCATTTTGTCGCATTAAGAATGACAACAGGTCAGCGCTTTTAGATCCAAAAAAGAATCCAGGGCTATGATACATCACTTACACAGATACCTCATTTCTTCTTCCAATGTGTGGATGTCTGCTCTGCCATTCCAACATGATGAAAATTTGAGCTTAGAGCTTGCCCCTTGCTTTCCAGCTAGGGACAGGTAGCAAACTGCAAGCCACGTGAGGGATTCTGGCAGCCCACAGCTTGCTTTTGCCACAGTCTACCGATAATCAACATGTGGGGGATAAAAGAGTATTCTGGTGATGTGGTGGCACAAACGTGCTGTCATGGTACAGAACACACAAATAGCCTTTCCTCACGTAAATCAGTCTGTATACACTGTGCTTTCATGTGCATTAAACACATTGATGGGATGCATCAGTATTCTTAGTCATGTGACTGACACATATTTAATGATATCTAACTAGTAAAGCAGAGGCTTAGAGTTTGTGAGTGGCTTCTTTATAAACTGAATAGCTTATCTCTAAAGAAAGGTTAAGCACCAGTGCTGTAGTTCATCAGCAGATGACATCAGTATGATGCTTGGACTGTGAGCCTACCCCTTTCCCAAAAGAATATGCCTTCATGACAAACGGCACAGGATGTGATCATATGTCA
The DNA here is from genome assembly GCF_947461875.1 of Haliaeetus albicilla. Lineage (NCBI taxonomy): Eukaryota > Metazoa > Chordata > Aves > Accipitriformes > Accipitridae > Haliaeetus > Haliaeetus albicilla. The sequence continues at coordinate 45,133,075 of NC_091484.1, read as the reverse complement.
TATTTTCTTAACACATTCTCAGCCATTAGGGGCAAGTGTGCTCCAAATAAGGGCATGTAATAATGGAAGCACATGTTGTGTCCATTGACTTTGTAAGAGTTTCGCTTGATGAAGTTTTCGAGCAAACAGTTTTGGCTTACTCCTCTTTCTGCTGCAGGGATAGGTAGAAAAATACTGGCTAGATATTTTCATTTCACTTACTTTAAAAAATAATCATCTTGCAGGTAGGGCTTTTTCCAGTTCCTTGTTTAGTAACCAAGGTGGTGTTACTTCAGGATAGTACCTCCAGATTAATGGAATACTTTCAGCAACAAATCCAGAATTTATGGAACATACTAATGAAGGCTTTTCTGTGGCAGTCTTAGGCAACTAGTAATACAAATAATTCATCCATAAAAGACAGAGCTGCCTCTGAAATGCTGTTTGTCTGTTGCTTTTTTCTGGGTAGTATTAAAGGTGAGCTTGTACTTACCAACGTGGTCATTCCTACTTTGTCATATCTGGCCCGGTACTTGTACATCAGTGGATTGCTGTATTTCTGCTCCTGCAACTGAGTACTATATAACTATTGTTAAATTATTTTAGGGATAGTCTTCTATTCAAGCTGGGAATTCTAACTTAAAATTGAGGTAACAGGAAGTTAAGTGGTTGCTGCAGGAACCTATTTTTCAGCAGTTTGTATTAAACTGATTTTCCTTTGTAGATGAGACCAAATCAGATCTGTTTCCACAATGTAGTTACTGTTACAGCTTGTTCTTCCTAAACATACAAACCCAATTGTTTATTACAGCACACAGCTTGTTAATAACCTCTTACAAAATATTACAGTAAAACGTGACCTGCTGTATTGGAATTAAATTCAAAAGGTATTTTCCTTAAACTTCTTGTAATTTTAGTGTAAGTGGGATTCAGAAGGTCAAATGTAATAAATAACTGATCCAAATGGTTAAACAGCTGTCTCCTTTGAGTATAAATTGGTTTAACAGTGTCATGTGTGATACAGTATATTCTTACTGTGGATGTTCTTGAGAAAGAGTATTCTCAAAAGTGTCCTATGTGTACGAGCTGCTTCTCTTATTTCCTTCACACATCAAGTCAAGGAATAATTTTCAGAGCACAGAAACTTTCCTTGACAGCTCTCATTTCTCATGTCTGCTAATTCTAATGTTTGACTAAAAGCTTGTAGGTTATTATTTCCTTTATTTAACTATAGAAGCCAGGAAATTAATAGCAAGAAAGTTAATATTTCTTTGCCACAGTTCTCTTGCAAACAAAATCAGTGCTGTGGCCTAAAAGAGCACAAGTGCATGTGTTTTTTAGGCAAATAAACCAAAGTTGATTCTTAATATCTAATGGTCTAAATTTATATAGTGTTACAGACTGAAGCTGAGAAAGGATACCTGTAAACCAAGAAAAGTGACTGGAGAACGGCACTTCTTCCATCATAACACACATCTATAGTCTCATACTGTCCAAAGTATCATATTTGCAGTAAAAAAAAAACCCCAAAGCAAAACCCGACAACCCCCCCCAACAAAACAAACACACAAACAAACAAAACCCCAAACAACACAAAAAAAACAAAGCATGCCAACAGTAAAGGTTTGCACGGACTCCAGAAGTTTTCTGTGCCTTTATTTGGCACCTTTTGCACCTAGGATATTAGAGGGTCTAAGACGTCAACAGTCATTTGGTGAGCTATTGACTCGGCCAAAGGGTAAAAGAGAGAGCATCAGTCATTTTCCCTGCAAGTTCAAGCTGGTGGGACAGCACTATTCAAATAATTGAAATATTAAAATTGGCCCCTAAAACCAAAAATGCCTATGATTAGGCATGAAACAACAAGCTGTTTTGAAGGGAGAAGAAGAGAGAAATGAGTACTTTAATAAATTGATGGAGGCAGCTTTGCCTGGAGAAGACAGAAGTAGGATGATGTGGGCGTGCTGTGGGTACTAGTTGATGTTTATAATTTATTGTGGTAACACTTCCATGAAGGATATTGATTTTACTTATGGTTTACTTATTGGTTTTTCTCATGGCTGATTATGAAGACAAAACCACTTGGAATGGTGTATCCATTAAATAAGAAAAACAAGAGCCCCAATTGCTGGAGTGACAAAATTAATAATACTATATGTGTTGAAAGTTTTTTTGTTACAAAAAACCTCTTTGAATTTCTTTTGCCTCGTAGTTCATGTGATCAGCAACAACAATAAAATCAGAAGTAAAATTGCAGAGTTTTAACTGGGACAACAAGAATGTGAATCCCTACTGTTTTATTAACTTGATTAGCAGTAATTCCACAAGTGATGTGTTTTCATAGCAAATAAATACCACTAACACTCCTTGTAGACTGGCCAAATGTTTCAGTTTTTATGGGTAAAGGACAGAACTGAGATTCTTATAGACATGACTGAATCACTTAAGCGTCACTCACTCTGTCTGATGGCTTTAGCTTGTCTTTGTTTTTTGGTGCAAAGGGTACATTTCAGGTTAAAGAATTCCAGACCTCTAAAGCTTCATCTCAACACACAACAAAGTAAAGCCATGCAACTCAGAAGGCTGAAGAAGGAGACAAAGTGAAGTGACACATTAAAGTTTGTGAAAAATCACTGTAAACTCTACATAGGAAATCCCTGCAGACCTCCATTATGCACTTACTACTCTCACTTTTGAGATTTCACCTTCAATTTACTGTCAAGAAACTGCATTAAATTCATCTGCTTGGGACAAAGTTCGAGTTTGCCTCTGTTTAGGAGGAACTTACATTTCAAAGATACTATGGTAGATATTTCATACTTGAGGATTATAGGGAATAAGCATAAATAATACAAGAACATAAGCAAGAGGTGCTTAACAGGTTTCCGTTACAGGCTGAATCTTTACGATGTCAGTAAAAATGGTAGTATATTATGACTAGACATTCTATTTCACTTTATTGTTACGATTAAACTTTCTATTTTTATTGTGCCCTAGTAATGATGGTCCTTTTCTTCCATTCCATTTTAGTATTCCCATTCATTTAGTCTAATAAATCCCAGCTACTCTGCAGTACTGCTGGTCTGGGAAATGTTCCTTGTCATTTCACAAAGAGACAAATAGAAATCAAAAGCACTACAGTAAAAAAAGACTAAGGCTGTCCGATTATGTCATGTGGAAAATGTCAGAATTCTAAAATGTTTCTTTCTTGAATGTTGTTAAGACCTAGATTACTTGGGGGTGAATATGTTTGATTTTTTGCATTTAGCGTATTTTCAAAACATACTTGGAATACAGAGCAGTAATGCATATAAAAAAATTCTGTCCAGATTAGAATCTCTTTCATATTGATTTCTGTGTGATACTCACTGGCTGTACTCTGGTCACTGTCTGATACGGGATATTTCCAAGAAAAGTGGTATTGTCAGATGCCTATCTAGAAAATTAGTAAAATGATCAGAGTGGTAGGAACAAAAAGCAAAGTGTAATAATTTTGTATATTCAATACAATAACTATATAATTTATGTTAAAAACAAAACTGAGTTGTAATATGGGGTTGAGTGCAAACACAGTAATAATTTCATGATTTTTCATTACAGCTCCCAAGGCCAGTGAAGGAGAAACAGCAGTCTGGGGTGAGACAGCCTCATCAAATGCTTTTAGAGACCTCTAAGAAGAATTTCTGTTGTGCTTGAAATTGAATATTACCTGCTGCAAAACTTTACTGTGGTTTGGAACTTGACTTTCCCATTCCCCTCATTTTCATTTAATAATGAAAATAAAGCATTATATTTAAAGATACTGCTACCTTTTACCATAGGTAGTACCTCTAAAAACACAACAGTTCTTAAATGCATGTTTATGATTGCACTGCTTGGCCGAGGATGAAAGCAATAATCTGATTCCTTGCATACTTTCAGTGATACGCAAAAATCTGATGGATTAAAGGATTTTCTGAGGCCAAAACTAATATCCATGTTTACTCATTCTTTGTTTTTAAATTAAGCTTTTTTTTTTTTAGCATCTGAGCAGTGAAGGTTTCAGTAGGTCTAGGAGGATTTCCTCTGAAGATATTTGAATGTAAACCTTTTATTTGTCAACAGACCTCAACTAGATTTTTGTTGCTGAAGAATTTGTTGTTACAGCAGCACACATCTATAAAGATTTTAAAGGACTTCTTAAAAGATGCTTGGTTAGGCAAATTTTTACAGTGATTGAAACAAGATGAGGAAAAGAGTGAATCTATTCTGATTTCCAAAACAGTCTTTGCTCTCGGTATACTTGTTATTTATACCAATTCTGACCTTAGTATATTGTATTAAGGTGAGGCAACCATGAAACTGAGAAGTCTTTGCAATTAGTTGACAGCATTGCACATGAAAATGAAGTATTTATCTTTGATACAGAACATATAATTGGAGCATTTGAAAAATAAGAATTGTAATTAAAAGTCATATTCTGCTTCCTCTCTTCAGCGAGCATTTGTTGTAATAGTCTTTCTTAGCATCCATCTACAGGAAATACATATGCTGCTGAAACAACTTTTTCTAACAGTGAAATATTTGAAAATCATAACTGATGCACAGCATTCGCTTCACTGATTTACAATAGCGCTTTTGGATGCACTCTTTCAGATTTTACAAGATAAATGCATACAACAACAACAAGCTACTAATTATCTCCTGGTTATAAGCAAAGAGAAAAGAAGTAGTAAAGCAAAAAGAAGGACCTCTGAGTTGAAATATGCCAGGTGGATGTGGAACAGGTCTGTGTGGATTTTCTGCTAGAATATGAGTTTGTTCTGTTTTTTATCTTAAGTCACTGTTAAAAAAAAAATAGTTTCAGTTATTGTCTATCTCCCTAATATCCTTTTCCTTTGGCGCCTCCAAAACAGGAAGGATGTTTGTTGAAACTAAGATTATTTTTTTTTTAAGTATAAATTAAATTTTAATTTAGTATATCTTTAATTTAAATAGAATTTAAAGCATAGCTTTAATTCTTACTTCAAAGATAGTGTTGTCATTATAATAGTTTTTAACAACTTGTAATGCAAATTACAGAGTTCAGAGCATAATAGGAAAGGTAAAAATTACATATATTTTCAGATCTTGAATAAGATTACGGAGTCAACAAAATAAATGTGTCATGTATATGTATAAACTGAATCTTTCTCAGTGTATCTAAATGTTGAAAAAATTAGATAAACTGAATGTAGGTATTAATTTATCTTGATTGTTCATTAACAGTTAGAATTTATTAGAATCGTTAATTGTATCAGAGCAAAGTATTTTTTCTGTAGATTTTTCTATTAAATGTCTTTAAAACCATGTGCAGAATGTTACTTCCCATGTTGTATATTATTAGTTCCAGCAACTGTGATACGAATTATACACTGGTGGGCTTTTGAAAATCAAGAATCTGTGAGGGAGCCTAGATGGGACTTTTAAAAGAAATTGACCAATTATTTACCTACTATTACAAAATTAAAAAAGAAGTGCTGACTACAGGTCTCAATTAATAAATTGCATCAGCTTCTATTAATTTAGTTCATCCACTTCAATACAGAAAGACACTATTGATCCAAAATTTATTAGCAGTGTTTCACGAAAGCCAGTGGAGGGCAGACTTGAATTGGAAACTATCTTTGCTACTTCAGTTTCTTGAACTTAAAATACAAGACAGTCCCTCGGGCTCAAAGCTGATGGCAATCTCATCACTTCTCTACTATTCTAATTACACTTGTGCTTGATAAAAGCTTCTTTACAATTGCTCTTTGACAAAATGAGTGTTTTGCTATGTCACAGTAAGAATAGCGAATGTTTAAATAAAGATGCTAATATGAAAGTGGATAAGTCAGTGTATTAGCAGCTGTGTATTACTCACATGGGAGAATCCACACTGCTTAATAATTAACCATGTATATCTTAAAATGGTTTTTAAAAGCTAGTGAATATCATTATCCCCATTTTACAGATGAAGCAACTAAGGAATAGAGTGGTAGCCTTGCAGGTTACCCATCTACGTGACCTACAGAAGCAAGAACAAAAATCCAGATTTCTGAGATCTAGTCTAGTGCTCAAGCATATCTTTTGCACACATAAACTATGACATGTCTAACTCTTGCAAACATTATGGAAATGGTTGCTAGCAGCCCAAATTGCTGAGGCTGAGGAGCTTACACTGATGAAATAGGCAGGTAACCGGAAAGACAGGTTGTAGGTCTTGAGAAGAATATTCTCAGGATGATGGGTGGTGATCAGATCAGATGGCTAAAGATCTGCTTTAAGAATAGTATTTTATTATTAAAACAAGTAGTCTGCATTTTTATGTATATTTGTCATTCTCTAAGTTAGGTTGTACTCTTTCTGAGGAATGAAGGAATCCTCTCTATGTAGACCTTTAAAGCCATTTCAGTCTCGGTACTAGGAAATGTATAGTTAAAAAGTCAATTTGCATACAGGTGAAGGATTAAGATGCTAATAGTCTGTTCCTCACTTCCCTTCATCTTCAATTACAAGGGTTTCAAATTATGAGTGCTGCAGCAGGCTTCCTATTAAGTCACTAAACCCATGCTATTTACTGTACCTGTGGTCAGTAACATTCATGGGTTTAATGTGACTATCTATTCCATTTTCTTTATATGCTTAGAAGGTCATTACCCACTGTAACAGCTTTTTAAATTGTAAAAATAAGCTGATTTTTTTTTATTTATAAGCTTTAGTGTAAAAACTGTTCTTTCTGTTTCTGGAGAAGACTGGAGGCATGCTGTTACAAAGCCTGTCATTTCTAAGACTTGTATAAGATAGAACACAGAACATTTGATGCTGCATAGTGAAAGCTCCATTTGTAGAATGAATAAGCGCATTGCAGAATGCATTTTTTCCTTTTTTTTTTCCTTACTGCTAGTTTGCAGTGGACATTTGCTGATGGTGGGAATTAGTCATTGGTTTATATGACTCCAAAGAAAAGGACCACATTGAAAATGATAAATTAGAGTGTGAAAGAGTGGGCACTTAGAGTTTGGACTCAAATACTGTATTACTGTAACCTATTACTGTGTTACTCATTTTTGGTATATTCCCAGACAAGTCATGTTAACATAGGAGTCAGAAATATCTGGCAGTGATTTAAAGTAAATTAAAATAATGTGGGAATTATTCCAAAACTTATTACTGTAAATTCAAGCAATGACTTTCAGATTAACCTTCAGAGAAGTAAGTCCAGGGACAGAGATGTGCAGGGAGGGCTTTCAGACAGCCTTTATGATAACCTGTTACTGACTTTTCCACTCTATCTTCAAGATTTTCTAAGTACTGTGTGAAGGTTTGGAAAAATAGATTACAGAAGGGTCCACTTTGAATTCCTTTAAGATTCTTGATGATTTCTCTTTGTACTTTATAATCTTACACCTCATAAAGAGTTAACATCTCCAAGTAGTCATCACTTTTCATAACTCACGGAGGCCTGAAAATGCAATTATCTCATAAGGGAAAAGATTAATTTTCTCTTCTGCAGAAGGTAAGCTCTCCTCTTTTCAAAATAATCACTAATTGAAGACAGTTATTTACAGACTAATTTTATAGTAAACCACTGTATCCCTTAGCTCAAGAAGAAGCAAGAAAGATAATGATTCAATTAACTAAAACTGCTGCTTTGAGAAATGTGGTTCCCAGTGACAAACTCCTTTAATTCATCCCTAATTACACATTACTACCTATAAATTTAAAAAAAATAAATAATTATTTCATACTCCCAGGGCAATTGCTGTGATTTTGGGAAGGATACATATAATAGACCATATTTTGAGTCTAAAATTAAACCTTGATTCCAGTGTAGCACCAATGCCTTCCAGAATTTTTTAGATTTGCTGTATTTCAGCGTGAGGAGGCTTTAGCTCTCTTGTTTAATCACCCCTCAGTCTCTTGCAACAGTGCTAACGTGTTCTTCATTCTCAGTGCAGAAGTACAATATACTGGAAAAGCTAGTGCATTCTCTGGCAAGAGAGCAAAGGTGTGGGTTCATGGGAAGGACAACATCCATCTGCCCCCCCAGATAAATCTAAGCCCATCTTCCCAGCTGTTAGGTGGCTTTTTGTACCTTTTGCTCCATGGTAAAAACCAAAACTTTGGGTAGTAAAATTCCCTTTATATCAAAACCACAGATAAATCCACTCTACATTTTTTAAGGTTTTTTTGACAGACAACTTGTAAGCTATAAACATAAAAATCTTGTATAAATAGAAAAAGTGTTGATAAAGCAATTATGTAAAATAAGGTGTATATGAAAATTAATGTCAAAAACATCCTGAATATGGGGAAAAATGAAAGTTCCACGGCAGCAGTTATATCTCTTCAATACATGGAGTTAAAGGGGAGTTTTACCTTCTGATTGTTACCTGTGTAACTGATTACGTCTTTCAGTTAAAACCGTTAACCATTATTAAGGGGAAGTAAGCCTGAGCTATTGGGGGCACGGCATGCTGTTCCGGCTCTAAGCTTCACAGGTTTACAGCTCTACCTCTGTGATGATCTTTTCTTACACTAATCCTAGATGGTGTATATTCTCTTCTGTTTGTACCCACTTTCCCTTTTACTTGCAATACATACATGAAATGTTCAAAAAATTAATGATTTAAGAGCAGTTGAGATGTTACTACCTCAGAAGCATGTCAGTGTTATTATGCACAGTTGTGTGTGTTCTGCTGAGCAGCCCAACTCAATTATAGAGGGAGTTGCAGGTAATGCAGAATAACTGTCTTAGAGCAATAGCTGTTGCTATAGGCAGGTTGACCAAAACCCTGTTGCTATATTTCTTTACATGGAAACAAATGAATAGGTATATACTGACATTGTGTGCCTGTGACAAAAAATAAAATAGTATTTTATTGGCAAAGTATACTTAGTTTTGGATTAATAAAAAAAAAAAAACCAAAGAAATTTGAATATGCCATGTATAAAGCTTGTACAATCATACTTGATCAAAATCAGTTACTCTAGTAATGTACTTTCAGAGAGGGCATTTTTAATGACAGTGAAAAGATACTTCTACATCTATGGGAGTTAAAGCCTGCTGCTGTCAAGTTGCCAGGACCCTTAAATGTGTGCTGAAGTGTCCTTTTCCCTTTTAGTAAGTTAAGCATTAAGTAGGTTTATACTTACTGTCACAAGTAGCAGAAAAACACTGATGATTGCTTCCACGTTTAGAACTTTGTGGACTCTACTACCTGTGAGCAGACTCTGCTTAAATGATCTGAAACTACTAATAGCTGATCTCATTCTTGATATACTTCAGCCTCCAGCAGTCTGCTGCAACTTCTCTTACACCTTCTTGGAATATACGTATAGCAATTTCTTTTTCTCCCCAGTTGGCTCCAAGCCAGAAATACAGCCATTTGCACAAATGCTTCTTAACCTTGTTCACACTGGGTTTTTTCACTTTTTTTTCTTTCTGCTTCTCTGGTTGTTGCATGCTTTTATAGTAAATTTAGTACTTGTGGAGTTTTCTGTATAATAAACCAGTGGTTACCGTGAATTTTCTAAACTACTGTTTGTTTCACTTCAAGTGCACTGAATAAACTTATTTCTCCATTGTCATTTTATGGGGATCTTACTGTAACATCGGAGTCCTAAACATTAACACATTAATCAGCTTTCTGATAAGATTGTATTCTTCCTACTCAGTAGGGCATAAAACCCAGTTCATAGAGGAGGGGTGCAGCGTTTGCAGAGTAACCAGCACTTTGAAGGCTGGAAAAACATTAAGGCACAAACATTTCTCACCAGCTACTTGGCAAGTTGCAGTGTCCCTGACATCAAGAAGCTGGTTTGTAACATAGGGAAGTTGTGCTTGCCACAGGAATGATATTGGTATCCAAACTAGCTTGTCTTAAGTTAATTCTGAAAAGCCTGCAGCTCACACACGTATGTATACAGACACTTATGCATGCATTATATGTACATAAACATACATATACAGTACAGAACTGTAGGTTTATCAGAATTAATTTAAAATGAGCCAGCTTGGATATCAATACCAACACCATTACTGAGTATATATGTTTATACATGTGTGTCTATATGTATATACAGATAGAGCAAACCTCAGCTACAGCTTGGAAGTGCTTAATGTTACATATATGGTTCTAGGTAACTGGAAATATGTGACATTAGAAAATTAGGAACATTTTGATTGGAATCATTAGGTTGATACATAGGAGTTCTGTAGTAGAGACAGGAACAGATAGTCATCCTGAATTTTCTGATTCCACTTTCCACAACAAATTAAAAAAAAAAAAAAAGAAGTTTTTCCATGCACTTACCTTCCAATTGTGGTGAATGCTATACCAGAGTCCAGTCCAAACTTTGAAAAAGCCAGGAAGTGTGTGATGACAAAAAGAGTCAAGGACCATGTCTCTGTGATTGCATACTTGGTCAAGAACAAGGATTCTGCATTAAGATTGTGCATAGGACAGCGTGTGGCATCTCTTACTACATTCTTCCGTAAGATCTTAACCACATTTAACTTCCATTTTTATTTAGATCTCAACATTAGAAAAAAAATGCAAATTCTAGCTTGTGCAAAATTTGGTTTATCTCCAGCTCAGATAAATCCAGCCTTGTGTCTTCCAGTCCTCTGGGGTGTCCAAATACCTGTCCCAAGAAGACATTACTCTGCATGGAATAAACTCTTACTCCCATGGAGTAAACTGTTAGATCAGTGAAGTTTTTTCTCTTTAAGGTATTGCATCACGCACTTGCAATTTTTTTTCTCCCCTTAAGGCAAGTGGAGTTTTCAAGCTGTCCTGTTTAACTGTGTCTGAGTTGGAAGTCACCGAGGTAGGAAACACATTTTAGCCCTAGTGCTACAAATGAATCCAGTTACAGAAAGAAGAACAATGTTATTAAGAGAACAGATTTTTAAAATGCCACTTCCAAGTAACAGCGAGTTACAAAACAGGGCTGAAAGCCAGGAGCGTGCAGGCTCCCACCGGTCAGTTTTCAGTTGATCAACGTTGGGTTTTGATAACTAGCTGCAGAAGACAAGTGACTTTACTGTGCTATCCTACATTTCAAAGTGTCTAATGCTATCATGTAGTAGCATGCTCTAACACTGGCTGCTGGATGCAGACTCGCCCCTCTTGACTCCATACCTAGCACTGATTAGGACTAGCAAACCTCAGCTTCGCCATTTAAGGTAAAGTCAGGATTTCGCCTCCTGTCAGCGATAACATACAACTTCCATTGCTGGGCACAAGCAAGAAGGTATTAAACCCTGAATGGTTTGCTTTTCTCCCACTAACAGTAAATTTAGAGCAGTAACTTCACGACACCAGTGGGAGCGGTGTGTTCAAATCCCCCAGCACACGTCATGGGAAATACACACTGTCAGTTTTCCATTTACTATTTTGGCAGGCATAATTTTGTTATTTTTCAAGCTGTTTATATTGGCCACCTCAGTGTTTTAATTATTTCACACGTACTTTGGCATTTTAATAAGTGTGTGCTTCAGCAGACATAGGGGATGGAGTCCCCCTAGATTTTAGAGTTTTCTTTCACTGTGTATGATACCTTAACATTTACAAGCTTTGTTTACATTTCAACAGCATTCATCTGCATGCTGTCAAAGACTCTGTGTGGCATTAAATTATTCATTTTAGATTATAAATCCTAATAAAAAGGGATCAGGAATATCTACAGCAGCTGTAGAGATTTGCAACAGAAAAATGAGGGCTGCTAGGAATGAAGTATGAATGGAAGCGTGTGCAAGCCCCAGCAGGAACAGCAGAGTAGAGGGTTAAAAGAATGGAATGTTTTGTTAACACAGAAAACCATTCCCAGCACAAAAATTAAGGAATCGGTCTGTTTATGTCACAGCCAAAGACCTGCACTTTGAAAACACCCACACCATAGATGACCTGTCAACGAAAGACCCATCATCCTCACTCCCGGAGGATGGTAATAAGGCTGCAGCATCAGAAACACCTTGCCTTTCCTGCTGGCCCACCAGGAAAACACACGTTGAAAACAAGGAAAAACAGGCAATGAGCAGCAACCTAGCCTATCATTTATGGAGAACAAAGTAAGCAGGGTTCTGAGGTAAAAGATGACCACACACCAGCTGATGCATCCTAAGGGATATGAAAGATCTGTCCAGAAACCACTTTGTTGTCCCCAGTCAAGGGGAACCTTGGGCATGTGGTGAGGGCATCCCTGCGCCTTTGTGTCAAACACAAGTGATCCTGGCCAGGCCACTTGGGCTTATGTGTCCTCATGCTCATGAATATAGGAGTGTCGGAATGTGAATGAATTAAATCCATAGGAGAATGAGTGTGAGTGGATAAAATCAACTTGCTTAAGGATTTTGTGAATAAACAACCACTTCCCTTTTCATAAGATCTCACACTGAACTTTCTCACACTAATTTCTCTGTTACAGCAGTTTCCCATTGTTATATGAATGAGCAGTCATTCGTGTTGAGGACCATATCATAACTCCCCCACAGACAGAGGGACAGAGATATTCATGACTTGATCTAACTCTTGTATTCATTCCTAGTTGTGGCGTAATAACAAACTGCATGTCAGTTTATCTACAAGTATATAAATGATAATTTCCTCCCATTTCTTTTCTAAATGCCTAGTTTGCTTAACAAAGAGAAATTTTGTACAGCATTTCATGCCATGGAATTTAATCTTCTCTGAGGACACCCATTCACTACTGGAGTAAAATAATCATAAATTGTAGTTATTGATAAAGAACAGTTACTCCATGGAAAGCCATATGAAAAATAAAGGGTTGGAGAGAAAGTGGAGAAGGAAGGGTGAAAAAGTCTGCTTTAAAGTCCTTAAACAATAAAAATGGGGAAATAACATATTGGCCTGAGGCAAGGACAAAATGGACTTGGCCAAAGTCGCAGTATGACTCGAAGCTGGGAGGATGCTTGAAAGATGCCTTCAAACACCCCACACTAATCTGGGTCCATAGTGCTAGAGCAGACTGCTAGAAGGGCCCAGGTACAACGAGGCTGGGCTGTAGCCTGCAGTAATGGAGATTTGGAGGTGGTGTTTCTTTCACAAGCTTTGGTAGGCTTCACATATCAAGTCCTCTAAATGACAAGATTAGGGCAACAGACTACACTGCCTTTTGCACTCCCCAGTAAAAATCTGGTGGAGAAATAAATATCCTTGTCCTTCTCTCTCACCAAAGTAGCATTAAAAGAAGCTGCAGTATGTACATCCATTTAGCTGGTCACCCAGATGTCAGATAAGCTCAACGTCCTTGTATTAAGTACTGCAAGAGCCTTTTTCTCAGAGGACTAAACATTAGATGTTACCTGGGAGCCCGCTGTATTTGATCTTAGACCCTTATCACAAAAAGAGCTTAGGCATTTGTTCTGACACAATCATACATTCATTCTTTCAAATTTAGTTTGGGCATTTGCAGAAAGCAGAAAGTCTACTGGGTAGCTCACCGGCCAGTTCACTTCTGCTGTCCCCGGAGATAACCATGAGCTGGTCTTTCTAAATGTTTACTGACAATATTACACTTGTTAGTTTAGCCATGGTAACATGCTCACCGCTGTGTAACAGACTCTTTCACAGCAAGTGAAGGAAAAGAGGGCAGGTGCTATAAGGAATTGATACTACTTAGAGATAGGCCTGATAAATGTGAAAGCTTTCAGAAACTAAATTTGTTTCCAAACACTCAACCGTTTTACTACTGACATCATAAACTGGATTTTCTACCCAAGGAAAACGTCTTAAATCCAAAGCAATCTCAAAATTGTCTTCTCTGGAATGCCTCTAGATGTACAGAGCACAAGAGCAGAATTTCATTCTGTATTTGTTCTTTTACAATTGATGTTGGAAGGCTTGCAAAGCTGCTGCCTTGATACATATTTGGCACATACTTCATCTTAAATCAAACGATGAGCACTGGGGAGGAGGAAAGCCTGGTTTGCTAAGAACCATATCTGCCAAACAGAAACCAGTATGTATTTGGGGGGAAAAAAAGTAATGTGCAAAAATATGTTTAAACCTCATTTGCCTCCTCACACAGCTGGACCACTTGTCACCAGGGTAGGTGACCTGAGGGATACTCTCAGTCATGCTAGCTACCAAGAGCTGCTAGAGGCAGGAGATGACCTGACTACAAGGACTGCAGGAGGTCCAACCTACTGTGTGGTCACTACAAAAGCTGCTCCACTAGCAGTGGTCAGGACCTCCCGTGCTACGTCCGATCCCTCACAGCTGACCACAACAACTTTTGCCTTGCCAGGCAAGACACGTCATAGCAGCCCAGCACAAAGAATAATCAATCCACTTTCTAGATTGTCTCCAAGGATAAAGAGTCTTAATTCAGGCATTACTAAGTTTCAGAGCCCCAAAATTACACTGTTGAAATTTAATTAAGCTGCGAAAGCAGCCAAGCACTAGGTACTGACAGTAATTCAACCATGCCACATGTGCTCAGTCTCAGTTCTGTGCAAGACTGCAGCATCCATAGTAGGCAGCAAGGCAATAACCAGGAGCTGGAAGGAAGAGGTGCGTGAGCCACTGCCAAAATGCAAAGAAGGTCTCCTCCAGCTGTGTAACTGCTCTGTTTTGAAGCCATCACAGAAGTGTTTTCATTGGAAAATAAAGAAGCTTATTGGACAAACCCTATCACCATCCTGAAAAGCCTCACGAACCTGCCTGCAGAGAAGTACGATGCAGAGGCCAGCCCAGGCATCACTTGCAAATGAAGTTGAAACTATCAAATCTCAAAAAATGTGAGGCACATGCTGAGAAAAAGGTTTGGGGTGTTACTCTACCTACAGAGGGAAGGGGTGCTCTATCATCTGCCGATAGGTATGTGTTATATACAGTTTTGCTTAACTAATTGCAAGGGATAAATCTGAGGGAAGCTAACCAAAAGACGGGCATCTCTAACAATTGTCTTGTGAAGTTTATGTGAAGCAGTAATACAAAAAAAGTCATGGGCAGATCTTTGACCACGAGGGCCAGAATTCAGCTACATGCACAGACATCTTTGGGAGCTGGCAAGAGTGGCCAAGAGATGGAATAGTAGATTATCACCTTTTATATATTTTATATAGAACACTTAGAGGGACAATGGATAAGACACATCCTACTGTTTCTGACATATTTTTCCTTGTAAAAGTCCCATTTAGGAACAAAGCATTTCAAAATGCTGGCGTTTCTGTGTAAGAGAAGTTCATGCTCCCACCCAGCCCTGTATAGATGGCAAGTGTTTCTCAGATTGCAAGGTCACGACTAGGTCTGGCAAGCAAAATACAAAACATCAGAAAAACACAGCGCTGCTCAGCAACTCCTTTTCCTGGCTAGGCCAGCGAGAAGAAACTGCAATTATGGAATCAATGTTGTTACACAGTAACTGTAAAATACCTTTAATCAGTGGGATGGGTTCCCTTCCTCCCGAGCCAGGTTTGCACTACAGTCAGAAACTGCGGTTTGTTCTCACTCGCCTCAGGGCTTCTGAGTTTCTGTTAACACAGAGGGAAAACAGAAAGTTTGATAAACACTGCTAAAAGACTCTATGTTATCTGAAAGCATGCAGTTCATCACGCAACAAGAAGAAATCAATTCCTTTTACCTCAAGGCATAACACTGTGACATCTGTGTAGGCTCTCAGTGATATTAGTGCTGTCATGTCTTGCTTTTTTTTTTAACCTCTTCACCTGGGATATTCCATTTTTCTCCTTCACAGGAATCATAAATAGTAGTTGTTCCTTATGCAGAAGGACTCCTTATTTCTTTGTTGGCTGTCACCGCAGCTTCCAAGAAAGTCTACAAACAACTAGATGGAGGCAGCCACCACTAACCCAAGAACAGCTATCAGGAAGAGCTTATACTGGTGTAATCCTGTGAAGATACATACATTGCAAAATACCATCTGAGTAAAATGGAAAAAGGCAGAATGGTATTTTTGTTTCCACTTGACAAAGCAGACCCGTACCATAACTACATAAAGACAAACACAGGAGGTGAGATGTATGAACATTTACATTTTCAGCTCAAATACCAACATTTCTGGGCATGCTGCCCCAAACAGTCTGGTGTTTGAGTAGATTTCAGCTCTTGGATAGATTTCTGTACTTTCAGAAAGAAAAACACCTCTCTGAAATGACATTCATCTTGGCTTTTGCAGCAGAGAACCCCAGATCGGTATCTATCAGGCCCCTGCTTTTCTGCTCCTGGCTTCCTATGAGGGCCAAGGCGAGGGGGAGCAACCCAAGGCCAACAGCAGCCAAACTGGAGAGGGCTTTTATGGTATAGAGGGTATACATGACTGATACGCCTTTTGAGCAGCCACCATATGACTGAAAGGCGAGGTCCAGGGATGCTCCAAAACCAAAGCCACAGCACCAAAAACATAGGACCAAGCAGAGCAAGCCACTACAGGAAAGCTCTGGTTCACAAGGTATCTCAATGCTGGCCTGAAAAAAACAAATCTGAAAGCCATTGACTTTCAGGTAATCTGCATGCAAGAGATGCTTATTTATGAAATTACATACCCAAAGAAGGAAGGGTAAGGTAGGTGCAATAAAAACACAGTCTAAGATGATGCTCTCAATAGGCATCAGCACCGCCACTCTTTCTGAATTCAGAAGTCAAGATGTTTGCTGGTAGAAAACAGAACATCCACCTTCATTTCAGGTAAGTGGAAATATTGTGAAAAGATACCGGAGTCTCCCATTAAGTGGTGTAAACGGTGACAGAAGAAAGCAATACTGTATCTGTGCTGTGCTGATGTGACTAAGTTAATGAAATGTGGTTTTCCTGCCTTACATTGCACATGCTGCAACATCTTCGGTGAGATTCTGATCTATTGAAATGAGATCAATGCTGTGCTGTCTTTTCAGAGCATACCTTTCTGGCTGCAGCTGTCATCAGGAGAATGTGGCATCAAGGGCTCTGGTCTAAATGGGCAAAGCATTAATTATCCTTTAATCTTCCATCCATGCTTTTGAGTCCTCAGTATAAGCTAGCGCAAACATTTAGACAGGTACCTAACTCCCTGTTTTCCAGACACGGGTGGATAAATGAATGTTGAAGTGGTATGCTTTCTTCTCCAATTGAAGGTAGCGGGATGCTTTCTCACCTTCAAGCAACCAAATGTTGTGAAGGCTCAACTCCCCATTTCAGCAAAATACCTCATGTTACTCACCAGGTTTTATTTAATTAATAGGGAATAAAAATTATTAAATACACTGGCTACAGTATGCACAGTCTAATAAACTGGACTAATAATGGTTTTCCTGGCACCACAAAACATCACGTTTTTGCGTGATGTCCAACATTGAGCTGTCTGAAGCAGAACAGAAGACACGACTGATCTGTGTTGGAAAGTGCCTCCCTTTCACAATTAGCCTAGCTAGCTTCATTAAGCTTACTTCTCTACCACACCATATTGCCCTTCATGCCAAATACATACCATTACATTCTAGTTTATCCTGACAGACAAAAAGGGCTTACATGGGGAAAAGTTAGAGGAATGTCTGGCAGTAAGTTCTAGTGAATATTCCTTATTGTCCTTTTTAAATATTCCAGCAACTATGTCATTATCTCCGGTTCCCAGAGGCTGCAGGTTGTGGCCCCGGGCTCTATTGCACCAAACAACTGGCTTCTCAAGTTTAAGGCTTTGTCTTCATCTTCACACTCATTTGCGGTATCTGCACCCACACAGACCAGCCCTCTGGCCTGAAAATCTGTCAGGAGAGGTGAGGTAGAGGAATGATTTCTATGGGACACTAATTTGAAAATCACCCTCCGTTTCTAAGCAGTATTTTAAATTAGGCACAAGCATAGTATCAAATAGAAAACAAACGTTTGAGAAAAGCAGTCCTTTAGACAACTCTGCATTTTTTGATGAGCAACCAAAGCTGCTATAAGTTAAAAGTAGCCAATTGCCAGACACCTGGAGACATTAAATCAGTTTGGAACAGCTCTGCTTACCTTCAAGAAGTCTACAGAAAAATGGCACTTGGCAACAGCTCTTTTCTCAGTAATTCTGTGTCTGCTCCTAGGGGATATTTCTGCCACTTCATCTGTTTTCTTTTGTATTTAAGTCTATTTACAATAAACAGCAATAATAATAATTTTTAAAAATCACATGCTAATACAACACATTAAATGTATGTTAGATTCTGGTAGGATATTTGGCCTAATTTTAATTGCTACACTTTGAATGAAGATTAGTTTTATGCAACGCTGAAACCAATCAGACTTCTGTAAGGCATTTAGTGCAGGGGTGTAACAGCTTTCAGCTCCACCAGTGCAGTGATCAATAATGTGACATGTTACTGTTATACCAGAGCAAGTGACATATGGCCACGTAGCTGCACATTATAATTAACCACTGATTTAAAACAGAAAGAAGATAGACTGTTACATTCAATTAACTCGCCTTCCTTTCAGCTGACAGGCAGCTGAGTGCTGAGCACTTAATATACTTTTTGCAATTTTCCTTCTCCACAAGCATTATAATTGCTGTAATTAGCACAGATCAACTATGACAGCAAAACTTTCATTTCATCTGTACAATGCAGTAGCTTTCAAAGAGTTAGGATTTAGCAGTTATATTAAGTAGCTAACCAGCATTTCTCTTTTATCAAACGTTCTCATACAGTTCCGTGTAGTGTTTTCAGATAATTCAGTCAGCTTCTATATAACTCTACAGAAGAAGAAAATTTTCCCAAGAAATATGAATTGGGATGAGTTCAGTTGATGACAGTCGTGTGCACACCTAAGAAGTAAAGTGATATATGAAAAGTGATACAGCTGCTCTGTGTTCGCTGTTGAATGAGAGTCAGTATTTTCTGTCATGCTGTTTCTAAAAGCATTTGCTTTATACTAGTCCATAGGAAAAAAGGCTGCGTGAGCACCCTGAACCTCCTTTTTTACTTTCTTCTGTTTTCCATGTGACAGCCTCCTGTCATAGATGCTCAGTGTTTTATTTGACTTGACACCTTGATTTGCCTGTCAGAACAGCAGGGAGGTTAGAAGACGTGACTGGCAAGGCCAGGGGAGTTTATGCTAGATAATAACTTGCCCACTGAGTAGATATTGAGAGATTTGAGCAAATGTGGTCAAATCAGATCACTCTGGGACATCTTCCTTCTGACTGCTAGAAGGACCCACTGAGTGACTTCAGGATTGTAACCCTGCCATGCTTCATATCTTCTGTCCAGGTAATGAAAGCTGCAAAGAAAAAGTTTCATGCATTTCTGTAGAGCACAGCACAACAAACCATATTGAGGCTTCTATTACATTCACTTAAAGCCTCAAAGAAACGTGATCTGCCGTGATTACTAAAAGCTTAAAGGAGATCAGCCACTGACCTTGTGAGTCACTGGATCGTTCTTCTTGGCATGAGGAGTCCACTCTACGCAGACCACGTACCGTGGTGTGTAAATGAACCTGTGGGGGTTACCCTGGTGTCTGCGGTGCGAATGATGACCAGCTCAGGCTCTGCACTACCCAGGATGCCCGACCCTTCACTGACAAGTCAGAGAAGCAGTTGTGACACTGACTGTAGTAGGAACATAACATAACCTTACCATACATTTTGCTTTAGCCTTTGGATGTGCATCGCTATGTCCTTGTACTGACTGGCCATGGGGTGGCAATGTCAATCTTCTTGAAAACATTTTCTTACACTTGCTGGTCTCAGCCCCTGTTCCCACTTCTCCTCCTTTGTGCTTTTTCCCTTGTTCTGTTCTGAGAGTTAAAGAATCTGTACATGTATTTTAACTTCCTTTGCGAAAGTTAAACTCAGTTTTGTCTTCTGGTAATTCAGTCCATCACAAAGACTTTCTGATCCCACTAGACTGTACGCTTTCTCCTGCTCCCCCTTCATTCTGTTCCTTACAGGTGCTCAAGTACACTTTTAAAGGGAATTATATTTTAATGCCAGCTTTCCATACAAGACTTCTCCCCTTCTTAAAGTTCAAACACTAAAGACTCTGTCCTTTGACTAAGGTTTCTTTGAACTTTGGGGGATATTTTTTTGCTTTCTCTCAAGCCAATAAACTTCACTGTCCAGCCGTCTTCATTTCTCAAAGTTCACTCTTTTGAAATAGAAAGTCCTTTCATTCAAGATCTGTTTTTTGTTTGTCTAAAACAACAATAACGAAGTTATTTTATATAACTCTCTCTTACTTCACTCTAAGCCTCGCACAGTGGTACAATGAAGTCTTGTGTACAAGTACCAAAGCCCAAGCTGAACAAGGTGGTTTCTGCACCAGAACTAGGGCTGATCTACTTCTTTGCCCAGTTTCTGGAATCCACTGCACAGCAGTATGCAACATAAAGATGCTCAAAGCCTGAAGCAGCACACCCTATTCTTGGTTCAGGAACATTTTGTTGAACAAGCTTTTCAGTTACAACTTCCAAAAACAATAAGGACCTGCCATTATTGATAGAATTTGTCGTCCAATCTGTAGCAAAACAATTTATGTCTCTTTTATTGACAGTTTCTGTTAATATTCCTCTGCAAAGATTACAAATGTCTCCCCAAAGGATTATAGCAGGCCTATAACACTATCCCACTAAAATGTTTTTACTACTCTTTTCCCAAGACATTTTAGCTCAAAGACCCTATAGTCATTTCATATTTTTAAGTCTGCCACATTGTTTGTGTGCTGCACTAGTCCACCAACCTCACCTTTACTTGTGCCTTTTCTCAGTCCTGTGGATCTCTCCATGCTCATACTCCACTTACAAAAGCAATTCTAGTGTATTATTTCTATAGTAAATGTTTTCACATACCACTCCATGAGTGATCTCTGTTAGTCCTGTTATACAAATTCCTTGCATTATTAAAAAAAACCAACTTTCTAAGCTGCATCACACTGGCCAAATCAGTGAGACAATTGACATTTTATTTTTTATTGGGATCTCTTGTAGAGTCAGATCTGCACCTCGTTCTTGCTCTGGGTGGATAGATCAGCTATGCCATGCCACGTGGACAGCTTTGTTCCTCCATCACACCAGACTTGCCATTTCCGTGTACCTTGTGAACTGCAGGCTCCTATTCTCCTCTTTGGTTGATAACTGCAAACCTTGAGATGTCCAACTTCCAATGCTCCATCCCTACTGATGCCTCCTTCACACCTTGTAAGGTCAGCTCTGACCAAAGGCTGTAGCCTTTGCACTGTCTCTTCCATAAACTCCCTCAAGGTATCCAGCTGATAGCTAGTACATTCACCACGGCTTCTTAATTCCATTGTCTCCTCCAGTTTAAGGTGCACCTTGATAGCCAGCCTAGTGGCCAGCTCCTTTAAGAAAGCAAAACAATTCTTCACACCCACTCATCATCTCTCCTCCTTTTCTTTAGCCCTCTGCCTGAAACAGTCCAGAAGTTCCTGACATTTTGGCTTCAGGTACCAGTCATGCATTTCTCGACACCAAAGCATGACAAGAAAATCATCAACGCTTAAACCTACGTAGCAGAGCGCAGCCAGCAGTACTGCCCACAGATGCTCTTCTAGTCCCATATTAGGTTGTTTCAACATTAATTTCCTGTATGTGTGACTACAGTAGTACAAGCGCTCAGGTTCCTCTCCAAGAAGGAGAGAGAGGCACAAGTTTTAGGCAGAGGGAGGGAAGGGGCAGAACACCATAGCACAAGCCCTGACTGATGGGAAGGTGCCTGCCCTTGCAGTCAGGTAGGAACATTGAGAGAAGAGGTTTCCTCCAAAAGCTCTCCCCTCTCCAGTAAGCTCTCAGCTTTATGCCTCTTCATGCCTCTCTCATTTTGTGCAGCTCCTTCATTCATTCAAAACTGCCTACAGAGACAGGCAGAGAGGAAGCATAGGAGACATTTCGAACTGCTTTTAAAGCTTCTGGTTTAGCCTCCCATTCACCTCTTTTCCCACAGCTCAGTACAAAGTGCGCTTTATAAGACATGTTCCTCCTTTCAAGCATGAAACAAAACTGTCCCTCAGTACTAGTGCTGTACAGTGCCTGCTCTTAGTGGAGTAGGAAGGAATAATTACAGGGATTATGAACGTGGTACTGAATGTCAAGGCATATTAAAGCTGCTCAATATCTCAAGATCAAATAAAGATTCCTCCAAGGCACTGCTTTTCTGCCTGAAATTAAATTATGGCATCAAATACCTTGTAAGTAGATCTACCTAGTAACTAATTTTGTTGGCATATTTAAGAAGTTACTCATCTCACCATTACCAGAATACGTCAAAACTCTTTGTGCTCACAAGGATCACAGAGGTTTTTATCCAGCACTGCTCCTAAGGTACAAAACCACTCTGTCATTCATCGAGAACGGAGCACGCATATCGTGCTGCAGTATGGATCATGCATGCCAGTCTTTATGAAAAAGATGGATCATACAGCATGTGATCTTGGAGAAATCCATCCGTCAGTAATTTCTTCCTCAAGTTATTTGTCCACAAGCACATTTTGGTTTGGGTAATGATGCCAAGGCAGTGAACTAACCCATTTCAGGAGACTGGCAACTGAAGCGCTGCTTGGGCTCAAGGCAGCATCCGGTCTGAGACTTCTGAAATTGCGTCTCCAGCTGGCCGTTTGGGAGGTGCACCCAGCCTCCTGCCATTCCACACCACAGAGGTCTGCCCACGCAAAGGCTGAGTATTGGAAAAGCCCTCCAGCTGGCCACCACGCTGGCCTCTCTCCTCGCCCCCGAGGCCACACGTAGAACTGGCTGCCATATGAACGCCTCCGTACAAGGCTGGCGGCATTATAACACACCTGGCGTCGGTCAGGAAGACTGTCTTGGGCAAAGATTGAAGAAGTGATGAAAATCTCTCCTCAGCCCTTCACTGAGCTGGGGAAGACTTGAACGCCTGAAACACATTCAGGTTCATGCTAGATTCAAGGGCAATGCTTTTGTAGCATGGCTACCTATGCTGGTAGCAGGAAAAAGTAAGTTCTCGTGGATAACCAAAGCAGCTTAAAGTTATGAACTTGGTGCAGTATGCAAGGCAGTTGAGAAACTCCTTTCCAGGCTGAACAGTTAAGAACCAAGCCTCAGATTTATCAGAGGATTCATCTAGAGCCGAACAGGTATCATTCAGCTGTAAGAACAACAGAACAGCCATGCTGCTATTCTGCCTTTAAATTCAAAAGCTGATAAAGTGATTACATACTTCTAAGTGGGATCCTGAAGCAAGAATGGCAGAAACAGGAATGGTATACGGAGATTTGTGCTCCAGTTCTTTCCTTCTTCCCTGCTTTAGACATTTAGAAATGCAACTTCATGATTACTCCAATAATCCAAACAGATGCAGTTTGAATCTTAACTCCCAGCACCTGCCCAAATTGTTCCAAGCTGATCTTTACACCCTGGCCAGCAGAACTACTGAACCAGGTCTGTTCTTCCCAGACATCTGCCTGCTTGTAAGGCCTTTAGTAAAAGTAGGACAGCTGCTGACATTCGGAGCTGTGCTGAAGTGACTGGTGCTACGCTAAAGCTTATTTTGGCTTTATGCTGCAGAAAAGGGGATGTACGGATTCAGTTTGGTAGGAAGCAGTAACGAGACAGCAATGCTCAGCTGGTTGTTCGGGATGAGAAGGAAGTGAGAGATGGGATGAACACTTTTCAGGTGTCAGAGAGGATCTCCCCATCTCAGGATGTGCTGTATCAGTTTGACAGTGCCTGTATCTTTCTCCAGTCGACACTGGGAAAGCTGAAGCTGGTAGCTTAGCTAAAGAGCAGTCAGACTGGTTTTCTTTAGTGGCTGAAATTAGGAATATAAATCCCAATGAGCTAACAAGCAAACAATCTTCTGGGGAATAGCAACACTGTTACCTTGCAAAAGCCTTTCCATTTTGTGATTTGCTATGGAAGATTTCTCAAACACCAACATTTTAGGGGCAGGACAGTCTGCTGAAAGCTGACATTTGGTATGACAGTTGGCTCGCACTTGATTCCAAATGTTATCATATATAACATTATCCCAATTCAATTATTCAGTCCGAATTATTAGCAAAGCCTGAACTGCAGGTTATTAACAATAATGAAACCACAAAGCATTTTAACAACAAAAAAATCAAAAGAAAAATATGAATATTGTGATTATCTTTTTTTTAAACATATATAAGGAATAAGTGCAAGATCCTTCACTATTTTTATTCAAATCAATTTACTCTTGGCAGGTAATACCACAAGGAAAATACACCAGTGACAGAACAGCTTTTTAGTGCCTAGCTACCTTTATTTTAGCTAGTACCACAGGTCATTGACATCAGTGCTGGTCCAAGTCTTTGCCAGCTCCAGTAGTCTCCCCAACAGTTCTACAACCCCTGTACCTTGACTAGCTGAAGAAGCAGCCATATATACCTGTATATATGCATAAACGTAAATACACACATATATAATATATATGTTTTTATGTGTTTTATATGAGCTGCTGTTCTGTTCCTACTTTGATAGGAATCAAAGACGATATTCAAGTTTTAGGCATGAGCGAAATATCTCTTCAGAGAAAGCACTGAATGTTTGTTCATTATTGTGGTTCACTACTTCTATTGCAGAAACATTGAAAAAATCATATCCACACTGAGGACTTCTTGTGCCAATACCTGACACTCCTTCACTCACTCTGTTGTGTTGTGGAGGTAAAAGCTCGTATTTCTTCTCACCTCCTCTGAAATGTATCCTCTTGCACTAGAAAAATCTACCACCATAGTCCAGACCAAGAAAACCTACACAGAGGACTGCCAGTATTAGTCAGTGTTAATGATGAGAACAACTACTAGGTCAGAAGTACGGTGTGACTCAGACTAGCTTCCACAAGTCTTTCTGCACCATTAAATTTCAGTATTGTCCCAGCACATTTGCAGTACCAGATGATTAAACACAACCTCATTTTAGGAATCAAGTTAATGAAGCGAGCACCATGCAATGTAAAGGGTTGTTTCACAAAGGTTTCTGGAGTCACAATGACATTTTCCCCACTATCTTGAATTAGCAGATGTATTTATTACCTGACAGCTGTGGGCTGGGAGAAAACCCCCATACTGAAATCATCTTTAATACAGAGCTTGATTAACATAAAACATGAAAAATAATTGTTACAAGCTCAATGCAGGCAACTAGCTGTAAAGTCTGTAGAAAAAAAATGTAATTTCTGTAACTGGTTACTAATTGCTTGTATTACCTTCAAACATCCCTCTCACCATAAATTGTCCAGCAGGCTCTAAGGTACTCTTATCCTCCATTAAAGGCTGTATTTTGGGGTACCATTACTTTCTTTTGTACTCCCTACCACGTTTTGGGAAGAGAGGAGGTATTCAAATTCAACTTGTCTTTCACTAATCAATAAGAATTCTGACATGAAACCATGTAAGAGCCTGTTCTAAGCACCTCCTTTCACCCACTGTAATTGAAATAGCAAATCTTACACACTTACAGGACAATCACAGCATCAAGTCTAATTTGTACCTTTTCCAAAAGAAAGGTTTTAACTCATTCAAGTGAAAGGAAATCTCAGATTCCTAACATTTCTCACCCAGTTGTATGAAGGCAAATTGAGTTTTGCCCATTCAAAAGAACAGGTTAAAGACTGACATTTGAAAAACAGTGAAAAAACGCAGTGTGATCTCTCACTGCTGCCATCTACCACAGCTCTTCCATTCATCCAGGTTTCCCTACAGCATTGCACCAGACACTACACTTGTAAGGGGGCAGGAAAGAAACCTTGAACAAAATGCAGGATCACAACCCTGGACCTACAGAACAGAATTTGCCTTGCACAGGGAATCTGCTCAGTAGATGCCCATGGGAGATCATCCTAGAGGGAAGGAGGGACCTGGAGATCTGGTTGATGTTCAAGAACCATTTCCTCCAGGCTCAAAAATGGTCCATCCCAACACACAAAGTCAAGCAGAGGTGGCAGGAGAGCTGGATGCATGAACAAGGAGCTCTCCACTAAACTTAGACATGAAAAAGAAGTGTACAAGAGATGGAAGCAAGAGCAGGGGACCTAGGGGGATTATAGATGCACTACCGAAGCATGCACAGATGGAGTTAGGAAAACCAAAGCGCAAACAAAGTGGAATCTGGCAAGGCAGGTGAAGGGCAACAAGAAAAGCTTTAGCAGAGATATCATCAGCAACAGGAAGACTAGGGAAAGATAGGGGTCCACAGTGAATGGTGCAGAGGACCTGCTGACAGGAGATATGGAGAAGGCCGAGGTACTCACTGCCACCCTTGCTTCTGTTGTTACCAGCAAGAGCAGCCCTCAGGAATCCCAGAATTCTGAGCACAGAAAATTGCCTCCATCGCCAGGCTCAAAGGGCTGTGACCAGTGGCACAAAGCCCAGCTGGAGACCTGGCATTACTGCTGTACACCAGGGGTCAATACCTGGACCAGCATGGTTTAACATCTTCATTAATGAAGATGGGTGATGGGACAGAGCTCACCCTCAGCATATTTGCAGATAACACAAAACCAGGAGGAGAGCCTGGTACCCCACAGGGGTGCTGCCATTCACAGGGACATCAACAGGCAGGACACATGAGCCAACACACGAATCTCAGGAAGTTTAAAGGGCAACGCCAAGTCCTGGCCCTGGGGACAAACCACCCCAGGCACCAGCACACACAGGGGCCAGACAGCTGGAAAGCAGCTTTGCAGAAAAAGCCCTGGGCATCTTCAGGAAAAAGGGGAACGTGAGCCAGCCCACACACACCCTTGTGGCAATGATGGCCAACAGCCCCCAGATCACCAGCAGGTCACAGAAACATTGTGAAGATTGCTGGATAGAATATCTAATAATAAAGGCACATTGCAGATAATGGCTGTGTATCAAACCACATATTAAGACCATCAAAACTACCAAGTTGCCCAAGTTGTGCTACATCACTGACAGGACAGTCATCTACTTCTGCCACCAACCAGTTTACAACTCATCTGCTTGAACCTACCTTTCACCTGTCAGTCAGTGTTTCTCAGCCAAGTGGTTTATGCGTGGTGTCTTACCTGACAGGGCTGCATTTGCAGAGCCTATGCTCCGTAAAATGGGTATTCAGCATATTTTAAGTAATACAGTCAACCTTACTATGACTTCTAGATGTATATAATGAAAACTGAACAAATATGTTGCTGTCTAATGTGCATTTCAGCAAAGCCTGTGAAGAAGAGGCAGAATTTTCTGCTGTACAAAGTATTTACAAAAGCATACAACTTCAAAAAACCAAACCAGTTTATTTTACTGCCCAAATTATTAAACACTAAACAAGACAAACTTGTAGTTTATACATTAGGAATGTGAGTTTTCACGTACAGTTAAGAAAACACTTCACTGTAAGAAGGCGAAATACTGCATCACTGGAATAGAACAGTGTCACGCAACAAACTGAAGAATGAGAAAGTGTGGCACATTCATTTAAACTCAGGCTCTCAGGTGAAAACAAACATCTATAGACAGATGCAGCTATTCCACAGACTGGTGAATATTAAGAAACATACACATCTAGTCTTAGAAGTAGAATTATACAAATACAAAAGGTAATATATTACACACCTATATACAGCACTGTAAGCCTCAAACATTGACAAAAGATATCAGACGTAATAATTAAGTTAGAAATTTCTAGAATCCTCACAGAAATCAGAGACCTCCTTAGAGAGAAGTGTAGCTAAAATAGCTATATATTTCTCTACCTGTCAAATCTGTCAGGTATTCAAGGCAATTCAAGGACATTTCACTCCCTTCAGAAAAGTCATTGCAGCTCTACAGCAAGTGGTTAGAGGCCATATGCTTTTTGCACAAATGTTACAGATTCTTACAACAAAAATAATTCTTCTCAGCTTCAACAGTTTTGAAAGTGTTGCTGCTCAAAGCCATCACTGGAAACAGTGCCCTTTGATGTAAAACAGTAAGGTCAGTTACAAACGTCAGCATTAAAACAACTTCTCTTATTATAATTTGAGATGTTTCACTCCTGCGTAACATTTTTCCTGCAGAATGGTGCAGCCATGTATGAAGTTTGGAGTGTATTCATCAGAACTACCCACTCCTGGGTAGACTGCAGTATGGGATGGCTTAATAGGTTTTCCTTACACTAATAGAAGACATCTATTTCTTCAATATACATTTTTCATTCATCAGCCTAAAGTGATCAGATAATGCTCAAAACCCAAGATCTTGACAATTTTAGAAATACTATGGAAGAATTAATATATCTGCTTCCTGCCCTACTTCCCCCGCCTCTGCCCCCCAATCCTGCACCGTGGATATTTGGACAACAAATAATTCTGCTCTCCCTCTCCCCTATCCTGCCTTTTTTTCTTTCCCCCCATTTTTAAGAAAAGAAAGAAGAGCAACTGAAAGTTTTATTACTCACATGAGGAAAGAAATTCTTTAGACTCAATCAGTATCAAGGTATGATGTCAGTTCACAAAACCCATGCTCATTGTGTAAGTTGCTCCAGAGACAAATACATATGCATTTATATAAAGCCACATATGTATAGAAACAGCAGCCTTTAGTACCAAAAACCTTTCCTTCTATCATTTTCTCAAAAAGGTATGAAACTTAATGTAATTTCAGTTGTACCAATATAAGCCTATGTCTTGGGTTCAAGCCAGAGCACAGTTAGAATAATTAGCTGGATAAAATAAAAGGATAAACTAACTTTACTTTAACACTGTTTGACTTATAATGTTTACAATACTGGTAGCTACGTTACATATGTATATTTTATGGCATTTTAGATCCTTTGAAATTCTAATTATTTATAGCTAAAGTGACTAAATCTTCCCAGTATAATAAACATCTTCTATACCAACATCCAGCTTGAAAGAGCATCTACTGCGGAAATAACAATCAATCAATCATGAACTAAATGAAACAAAACAAAACCAGTAGAATTACTTAAAAATTCTAGTCCCTTAACACTAACTCACAACTAATACCATCACAACAAACATTTGTCACTTGCAATTTATCTATTCTAGTTTATGTTTCAATTTAAATTACTGTAAAGTTTTCCAAAGTATTCTTAAATGCTACATTGCATGAGCAGATCAGGAGGCAGCTCTAAGTTCTGCAGGTTATTTCTTCATAACATCTAGAACAAATTTCAAGGATAGGAAAACATTTACATTCAAGTATCAGTAGTGCTAGCCAGTGTCTGCTATCAGCTGCCTAAAACCCTTCTACTGCTTGTGGTCATGCATGCTCCAGCAGCCATATGTATTAGTCAATCTGAAACAACTGTGCTGTCTAATGTGTACTGCAGAAAAACCTGTAAAAAAGAGGCAAAATTTTGTGCTGTACAAAGTATTTACAAAAATGTACAACTTTATTTCACTGGCCAAAGTATTATACACTAAACAGGACAAACTTGTAGTTTATACATTAGGAATGTGAGTTTTCATGTACAATTAAGAAAACACTTCACTGTAAAAAGGTGAAATACTCATTACTGGAATAGAACAGTGTCACACAACAAACTGAAGAATGAGAAAGTGTGGCACATTCATTTAAACTCAGGCTCTCGGGTGAAGACAAGTATGTATAGACAGATGCATCTATTCCACAGACTTTGGTAAATATTAAGAAACATACACATCTAGTCTGCAGTCTTAGAAGTAGACTTATACAACTTACTTGACCCTATCAACTATGTCTCCCCATCTCTTTTCATTAATTAACCAGCTTATTAATTGCTATACACCTGAATAACATTAGCTGCTTACAAGTTACCTGTGCTTCAGTTTAAGTCAAAAAGGGATAGCTAAACTTATCTCCAGGCAAACAGGAAAGCCTACCAGAATTTTAGTGTTTGTTTTGTTACAAGGTTCTTGACAATAAGTGATCACTAGGTGCAGAAACCTGGACAGTTGGGAATGACCGTGCCTTAGATCTTCACCCTATTTCTCCACTCGTAATAATATATTGCCTGTTTATCAGCTAATCACTGCTACTGGATTGGTTTTGTCAGCTATTGCTTCTCCAAATTTCTGCAAAAGAAGTTTTAATGTCCATTTTTAATTAAAATCTTAATGTTATAAAAGTTGGTATCAAACAAAGTCACCAAACTAACTGAAGGTTGAAGGTTAGGTAACTTTGAACAGGCTGCTGTTCTAGAATTTCGCACTAGAGAAATAATAGATATAAAAGACTAGGAATTACAGTGCTAGTTATATTTAGATTATAATGTCCCTTTGTGCTTGCAAATTACTGAAAGTATGCATCCTTTGGTAGTATTCTCAAGATAAGAAGTTCATGTTAAACACATTCACACTCCTGATTTGCTTGAGTCAGTGCAAAGGGCTCATACCTTATCTCCTATGTAACATTGTTACAGAAGCACATCTCTTCCCCATAAATAATAAAAATACTGATGACAGCGACTTTTCAGTGAGTAGTTTTGTGCCTGATATTTAAGAATCTGAAAGACAGACAGAGTCTGTCACACAACTTGTAAGTCTAAAGAGTGACTACTACAGCAGCTGACAAGAACTCCCATCCACAAATACTGCTGCTGTATGACTTTTGGCCCAGTTTCAAAAGACATATAGAAAAACCAAAATGCATCTGTAATTCAGACTCATATAGGCATAAAGAAGTATGAACATTGCAATGTGTACTAACTAACATTACAAAACCACCATACAGCAAACACTGAACTGATGCTTCTAGTTTTAACCTTACATGTAAGCACAGCTTTCTCATGACTAACATAAAAGAATGCTTGTTCTAACAAAGCCGTTCCAAGATTTCATGCCCATACTGCGAGACTCCTCTTATAAAGTAAAACAAGTACTTGCAGTTTTGCCTATGCCAAGTGGTAGTCAAAAAGTAGAGTCTGGGAAAGAGGCTCTACTTGTTCCCGTACTGTGCATTTGTAAAAAGCCACATATCTGGGTCAGTGGCTAAACAACCTATCAATGCTTGTTAAATTGGTGAAGCTGTAAACTTCACATGAAGCTGTAAGCAATCAGGTGTATAAATACAGCAAGTCAAAGAGGAACTTCCCAAGCTATTAGAAGTTGATGCAAAATAATTACAACTGTTGTCTATTTACTGTTACTATCAAACGTGAGCCAAATAAGAATTTATGGGCTTGAGGTTTACAAAAGTAATGTATAACATATCAAGGAGCTTAATGTACCAATGTACCAATATCAGCATAAACCCTCAATATTTTATTTTTCATACTTGCCAATTTAATATCAATCTGTTGACAAAGTTATGCTAATACTAGGAGGTCGCTGCTGATTAGGTTGTTTGCTTAAAATTGGAAGATCTGTTCTTTCTGTTCCATATATCAGTTTTTCTTCCTGAAGACTGCAAGCTGAAAACCTGTTTGCCTCTGTACCGGATATACCACCACGATTATTTGGAACTGTGACACCACTGACCTGTTCAAAGGATTTACTAAACACAGTAGTGGTCGTTCTGGCCAGACCATGGCTGCCTGGCTTAGGCAGGGACTGGCTAGTTGTCAGTGTTAGTCTCTTCAGAGAGACAAGCTCTAGATTCTCACTCATGGCTCTCTGAGTTTGTTTTCGTGACAAGTGTTCTCTGCAGGTTTCTCCTTCTTTTTCTTTTCCTCCAGCTTTGGTTCCTCCAGACCTTCGTTGGCTCTTCCCTAAAAGGTTCTTACTGCTCATGTTGCTGCTGTTAGATAGGGCAGACTGACTTGTACTAGAGGTAGCCCTAGAGTAAAAACCTTCATCAGTTTCAGATACTTCTATCAGTTCTTCTTGAATTGCTAAATCAGTATTACCTGCATGGTAGAAAAAGAAATAAAGAATTAGCAATTTCCTTTCTCACATTTATTGATTTTATGTATTGCTAGATTTTGATATTTACAAGCATGAAGCCATACAGCAACAGAACAGAGAACAGAAGACAAAACACTTACCTATTCCATTACATTTTGGAATTAAGGGTCATTAGGATACAAAGTTACAGCAAATAATGCTGCATTAACTAGATCAAAAAGCATGCCCACAATCTCATTTTGCAGTAATTTTGGGGAAAAAAAAAAAATGCAGTCTTGTTAATTCATGCAGATTAGAAATTTACAGATTAGAAGGTACCACACAGAACAAAAAAAGCGTAAATCTTATTTTGAGCGAGTGCTCCAATACATGATTTTGCAAAGCTCATTAATTATAAAGGTATGTGATCAATGCCCCAGGACACCCAATACGGCACCTGCACGTTTAGCAACCCAAGAATGCCTTAGGACTGAAAGGTCACCTTCTGCATCACAGGTCTGGTGGTATGAGAAGGAAACTCAAGCACAACATGAGATCTCCAGTATACTGTGAAAGGTGGAATTTGGAAAATCTGAGGTACACAGCGAGATACCTTTCACATCCATTTTGATGGATTCTTCATACCATTGATCACCAGATTTTGTAAACCCAATAAATATGCTTAATAAACTCAAAGGTATGTTGAGTCTCACAGTGTATTTTCTGCAGATTAAATAAATCTACTTATGTCATCATTGTCTGTGGCACAGACGAAGCTGTGTGCAACACATGCATTTGTGTTATTACACATGCAAATATATTAACTGCATACTTTAATTCTCCAAACATGCAGCAGTGATCCTTTCAATCAACAGTGGTACCTTAGAGTGCAGCTACAAGTGCTCTGCTAAAACTGCACTCTGCCAGATGAGTTTATTCCATCCTCCATCATTTTTCTTACAGATTTTTGCCTCCTGATTTCTGGCATGCCTTTGCTGTCAGTTCTAGGATCTGTAGCTGTTTCCTGTACTCCCTGTAAATGCTGAACATCATTCTCTGCTAGTGCTCTGCTTTTTTCCCCATTCCCGGTCCTCTCTCCAGCCACACTTGTGACACTAATCTCAGGTATGATAAAGTTGCCCAATTCAGTAGCATCATTACCATTCTCTGGTTGTTCTAGAATTAAAGATGGATAAGAAAAAAAAAAAACACAACAAAAGATGTCTGAAACAAAACATGAAACAAAAGCCAATAGATACAGATGACTAAAGCATTATAAATTAAAGCAGATGTTCACATATTAACCTCTTGTTAATTAGCAAAATTAGTGAGTATGGAATTTTGCTTTATTTCTAAATTGCAGGCTTCAATCTTCCAATTACTGGCTTGCATCCACATACTGGAAAGTTCCATGCTTGATCTTTCAAAATTGAAATTTCTGAGGATCACGAAACAAACATTCAGAGATTATCAGAAATCAAAGAACTCTCCATAATTCACTTTTATGACTATGTTCTCTGTATCACCATGCTAAAATTAAACTTATTTTTACAATGAAATGGCATATCAACTTCATGTGTTATCATGAAGACTGGAATTTCTACACATACAATATCATAAAGCTGCACAGTGGTCAACTAACAGTGAAACAACTAAGCCAACACAAGCACCCTTTGACTTCCATTTTGTTTCTTCATTTCAAAAAAAGATTTTCAACCAGAAAGATATTTACAAGTAGGAAAATTCTCCAGTTACTAAAATCAACTTATTCAGATAAAAATCTATGGATTTTTACTGCACTTTTTGCCACCTACTAATGAAATAACATAAATGTTGATCTACTCAGCCTTTTTAAGCTTCTTATATGAGCTTACAACTAAATTAGTTTGCAATACACTTATTTGTGTCACACAAAGTCAGTTACTAAGTACAGTTGAGAAAACAGGGATTAAGCTGCAGGGAGGGAAAGCACTACAACTTTCTGCAGCACTGGGGGAAAAAACCTAAAAAAGAAATCAAGGCAAAACCCAATGCAGCTTAGTTCCAGGATTACTTCTCATCTGGATAAGTCATCAACAGCAGATATACACGTGCTCAGCCTGGCCAAAAAATTATTCAAGGCAGTCAAAGATTCCGGCAGACATAGCCAAAAATCCCCAAACAAACAGGAAACTCAGCTGCTACCCAAAGTGTGAGAATGATGGTTATGTGTAAGCACAAGAGATTTAATAATGATATTTAATGATAAGAATGCAATAGTTCCTACAAGTTCCTGGTAAAACAAATCCCATCTTAGAGATGCCTGTCTACATTAGATGAAGATAGGTTTGAGAAGGATGAACTCTTGAGAGGAAAAAAGTGAAAATAAAAATGGGAGTTGAAACTGTATGGAAATTCCAAGTATATGCAAGTAACAAGTTACAATCCTAGTGACCTGTCAGCTCCACAGTGTTTGAAGTATTCTCAGTATCTGAAGGCCTTTTAAAAGTATTCAGAATTGCTTTATCAGCACTAGTTCTACAACCACAAAACTGCATTTAGATGACCTGGAGAAGAGAAAAAGAGAAGCTGTCAGTTACAGATAGTCACGGCACATCCTCCATGAAGATGTATACCAGGGAAATACAAGTGAAGAGAAGCAAAAAACTACACTATGTGCTATATAGTTATATATTCTATTTGTGTTATATACATATACTATATACAAACACTATGGCCACAAACTTGACAAGACTACAAATGCACTAAAAGCATAGCTCAGAATAAAGCTCAACTGAATCCCTGCTTTATTCGTAACACAGCTCTTTCAGACCTGAGGATTAATTAAGGGCCGCCCAGACTTTACTGCCAGTTTGCTACTGCACGTAACAGAATCTGGCAGTGCAGACATTGAACTGACAGTATGAAGTCCAAAACCAGAGGAATTTATGAGGAGATGTTTTTTCACAGCAGCAGCTGTAATGCTTTTTTAGCTGGAGGGGATTCTCTCTTCCTCCTGTCCCCACACTGAGGACTCTTGTGCAGGCACAGTGTACTTCTAGGTCAAGAGGGCTACAGCACTGGGCTTTTCACTAGCATTTGTGCTGTCTGCACTTATCACAACAATGAAGTAAGTCTCAGAGCTAGAAGGTTATTCTGGCAGGGATGGACATCACTGTCTCCTGGTGTAAGAGCTATCCCTGATCTTACCTGCAAATGCTAAGTATCATGATTATTTCTAACTAGTCAACTACTAATGAAAGTATCTGTTTAACAAGTTGTACTATCCAAAGGAAACAGCATTGATAATTACTGCTTTTAGCCACTAACTTCCTGATATTTGGCAGGAAACTTAAGTTAACACTGTTTCCAAGTGTAACTCCTAACAGCACTTCCTGCAGAAGTCTTCTATCATCAGTAACAAAGGTAACAACCAAGCACCATGAGCTGCAATAGTAATAATAATAATAAAAAAAATTAATAATTACAATAATGATAATACCACCATCATCAAATATAGCCTTTTGTCTAAAAACACAGGAGCAGAAAGGTTAGTGAGGAGAGATCATCAACGGTCTCATTAGCCTCATTGGTCTAATTTTACTGGAGTGAGGTACCTGTGACTTTCCTATGGCAATCTTCAAACTCCTTCCTGCTACCCCATCAGTGCAGCTACAGGCACCTTATTTCAGCAGAACTGATCCACTGGTTTCCATATGCACAAGTTGATTCTGCTAGAAACTTCATTTAGAGCCAGGACACCAGAGAGCGCAGAGGGCAGAACAGAGCTTACTGTCAGTCCCTTCCCCACCAAGGGCAGAAAAGCACTAATTAACAGCATCCAGCTCCAAAGAAAGGAGACTGAGTGCACAGCAGAAATCAGAGGAACAGAGGAATAATTCTTTTGTTAGAGATTTTTGTACAACAGCACTACTTATTGTTGTTTGGTGGTGTGCATTTCTAAATGTAATATCCTACTGTGTTATCAGCACTTCACCCATCATTGATGCAGTCCCACAGCTGTATAACCATTACCGCAATGAACTGGGGAAAAAAGCCAAATAACTTAAGAGTTTTTAACCTAAGAGTTTTACTCAGCATAATTATGCCTAATCTTTTAGTTAAGTGCTATTAACTACTTCTAATGAAAGGGAATATACCTTTCTCTGAGTTTAACACTGAGCTACAGGAAGAAATTAATGAAAAAATGGGATACTGGGTATCTCAACTCCTATCAACACTGTCTACCATAGCATCTACAGTCTTGTGGCAGGGACAAGACTACACAATCCATGTCCTTCATAGTAGCATCCCCACCTTATTTCAAAACTTTTAAGAACACCTGAAACAAACCTTCAGCTTCATAGTGCTTGGTTTTGAAGATAATACTGCTTCAAATTGGACGACTCTGGGGGTCTATCTTTGAGAAAGAGATATTAATAGCTAGTGCACAAGGCAATGTAGCAAAAGAGAAAATGAAAAACACTGCTAAATAGTGTAGACAAAACTGAATAATTATGTTAGTTTGAAAGTTAATATAAATATGCCCATAGCAGTTGACTGAAAATGCATTTGGAGTCACATTTCTGAATGCTTCAAGTGATACAACCAACCTTGACAAATACATTTCATGATTACTAGCTGCTAAGAATTAATTTAAAAGATATTTCAATCATACTCCACTTTATCATTACAGTTGCCTACGTCATTTACTTCAGATTGCACAGGCAACTTGTCCATTTGGATTGTAATTCAATTTTAACCACCACAAGCTCAAGCTGCATTTCCTGCACAACAATGTTAGCATTTTAATTATTCACAAAAGCATCAAGCTTATATCCCCAAATTAACATTCATTCCAGATTCCTAAAAGTTATAACTATTTCAGGAATTAATACTGTTTCAAAAAAGTAAGAAAATTCTCTCCACAGAGATTCGAAGACTAATGTTTCTAAACCTTGTATACTACATGAAAGTCAATTTCTGCAATGGGGAAAAAAATTAACAATCTTGCCCTTCTTCTCTAGTTGATGTCTGGTTTTGTGTTATGTATATTACCAACGTCTGCTTAGCTCTTCTTACTCAGTCTGTTACATCAGAATATTTCTCTCACATGCATTACCTCTACACACAGGAGTTTTTCCCAAGCAACGCTTCCATAGGGCAGTTTGGCAGATTTTACATTAGTAAGGAAAGCATTGCTAGTGCTTGCTTTGTTTTTTTTCCTAGCTTCCATAAATAACTATTCATTTAGGTGTTTATGTCCCTCACACACTGTATGATTCTTCTGGTTCTCCTCTATTTGTGAACAGAAATGGAGATGCCACTCAAGGCTTGTTTTTAAAACATGAACACTACAAAAAACTAATGCTAGATAAAGGAGCTAACGCTCCTCTTTTTTAAGCTTTATGATTGATAGGCAATCCAATTCAATAGCACTAAATAACTGGTTGTAAGAGGTGGCTAGTGTCAACTGACTCTATAAATACTATCCATTTGTGATTAGGTGAATCCATTTTGCAAGTGACCTTCACTTTTAGTACCTCTAGAGTACCTACCTTGGAAGTCCAAATTCACAATACTTATTTGATTTTAAAAAAAGTCCTAAGTAACAGCTCTAATGAACATATTAAAGGGTTGAGTATTACAACAATATTAAATGTTAAGTCGACCTTTTTTCAAAACTGACTTCAATCTAGAGTTCTAGCAAAGGCTAGCAAGATCTAACGTCTGAAAACTTTCATAGTAAACTGAATCTTTTAAAAGATAAAAAAAATAAAGCCCGTGCTTTACAGCCAATCACATTTGCAGCTGACATTACTTGTTTTACACAAATAGCTAGTGATTGAAAGTTGCTGCACTTGCTTCCCCAAGAGATACTTTGCTTCATCAGGTCTTCTGGTCCACATAATGTACAAGATCAAACTACCTCTCAGCTGTCTCCTCTAGCTTCCTAATCCATTTTTACAACTCATTTTTATTATACTGAAGAACAAAAATAAAATACATTTTTCCCATTACACCGTGGGAGAGAGGATAATGGTCAGGAGGTATAGAGTTTGTCATCAGATTTCTACCAATTCCAGTATTTATTTTAATTAAACAAGCATCTGTAAGCACAAGCCTTGTTACTCTTTCTGCATGCTGACTGTGAAGATCCATTCTCTATCTTTCTTTCATCAGGCATTGTGGGGCACTGAATTATGTTATTAGGAATTCTGAAATCAGGAGACCATCCACTCTGACTTTTGAAAAGGCTTTTCAA
Source organism: Haliaeetus albicilla (assembly GCF_947461875.1). Classification (NCBI taxonomy): domain Eukaryota; kingdom Metazoa; phylum Chordata; class Aves; order Accipitriformes; family Accipitridae; genus Haliaeetus; species Haliaeetus albicilla. The sequence goes on along the minus strand of NC_091484.1, from coordinate 45,095,124 downwards.
GTCACAAACAACAATTTTGTGAGTACTTTATAATGAAAATTTTGAGGAGATTAGCTAAAGTGGTATATGCATGGAACATTTACCATTTAAAACAAAGCAATCGGACAGTTAGTCAAAGATACCATAGACTCAGTTTTGGCCTTTAAACTAGCCTAAAGTTTACAACTACTCCCACACCCTGCTATACAAATTCCCCTCCACCACCACCCTACACCAGGTAATTTTCTTATTCTTCATTAAATGCTGTACCATCGAGGCAAATCCAAAGTTTTCCCAATAACCCAAACAAAATGTTGACGAGCTTTTTTTTTTTTTTAAACAAGTCCTTAATCTTTCAACCCTCATTCCTAAACACTGACTATTCCTCACTTGGGTCATACTACCTAGATTATCACCATTTCTCTCAAATTGTCCTGTTGTACGAGACTCCCATAAAACACAGCATTGCACCCCATTTCTGAGTCCTACTATTATTCTCATTTCCCTTTCACCTTACTGTTATCTGCTGCAGGGCACACTTGTCCCACACATTTTTCCTTGAACTTCATCAAGCATCACCCCCTGCAAGAAGGCAATAATTGTAAAAACTTCTAGATTACTGCATTTGCTGAAAAATTTGCATTCTTGGAAGAATGGTTCCAATACTGATTCTCTAACATTTTTATTTCATTTTTTCTGTAAATGAAAAGACAAAGGGAATGTTTATTTTAATACACTTTTAATTCCTCTGAATGAACTAGCACTCAGTATCCTTAATCCATGTTCCCCTTCACCACCTCATTTGAACAAGCATCAGAACCACTCAAAAATAATAGCTGACAAAATTGCCAAACTTCAGAGGGCATTTGTCCATTTAAAAGCTGAGCTATCATACAGTTTTCTTGCACCTGGTCAACAATCCCTGCTTAACAACTGTAAGCCTGAAGAAAGGAAAATAAATAATAAAGACTAAAATGGTCCATGGGAGTCTTGGGATTTCCGTAATGACTTGCTGTTGGACCTCACTCAAGTTAAAAGACACTAATGTTTTGCTCCTCAGCTCTGTCCAACAGTTTTAAGCAGTTTTTAATCAATTGAAAAGAAGTTTGGTTATTTTACCTTTCTTTGCCCTTCACCCCTCTGGCAGCTTACTGTTGGTACTACTACCACCAATGTGTACCAGTACTGCTCAGAAAACTCTATCATTATTTTAAAGTCATCTTCTACCAGCATATTTGTAAGTAATTTCCTCAATACTTACATGAATTACTTCTCAGTCATTTATGACAAGTAACTTGGCAACACTTCTCTAACCAAACTGTCCACATACTACAAAAGCTCATACAGTGCACAAAATACAGAAATGTTAATGATACTACTTCAGAATCTTTATTGAACCTACTCAAGGAGCATTCTTATCTACACTCACTCACTTAGCCTGTCGTCAGAATTACAAGGCCAGCAGAAGCAGCTGTTGCCAATTTCGATCTCTGATCCAGTGGCTCCTCCCTCATCTGAAGATGGTAGAAGTGGAATCTAATGTTTCTCCTTTTGCAGTACATTCAGCACCATTTTTTATACTTCTCAGCCCAGATCTGTGTTCTACTTCGTGGAAGACCTTATATTAGTTTGCCCAAATGTGCTCGTTTTGGCTGGGAGTTAATTTTCTTCATAGTAGCTAGTATGGGGCTCTGTTTTGGATTTGTGCTGGAAACAGTGTTGATAACACAGGGATGTTTTCGTTACTGCTGAGCAGTGCTTACACAGAGCCAAGGCCTTTTCTGCTCCTCACCCCACCCCACTGCGAGGAGGCTGGGGGGGCACAAGGAGTTGGGAGGGGACACAGCCGGGACAGCTGACCCCAACTGACCAAAGGGGTATTCCATACCATATGGTGTCACGCTCAGCACAAAGCTGGGGAAAAAAGAAAGGGGGGGATGTTTGGAGTGATGGTGTTTGTCTCCCCAAGTAACCATTACACGTGATGGAGCCCTGCTTTCCTGGAGATGGCTGAACACCTGCCTGCCGATGGGAAGTGGTGAATGAATTTCTTGTTTTGCTTTGCTTGTGTGCACGGCTTTTGCTTTATCTAATTAATTGTCCGTACCTCAACCCATGAATTTTCCCACTTTTACCCTTCTGATCCTCTCCCCCATCCCGCTGTGGGAGGAGTGAGCGAGTGGCTGTGTGGTGCTTAGTTGCTGGCTGGGGTTAAACCACAAGACCCAAACATAATGATTCATCCCTCTACCCTTAAATACTATCTTTATTTAAATAATTTAAGACAGATGAGGTCCTGTGGTAAAGCTGTTAAATGTTTGCTTTGCTTCAGGTTACTATAGACTACTTTTCAGAAGAAAACCAGGACATCAGCCTCTTTAAAGACTCAATAATTTTGTACAGCTCCCTTTAACAAAAAGGGGTTTTGTGTGGGTTTGGTGGGTTTTGGTTTTTTGGGGGTTGTTTTTTTTTAAAAAACATGATTAAGGAAATAAAGAATACACTTCATCTGAACTGCATTAAGATTCCTGTTCACTAGTCAAGAAAAAAACCTCCAAACTGCTGCTTGCTTACTAGCAATGAAGATGTGCAATAACAAAATTCTCAATATTATTTTAAACATCTGTAGGAAGTTAAGAATTCATTGCAAAATGTGTTTCTTACCATGCCTTTTCCATCTATGCCCTCGGATAGACATGCTAGTCACAGCATTTCTTGATATCCTGGATGAAGTAGGTGTAATTTCAACCTGAATGCATCTTGTACCTTCTTTGCTAGATTTCATGGCACCCTGAGGCAGTGAAGCTTTTATTGCATTAGCAACCTAGAACACAAAAGATGCAGTTAATTTCTTAACATGAAGATCCAAATTTTAGAAGAATTCTGTCAGGGGATTCTTATTACTCCAAGAAGAATACTGTGTACAATTCCAGTTTAAGATCAAAAAAACACACTAACTTTTTGCACAGGTTATAAGGGAATGCTGGTTAAAATTAGCTCTGGGAACCAATACTTGTCACTTTTTAAAACAAAGTTTCCAGTTTAAAGATGTGGCTATTACTTCAGAGTGCTTCTGCACTATCATCTAAGCTTTCAAGACTTAGAAATGTTCTACTGAAAATAGCTTGTTCACTAGGGAAGATGACAAAGTAACTAAGTACATTGAAAACACTTGTGGGTGTGTGTGCATACTTACAGATGTAACTATTCACATGATCACAGCCACATAGACATTCTGGGATTTAGGTTCCTGGTGTGATGTTGCATAATGTGTGTTCACAAGACGGATTTCCTAGACTAAAAATTCTATTCAAAAAATGTTGAAATACAACACCTACCAGCAGAGGTTCTGGATACAGTTCCAGCTGTGCTCTATACAAAATGTCATCCATAGCTTTACGAGCCAGGTCCCATTCTCCATTATAACTACAAAGGTAAATATATACATAATAATAAACATCTATATCAACAGATGAACCTTCTTGGTCACATAACCTTCAGAGGTTTAGTGTTCCTTAAGAGCTCAATTTAGAGGAGTTGATCTACTTGTGTTCATTAGCAGTAAGCCTGCTATTTAGAGAACTTGTTCTGAAGTAGCACCTACGGAGACAAAGTTTTATTTTCATTGGCCACCCTGAGCAGTTTAAAAATGACATAATTAGTTATTGATCAGCTAGTCATGAAATATTCTGAAATTCAAACAGGATTATTTTAATATTACTCCACCTTTTTAGTATTCCTGTGTTGCTAGTCTGTAATTATTTCAGTTAATAAGAGCTTCACACATTAACATGACTGTCAAAGGGTAGATGACATCAGCATTTTAGAGAAAAAATAAGACCTTTTTTCCTTAACTAGACTGATGTCAAAACTAAGCATGCAAAAATGTGGACAGCAGATAACAGTTGGAAAAGATTTTTTTAAGAGATATTTTCACATCAGCAGTTATACCTATTAAATGCTGTTCTAGCCCTCTTTCCCCAATATGACATAGGTAACTTCAGCCAACTAGTTGGAGAGCTATGTTCTCTTCCTGAGGACCTTATTGCTAGACACAGCATCTGTCCACTAGAAAATAAAACATTTCAAAGGTAGCATGCCTAAATGAGTGTAGAAAGTAAGCTGACATTTCTTTATTTTGTAAGCGTACAAAAAAAACCCCACACAACTTACAAGGCATAATAAATCCCTGTTAGCATTTGCACCATGAATTCAGATGAAACTGGAATCCTACTGTTGACTCCCTTGTACTTTCTCACTTGTTGGCGAGGATATCCACAGACACAAATTCTAAAGAAATCATGCATTTGTCATTAGCAAATAATGTAGAACCACCTTTGTATAGAATACTACACAGCAAGGTGTTTAGTATGCATTTTAATTACAATAGACCCACAGGAAGGCATCCATCAACAACCCTGTGCTGAAGCAGACTATTTCTTGTTATGAAAGAAGGGTATGCCCTCTACTGGCAGTGTTCAAATGCTTCAAAACAGAGACATCCTAGACACTCCCGTTACATTTATACTATAGTGGAACATGGAAGAAAACTGCCAGTAAAAGCCATTCTAAACCCACACATTTGCTGCAGAACGGACAAAAAAAAATAAGTTAATGGTATTTAAGGAAATAAAGCAGCATAGCAACTACTAATATTACAGACAGAAACATAAGCGTCATTGCATATAATATGGAAGCTGCACACAAGTTTTCAAACAAAGAAACCAGAAGCATCACATTTGTAAAATTATTCTAAAATCCAGTAAAAGTCAGCTTTAGAATTTAATTCTGAACTAAATTACACATCAGGTTCTGTAGTCAAAATATTTTGGAAATCAAAGATAAATGCTAGTTAAATATTTAGTTCACTGGCTATTACTGGACTTCTGGAATGATCTTTAATGACATTAATCAAAATATTTCCTTCTCCAAACCATAGACTAGAAGGTTTAGTCTCAGAAAGCTTCAGTTCTTCAGCTTCAATACCAGAGAGACTGTAAAACTCCTCTTAAATATATTTTTTCCAGAAAAAAAATATTGAATTAAGATTGTATTGTAGTACCTTTCAAATTACATCTGTAATAAAGATTTCAGGAGCTTTTTTTTATTACTGCTAACTTTGCCACTAACCTACTGCACTTTTTTCCTCTCCTCCTCTATCCTGCAGCTCATCTTCTACTTTGGGTACTTAAAAAACAAAAGAAACCCCAAACAAAAACAACCCACAAAACCCACCACCCCCACCCCCCCACACACAAAAAGCAGACAGCGCCCCCAAGATCTCTATGGCTCAGCAACCCTCCTAGTATGTACTTTGTACCTAGTGTGATCTAAATTTGACTCTTCATGCTGATATCACAGTATCTCCAAATAAAAACAACAACAACAAAGATTTTAAACACTTCATTAGGAAAGACAGGAAGCCACACTAGTGAGAACATGCAAGGAAACGAAAACATCATGAGATGTTTATAAAGGAAAAATCATTGAATGGTTTGGGTCAGCAGGTACCTTTAAAGATCATCAATTTCCACACACCAACCCCCACCACGGGCCAGGACATCTTCCACTAGACCAGGTTGTTCAAAGCCCTGTCCAACCTGACCTTGAACACTTCCAGTGATGGGGCATCCACAACCTCACTGGGCAACCTGGTCCAGTGCCTCACCACTCTCACCGTAAAAAATTTCTTCCTTATGTCCAATCTAAGTTGACCCTCGTTCAGTTTAAAACTGTTGTCCCTTGTCCTGTCACTACAGGTCCTGGTAAAAAGCCTCTCTCATCTTTCTTATAAGCCTCCCTTATATATATTGAAGGGCTGCAATAAGGTCTTCCTGGAGTCTTCTGTTCTCCAGGCTGAACAACCCCAACCCTCAGCCTTTCTTCATTGGAGAGGTGTTCCAACCCTCTGATGATTTTTGTGGCCCTCCTCTGGACCCAAAGGTCCACAAAACAGGTCTATGTCTTTCTTTTACTGGGAACCCCAGAGCTGAATGCAGTACTCCAGGTGGGGTCTCACGAGAGCTGAGGAGAAGGGGAGAATCACCTCCCTCAATCTGCTGGCTACACTTCTTTTTATGCAGTCTAAGATACGATTGGCTTTCTGGGCTACAAGTGCATATTGCACCATATCCCCAGTCCCTTCTCCACAGTGCTGCCCTCAATCCGTTCATCCCTCAGGCTGTACTGATACTGGGGATTGCCCCAACACAGGTGCAGGGCCTTGCACTTGGCCTTGTCAAACTTCATGAGGTTAAGATACCTATGGGTATAGAATACCTACCCTCTATGCACTCATCTGATATTGAAGGTAATTCCATAAACCCTAGGCTTATGCTGACACTTTATAGAGTTGGTCAACTGCTGCTCTGAGCATCAGTATTTAGCCATAATTCTGGTCTGACACATGTTCCCTTGAATCCCTAAAATGCTGTCAGGGTGACATTTTCAGTAAGCAGAGAAATATGGATGCCAAAACCAGTAGGGAATGAAGAACTAAGATAAAAGTAAAATTGTGTAGTATCAAATAATGCAAGTATCCAAACAGTCAACATTTTGAAGTAGAAGGACTTGCTTGCATCTATGGTAATTTGCTTGGGTTTTTTTGGAGGCTTTTAAAAAATTATTTATCCCAAATACAATCAAAACCTAATCAAACAGAATAAGCAACATCAGTCTCCTGTCCACAATCCTTAGTTTTTAAATATTTTCCACCTTAAATTTTAGACCAGCATATCTAACAAAGATCTTGTAAAGACTCTTGTAAATATTGCCAAGTGCTCCAATGCTCTCCCACCTCCTCCAAAGAGGAGAGGATCTTACAGGCATCCATTACCATGTTTTGTTTGTGTGAGGAACCTGGAAACTCTGACTAGTAGAAAGTTGGTGTAGTTGACTTCTAGGTCTCTCTTGGGTTTCCTGAGTTAACAAGAACATTCTAATTTTTTCCTTAACCCAAAGTCCACTTTCAGAAATCTAGAGATAGACATGTTTACTACCAGTTCTTCCTCTTTGAAAAAGAAATGGATCAAAAATAGACATTGTAATTAAAGCTGAGGTGGGTTGGGGGGGGGTTGTTTTTTGAAGTAAAAGCAGATTTTGGAAATAGCCAAAGTATCTGTTAGAGTGGATGTATTTCTAGTTTCAAGATCTTCTATAATTTCAAGAAGTTTCAACTTGCACAGCATCCAAATATATTTAGTAAGCTTGCAGTGCAAAATGTACCAAGATTTTAGAAGACGTTCCTGATTTCATTTGGTTAACACACCTACAACTACTTTGATTAAAAACAAACAGTTCCCTCGATGGGACTTCTCCACTTAACAGCACTGCATATGAGCCAGGTCATTGCTTCCCCATTTTGAGATCTCAACCCAAAGTTATGTAAGAGATACTTTAAAAGCAAATAATGCAGCTGTAAAAACTTATGAAAAAACAAGTCAAGTTTACAAGCAGCTTTTGCAACCTGAATTTTTTTTTTCCTTTTAAATTTCAAACCAATTGCATTTCAAGTTGAAAATGCCACTTAAAGTGTAGTCAACCTACAGAAATTACCTTGAAGAAATTTGACACAATGACTGAAGAGAAACTGCAGGCATGTAGCTTAAGGCAGCATTGTAACAGAGCAGAAGGAAAGTCAGCACTTCAAACCTGGGATTTACAAGAAACATTAGAATTACATTACCAATTTTATTTTTTAACAGAAAACAAGTTTACACAGAAATTCGTAAGAGTTATTTGAACAGATCTGGTATTTCGTTTCAATAAAATTGACAATTGAGTAGTTTGGTTCTGTAAGCTTTTCCTCTTCATGTAGTAATATACACTGCTAATCTTTCTGCATCTACATTTACATGTGTTTAAAAACACAAAAACCCACCACAAAACACAGCATACACCTATCTACCTTCAGTCTATAACTATATTACAAATTATAAGTTAAGATTCATTAGTGATTCTCAAGCAAAATCCTATTACACAATTTCACCTGTTCTGTGCTGTTAACATCTCCCTCTGAGGATGAGGTCCACTGTATACAACCCTGGACAAACCATGCTGCGATAAAGCTCCTTCAGTGAGAACCATGGAGCCAATGCTGGAAGGCTAAAGGAAAAAGGGTCATTCAAAACATGTCTGCCTGAAGTCTTACTACAACACAAGTGAAAATACACAACAATCAGCATCACCATATTTGTACATAAATTTTCAACAGATTTAAGGTTATCTGACTGCTTAGTTGTCTTAGACTTGGGAAGTTATTTTTACACCAGATAAGGTACATGGCTTCAGAACAAGGAAAAAAAAAAAAAAAAGACACAGTTGGTGCATGGATATTATGGAGTTATGACTATTCAGTCCTGAAGAGGCCTCAGAGACCAGTTAGTACTCAGAAGACCGAGAAATACGTTCCTATGCCATCATGCAACACGTTAAAGCTACTTCTCACTTTTATTCTTAACAAACAGGTCTCCAAAGCATACTGCCTTTCTTGATCAGTAAGAACTTTATGTTGTAGATGTCACTTACTTCATGATAGACTGAAGGTTTGGACAAAGATGGAATCGTGAAACTCAGCACTTTGCTATGTCCCTCTTCGTCAACTATCTCCTGAAAAAGACAGAAGATACCAATGGTTACACTGTACTACAGAAACTAGACATTCAAAAATGTTAAATGCTAGGTGGGGGTGAATGGTTAAAGAAAGCCAACAAATTATTATGGGGACAGGTAGGGATACTATAACAATCCGAGCTACGAGCTAGAAATTATCTCTGTATTTGCTTCCTATCACAGTGCATTTGCTTTGTTTCTGAAAACTATTCAAATGATTTCACAAAGGGCACATGCATTTACATATATAGTCCACCTTAAAAACACTAACTGGAAATCTCAGTATGCTTAAACAGTGTTGTCTTTAATTATACACTATTTGCTAATTGTAAAGGTTAATGCTCAATAATTCTGTTCTGAAAACTATTTACCCATCAAGTAATGATGCTACAAGTAATTTGTTTTGGAAATATTATAGCTCTAGAATGACTGCAGCCTCATATGATTTGATAGTAGCAGACATCATAGTATTTGCAAAGGGCCAAGTTTGATAATTCCATACTTATAGAGTTAAAAGAAGCATGGATGCAAAGCTTTAGAGAAGCTACTTTCCTGCAAGATACCACCATAGCAGTATGTTGACAGACTTCTCACTCCTGTAAGTTAGTAGAAGACTAAGGGGTAAGGGGAAGGGAAAAAACAAAGTGCCTACAAATCACAGAAGAACACTGAAGTACTTCAAACAAAAAACTTCAGAAGTTCCAAAGCAGACCTGACTAATAATCAACACCACACAGAAAAGAACTTTTTATTTTTTTCTGCTATATTTCAGCAGCAGATTTCATATAGCTAAAGGTAGAGATTAGAGAGGAGCCTCAGTGTCTCTTAACACTCATGCCTTGGAAGGCTGAAGGACTAACTTCACATAGTAATTATTAAAACTCACATCTCAAAGTAGACTACGAAGCAGTAAAGGAAGACTGAGAAGTATCAAAAAGTCATACAGAGCTGTTCTGTCTGAAGAGTTATACAGCTCCTCCACTCTCCACATACACCACTGATACCTTAAATTTTCAGTATTGCTGCTGCATCCACACGGAAAACAGTTTCCCCAATATATGGGAGAAGAAGGGAAGAGAAATTGGGTACATCCAACCTTTTAAAATCTAAAAATATCAATATTTTGACTCTTCATTCTAATCAAATTTGTAATTAAGTTTTAGGAGTGCACTTCAAGATCGGAAGCACATTAGAAAAAAAACTGATACATACAGCCAGGAAAGCCAAAAATATCAACTGCATGCAGTACCACTATAAGTCTCCAAGCTGAAGGTAGAACAAACCAGTTCATGATCTCAAGGTTCAGCCACAATAATTCCATACCCCTGACAACATAGTGAATTTAAAATTATTCTAAGCAATACTTAATTTTTCGATTTCCTTCAGTAAGAAACTGCAGGACTCTGCTGAGCATATTAATTCCCTCAAGTTCCAAGAGACCACTGTACATATTTACAGAAGGATTACTATTTGTATTAGGCTACATCTTTCCTCTCGCTTTTGAAAACATAAAGTAGCTGTTTAAAGAGAAAATAAATATCTAAGCAGGTCACCTATTACCTTTTCAACCTTGTATACTCTCTTCTAGGAGAAAGACAAGCAATTATAGCTGTGTCCGTCAACCATTTTAGATTACTTCATCATGGAAATAAAGGAGTTAATTGACTTAAGGCTTAAGATATACCAAACGCTTTCCAGGAATGTTTTTCTTCTCAGATATAACTAAGCACACAGAAAGCACATGAAGCCTGTACTCTGCCTAAAGAGGAGTTGAATATAAGGGCTCAGGTTTTTAGGTAGACTCCTGGGTGAAAAAATGTTTTCACTCGCTTGGTAAAGACACTTGAGATTATTTTTAGAAGAAGGATGGGAGCTGCTTTCTCCAGATTTTCAGAATGGGAAGAGGAGACTTGAAGTTCGTCACTGTTTCCCTTCCCAGAAAGCCTTCCTAAAACATCCAGAACATACAAACTGCACTGAAGAGAATCCCAATGAACATAACACTAAGGGTTTTATAATAGCCATAAAAAGACTAAATGCATAACTAAAATATTGTGCGCTTAAAGGTTCCTTCATAATTCTTTTCTTTAAAGCAGTAATTTAGTAAAAACCAGTATCTTTTCATACAAAATATGAAAAAATGTCAAGGTTATTACAAAATGAAAACACACTTTTAATTTCTCAAAGCTAAGCAATCTCTTCAGCGGTCAAGTACTAAGAACTTGTTGAAAGTGATTTTTTGTGTTTTCTAGTCAAGACAGTCAAAATACCCCAGAAAATATTGGCAACCACTTCAAAAGTAGCACCTTGAAGTTCTCAAGCAGAATTTCAGTTTAATCACCATACCAAGAATTAAGTAACAAAAAAATTAAGAGCACTCCTTTGGCTCCTTCAGCCATTAGTGCATTAATACTTTCCAGGTACCACAAAAAGAGCAGAGAAAATATTCACCAGAATAAAAGTTATGTTGCAGATTTCTGATAAAGACACCAATTTGAAGAGTCAAAACTGAGATACTCAATTCAATTCTGAAACAAAATTGTTAATTATTTCCCAGTAAAATACTCTATATTATCCCCCAAAAGCACACCAATAATTTTAGGTCTGAATAATTACGTGCAAATACAAACCAAGTTATAAATTCCTAGGAGAAGAGCCTCTATACATCCACTGCTCTGCAAATCTCTGCTGGCTGAGACAGCAAGATAGCACCACATCAATTCCGGTAGAAACTGCAGCGTGAATCGTAGCAATTGTTTCTCACCACTGCGATAGAACTCAAAGAGCTGATGACAAACTGGTTCCAGAAGCTGAAATATAAATTACAATTGTAAATGAATAAAACATTACAAGAAACTGAAACTCTGTGTGGATCAATCCTATGGACAAAACTGTAAACTGATAAATGTTGTATTTTAGCTATTAGGGAGTGACTGATGAAATAACCACCTAAGTCACCTTACACACTTTTCATCCCTTATAACATACTTTCAGATGGTAAAAGTAGAGCTTTCCATCCCATGTAAAGAAAGAATTCCAATGGCTCCTTTCTCTCACTTTTGGCTCAGCCACAAAGGCATATAGAGGACACTTGTTATCACCACACTTAATACCATGCCCTCAATATCTCTAATATACAGGAAAAGTACCTGAACAAAAGGTCTTGCTATTCTAGAGCTCCAGCAGTGTACACACAGATTGCTAAAAGCTTTTACCCACGAAGTGAAAAGAGCTGCATAACACTCAAACTATTACAATAATTAGTATACAGTAGAATTAGATCACTTTTCCACTCTCATTAAAATCTTCTAGAAACTTCAATGTATTTATAGGTTTGAGACAGAAATGGGAAGCCTCAAGTGTAATTTTACAATCAAATTTGTTAAGCTGATATAAATGGAAGTAATACATTGAATTGGAAGTAATACATTGAGCTAGAACAAGTTAAAAAAAGACTTAAAAACAATTAAGCAATCAGCTTGCACTGTGTTTCTGGGTTTAATGTGCATTCTTGTGCTACCACCTACCTCTGCTAGAGGATGAAACATAGTGTTAACCCTCATGTGTCAATGTATGGAAGTTATATATTCATTTTGTCACCGAGATAGGAGAGTTCCTAACCTATGTGGAAAATACTGTCAAAACCAGCAGGCAATTTCAAAGCCAGCTGAACAGGACACTGAAGTCTCAAGCAAAATCTCAAAAGCACATACTCAAAAATACTTTTTCGCAGCAAACACAGCAAACCAATCGATAAGAGTTTGGAACTGTAAAAGGATTTCTTCTAAAAAAAAAAAAGTGGGGTAGAGACAGGAAAAGGGGGATTTTTAATTCAATCTTCTAAATCATTTGTTTGCAAATAATAACAAATAGGAGGACCCTAACATCTAAGAAACTACTCCCTGAAAAAGAATCTAGGCAGTTGATGCATTTATATTAGCAAACTTTACAAAATGAAATGTGAGATTCCAGCTATTTAGAATTCATTTTATCACCTCCAGCTAGTATATAAAAAAAAGCATTACATAAAATGTGACATTCTCCAATTGCAAATCTCTGAAAGACAGGATTCAAATGTAACATAGCTAAAGGACTAGTTTTTCTACCTTGTTTCTTACCTCCAAGATTTAATGTCTTAACAGTTCATCTATATGACTCACAGAAGTAGATTCTAAATTCACCAGGAATGTTTAGGCTAGTAATAGACCTTCACTGAAACGTATTCGTGCAAAAAATCCCCAAAAGTTTCAACCTGAAAATGATGGAATCCAAACCAGACATGTATTTTAGAGATTGCACTGAGAAAAAAATACTATAATCACTAGAATTGCCACTGCACTTCAGTTCAGAAAGCATATTACTCAACACCTTTCTGAAAATCCTTAAAAACTGGAATATACATATGTACTTTACTGCTGGTAACATGCTGATCACTTTTTCCATTTTATTCTAACTACAACACTCAGTTGTTCTTCTATTTGTCTAGGTCATGCCTTCAGTTTTTCAATGGACCAAGCTTCCAAAAAGGTAAGAAACCCATTCTTCTATATTTTCCTCCCTTTATTGCAGGAAAGGAGGCATCACCACCAGAGAGGCATGCTAGAAGAAAAACCTGCTTTCTCTCCTAAGTTTTTCCTCTTGACTACAATGAAAATTGAGTCAACGTTTCTCACCTCCCAAAGTTACTTCTGAAACCAAAGACTCTTAGCAGGCTTTGGTTCTTTTTTAGCAGTAATTTGGGACGATCTGATCCATTCAGAAAAAGAGGAACTTTTAGTTTCTGACAAATACAGCTTCTCTTTGGAAAAATCATTTGTGAAAAATGCACACTAACGGCAAAAAAGCCATGCCAAGCTAAACTAGTTGCCAGTTTTAAGAGCAAAATATCAAAGATCCTTCTAGAAAAATTTACCAGCACAAGTGCTTTCCATCTTCAGCTTACATATTTCACACAATTTGCATGCTTTCTTTAATGAAGTATCTGTTCAGAATGATGTGCTTGAACTTTAAAAGGCACATAAATAGCTATGACAGGTATCCATGTTCACATCATTATCTCAGTTGAGACAGCTTTATACCAGCACATTTAAATGCTTAATCAGAAAAAAACCAGATTTTCTTCCTGAAAATGCCACCACATGCTACAACCTAATATCAAAACACACTAATGATTGTTGCTGTTTCAAGATATTGTTTTAAACTAAAACAGTTCCAAAAGGTATACAAACTGAAACAATTTTTAATGCTGGAACAGAAGAATGTCCAAGCAGTTTCATCCCTGTTTCTTTTAAGCTGCATCCAAATGCGTTAGACACTCCAAACACTTTCCATTTCCTAATGCAAATGTCTGCACGGCTACTATCTAAAAGGACAGCAATAGCATTTCAGGTAGAAAGAAAAAATCTTGCATTTGTGAAGAAACAAACCTCAGATTTTTTTTTTTTTTTAAACTGTTGGACTCTTGAGTCAATTAAAAGTCCTTTAAATCTTCACATCTACTGAAGACTCCCCTTGTACTGAATTACATTTTTCACGTATCAGTGGCCCAGGAACCTCAAAAGTAACTAACAAAGGCTTTACTAACAAAGCTACTATGAATTGGGTATTTCTTTGTTACAGCAAAGAAGTAGTTCATTTATCTCACAAATTGATTATTAAATTCTTGGAGAAACAAACCAAAAAACCCCATATGAAAAACAAACATGAACCAGCAGGAAAATACAGTCACAGATGCAAAATATACATGGTTGCTTTTCAAATGCTTTAAAAAAAGAACACATCCATCCCCCAAAACAAGATTAATCACAATTTTAAGGTACAGATAATTATTATATTAGAAGTACATATATTCAAAGGTATACAGATGGGATGGTTTGTCTGGTTTTAATATCAGCAGTATTTGTAGTGTTCACACATCAATCTGTCCCCTTTGCATTATATACATGAGGTAAGAAAGGACAGCAACATATCCTACACTGTAAAGCAAGTTGTCATTACACAATGCAGCTAATAGATCTCAAATAACAGTTGAAAGCAATTACTTGTCTTTTTAACTGCTAGTTTATAAGTATTTTCACAATGTGGAAAGCTCGAAGTAGCCCTTTCCACAAAGTGACAGGTACTCTGAGAACAGTCCAAATAAAGATTTTTGGGACTGTTTTCCCAAGGCAGCACAACACTCAGTGTCAGCACTGGCTTTTCATTTCAATTCAAAGTCTCACTAACAGCGAAATCTTCGATACCTTGCCCCCAGAATTATCCCAACAACTTTTTTGAGCAGAATTTGCAGGGCCTTGACCACCCTGCTACTAAGGTCCCTGAGAAACCCAGGGACAGGCAGAAGTAGTAAGACATCAAAGAACATATGGAAGTATCAATTTGGCTATGAACAGGGAGACTCATCAGATTAATTTACATGTTAATATGCATTCTGAAGACCAGACAGGCTTGACTCAGTAGCTGGAATGACTCAGAATGCCTTTCTGAGCAGCAAAGTAAAATTACATTTCTTCTTTGCTGGACAACCTGGAAGTTTCTCTGCCAGCATTCTTTCTAAAAACGTATGTACTGAAAACATTTTATTCACTGACCACTACTGGCATCATCTCATACTTTAGAAAGGTTCCTTATACTGGGTCTTTTCAGAAGAGGAGTTAAGGACTTGATGCAATTTTAAAATAATACACAAAGGTTTACTGGGTGGTAGAAAGTGAGACAATACAGTTAACAATACACAACTAAAACCAGCTCGGTATGTTCTGAACTCACCTGGACACTTTAAAACAAGTGCAGTTATGGGGTATGGAACCATTCCTGGCACAGGTACAGAGCAAACCTGACCCCTTCCCCCCAGTTTTTTTTCTTTATTTGGCCATCATTTCAGCAAGGGTACATCCACTGTATAAATGCATATATTTATACTGTATGTATTTAAGACAACAACAAAAAAACCTAAAACCTAAGCAATAACTTAAAAGAATTGCAAACCTATTAACATTTTTCTCTTGGGTTGTAACACACAAGCTTTGATAGCTATAGATTCACATTCAAGTGATACTGAATTACAGAAAGAATTCTGTCCATCTCAAACATCTTTTCAATTCCTTAACCTATTTCTCGATTCTATACCCAAGTCCTGAAGCCTGTGAGTATGATCAGTTGTTCCCATGGTAGTATGTCATTGGTAAGAACAAACATTTTGACGCAGGCTCTTCAAGTAGTTCTGTAGATCACATAGTTAGACCAGAATTAACAGTTAGAATAGAATTAACTAGCACACAAGGTCTTGTTTTATTCTGCTGGTGTTATGTCAGACATTTTATGTGAGAGATCCAATATACTCACTTCATTCTGTGGCTCCTGAATTACTTTGTAAAGAGATGAAATCAAAGCACTCTTGTCTTTCAAGTTTGTAGCATAGCTGGATATGGATGCTTCTGGCAGTGTCTGAAATAAAAATAGTATAACTGCTAGAAAAAGCAGTTTTTATCATTAAAATACAATAGCTATTTCAACAACAATTTTCTATTACAAGTTACTATTTATCAGAGTTTACTATAAACTAAAACGCGTTTCACCATGAAATCTTTACTGCAGAAATCACCGTGTTTTCAGGACAACAAAATTGCCAGAAGACACACTGCATTTTATCATTTTGCAGACAGTTTCATACAGGATGTAGTCACATTGGATGGGAAATAGATAAAAACCAGGAGTTTCACAGGTGCGATCCCAGTGAAATTTCCCTGTGAAACTTAGCAGTTTGCAGATCCATACTTTAAGGAGTTTTCTCAAGACTGACTGTACACAGCTAATGAACATTATTACAGAATATAGTATTACTCTGAAAGAACACAAATTTCAGTTTACATGAACAGCTCTTTTGTAATACTAAACAGATTTTCTGCCAGTACTTAGGAGGGTAAAAATCTAATCTTTTTAACAACACTTTGGAAGCTGTACATTTAAACTTACTATTCATAGCTCTTACAGTACTTCTTATCTGCAGTCCTTCAAAGAGCTCATACTCCATTATACAAATGGGAAAACACATTCCCAGTGTATCTAAGCAGGCCAGGAGCAAAACCTATAGTCAAGTCTACTCTGTACTCAAACCAACAAGACTATTCATCTGTGATATACATTTTCATTGCTCTGTATCAGGAAGTATTAATCCCAAAGAGGACAAGAAAAAAATCCTTTCAAGCATACATTTGCATATATCACATTATCTCAGCAAAATCCAAGGTTACTATTTTTTTTCATCTTCTACAGTAATCAAGCACTCTTGTATATTGCTCCAGCAGCGATTCAAACACTACTAGCTAAGTATCTGAGAGTGTATTACCTTGAACTCTGATAACCACTCCTCCACAATCCCAGTATCCACAGCTAACATCTTCCAACATCCGTTCCAAAACCTTCAGCCTGAAAGGATAAGCAAACACAGTTTGTGAAAACTCTGTAGTCACTGCATTGAACAGATGATGAAAATTAAGTCCCTGTGAATATTTAAAGAATTTTATCATGCTTTTACTTGTTAACATTTCACATGCTGACACTACTTTGAACTTTTATTCTACCTCACTTATGCAAGCTGCTGGAAGCATTAAGCATGGGAGTCTTCACATACAGCAGTTCAATAAATTCCAAATATGTATTGCGTGGGAAGCTCCATAAGTCAAAGATTTGCAGAAATGGCATTTTGAAAACAGAAAATATTACCTTCTTAATTTCAATTTATTTTTCAGCTTATAGAACTTGAGAGAAAACTGTATGGACTCACTGAAGAGAAATGACTGTTTAGGTTTTTCCTAGTCAACTGCTATTCCTAACTTGGAAAAGGTCCCTGAAATAAAGACTGATGGAAAACCTTTCAATCCTCCCCCACTATGGCAACTGCAAAACAACAAGGCTCAGCATGTAGCCCAAGATGGACTCTCCTGTCCAACAACCCGCATAATTCTCAGACAGAGCAAGATCATCAGTACTAAGACTTGAACACAAGAGATGCAGAGTGGCTTTTGAAACTCATTTCTGATTTCTCTTAATTTTTGAGAAAACACTTAAAAACAACTCTCCTTTGGAATGGCTTACTCTGAAACAAAGAGCAATGTACCATTAAGATACAAAACTATGAAAAGTTAAAAAAGCATGCTGTGAGGGATACCCTAGGCATAGGTGAACTATTCAACAATACACATTACCTTATCCAAATTGTGACCATGGATTTCAAACAACAACAAAATTAAATACTCATCTGAGGAAAAAATTTAAACTTACTTGGTGAAATGTTCAGTCATGTGAGATATCCCATCAAGTTTTGCTTTGCCAGTTTAAAATTAGTTATGAAATACTGATACCCAAGTATGGGCTTGTTGACAGATGACAAGCAAGGAAAAGAGGGGAAGGGAAGAATTGCCTTGTATAACACAAATACAAATATTTTGTTCTGAAATCCAGACTATAGTGGAATATATCCAGAGAATTTTAAGAAGCCTAAAGGGAGAACAACCAGACATGATAATAGTGAGAGCTCACTATAACCCTCCAAAGCAAGGGGGAAAAAAAAAATACTCGAGTAAGGCTTTACTTAGAGAAAGCAACCAAAATCTTTCAGTGCATAAGACGTGGCTGTAAGGATTTGACTATTCAGACATGCATGGCAAAAGGAACAAAATTGAACAGACTGTCCAGCAAATTCTTGAATCATTTTAATACACAATAATAGAGTAAACAGCTAGAGATTTCCACCCTCCCACACTAGCGCTTTCATAAAATAAATGACCTGGTCAGGTAAAACCATGGGGAACCAGGTAGGGCAATCTCCTCTTACAACCCCAGAAAGATTTGCAAGTCTGTGCAAAGCATACAAGAACTGTGCTTTCTGCAGATGAAAGGGAAACAAGGAAGGGCTAAGGAACTATAAGCTACACAGGGCTAGATTTAATTTCTGGAGAAAATAGCAGCAGTGGCTGTAAAGACCTAGGAGGTACAATGCAGCAGCAGCTCCACTAAAAGGCTTCTCCTGGCAGGTAGAGGGTTGGGGCAGATCCACAAGAAGGATACCAGCAACATCAGGAGAGGTAGATGACAATCCACAGCCAAGTGAGGAAGGGGCAGACCAGGTTGGCAAGCAAAGGGTACAGAGTGATGCAGGGAAGAGAGGCCTCATAAACAAAAAAAAAAAAAAAAAAAAAAAAAAAGAGCTAACCAGGACCCCACTTCAAACGTAAGCACATATATAAAGCGCTGCCTGCAGGACAGCATGATGGGGGAAGCTCTAGCAAATCAGCATGACTGGGTGCCTCTGTGAAGTGCCCATACACCAACAAACATGCAGCATGGCAAACAAGCAGGAGGAGTTAGTACATGCAGTTGCAGGGCTATGATCTCAATGGGATCACTGAGAAAACAGCATAGCTCACATGACCAGACTACTACCATGGCTGGATATGTGCTCTTTAAGGACAGTCTGGGATGGTGAGGAAGGAAAGCTGCCCTTTATTTGGGAGAGCAGCAGGGATGCATGGAGCTCTACCCTGCAATGGACGATGAACACCTGAGAGCTTATAGGTCATGGATAATAGGGCAGACCGACATGGGTGACATTGTGGCAGGTGTCTGCTACTCATCACCTGATCAAGATGAAATATGTGAGACCTTGTTCATACAACTAAAGAAGCCTCACATTTACAGGCACCTGGTCCTCACATAGAACACGAACTACCCTATTATCTCCTGGAAAGGCAACACAACAGGGAATGAGCAACCCAGAAGGTTTTTGGAGTGCACTGATTATAACTTCCTGAAAGAGGTTACTGAGGAGCCAACAAGGGCAAGCACTCTGCTGAACATCATAATTACAAACATGGAAAAACTGGGCAGCGATGCGAAGGTCAGGGCAGTCATAGCTGCAGTGACCATGACATAATAGAGCACAGGATCCCAAGAGGAAGGAGGATCAAGAATGTTCAAGGATGGTTCACTGGCTTTTGCAAAAATATCATCAGCAACAGGAAGACTAGGGCTCTATGGATGAATGGTGCAGAGGACCTGCTGACAGGAGATATGGAGAAGGCCGAGGTACTCACTGCCACCCTTGCTTCTGTTGTTACCAGCAAGAGCAGCCCTCAGGAATCCCAGAATTCTGAGCACAGAAAATTGCCTCCATCGCCAGGCTCAAAGGGCTGTGACCAGCGGCACAAAGCCCAGCTGGAGACCTGGCATTACTGCTGTACACCAGGGGTCAATACCTGGACCAGCATGGTTTAACATCTTCATTAATGAAGATGGGTGATGGGACAGAGCTCACCCTCAGCATATTTGCAGATAACACAAAACCAGGAGGAGAGCCTGGTACCCCACAGGGGTGCTGCCATTCACAGGGACATCAACAGGCAGGACACATGAGCCAACACACGAATCTCAGGAAGTTTAAAGGGCAACGCCAAGTCCTGGCCCTGGGGACAAACCACCCCAGGCACCAGCACACACAGGGGCCAGACAGCTGGAAAGCAGCTTTGCAGAAAAAGCCCTGGGCATCTTCAGGAAAAAGGGGAACGTGAGCCAGCCCACACACACCCTTGTGGCAATGATGGCCAACAGCCCCCAGATCACTAGCAGGCCAAGGGAGGTGATCCTTGGCCCTTATGAGACATTTGGAGCACTGGGCTCCCCAGCACAACAGACCCATGGACATACTGGAGAGAGTCTGGGAAAGGGCCACAAAGCTGATGGACAAACTGGAGCATCTCTCATATAAGGAGAGGCTGAGAGAGCCAGGACTGTTAAACCTGGAAAAGAGATGCTCACAGGGATTTTATGAATGTAGATAACTACCTGAGGGGAAGGGAATAAAGAAGATGAGGTCAGGCTCTTCTTATTGGTGTCCTGTCATAGGACAAGAGGCAACAGGCACAAACTGAAATACACTAGAAAAGGGTTTAAATGTAATTTCATGTAAGGGTTATTGAACACTGCAACAGGTTGACCAGAGTGGCTGAAGTCTCCATCCTTGGAGAAATTCAAAACCCAGTTGGACAAGATCCTGAGCAACCTGTCCAGTTTTCACTCCTTTGAGCAAAGGAGTTTGGACTTGATGATCTCCAGAGGTCCATTCAAACCTCATCCATTCTGTTATCCTGTATTAACAAAGAAATAGGAAGGATTGTCATGAAGAAAACTCATCTAGCTAAATACGAACTCTTTCTGACCAGCACTGATGGTCTCTAAAGGTATAATGACAGCAATATGGATAGCAGCCTCTGAATGGTACAGGTTGTGTGTCAAACCCTGCTGTCAAGTGAGGCTTTTAAGAATAATAGTGTGTGCTAACAAACACAAAGGCTAGTTCTACTACAATTATGGAAGCAACGACCTCATCAGTTCCTACAGAATCACACAATCTACTTGCCCTACTTTCATTCCTGTGAAGGCAGACTAAGGCTTTTGCAATGTCTCATGCTTCAGCAGAGTTGACAATAGTAACCACTCCCTACTGAGCCCCATTAATAGCACAAATGCCTGTGCTAATACTGACTGTTGAAAGCAAGAAACCCATGATTTAGAAGTGTCCGGAGGAGTCATGGATACCACATCTACTGAAGAGATGCATTTTTTTTCCCCACCTATTTCTACTGATACTTCAAGCATTATTTTCAGATTAAAGGCTCTCAGGGAACACAGGATTCATTTGAACAGTAAAAACAATAAGAGCATCCTTGGCTGGCATTACCCATTGGACTAAGGACAATAATTCAAGCTTTTATGACTGTATATTTGAAGGCAAGTCTTTTTTTGGCAAAAGCATGAACTTTTGAAATTAAATCTATAAAAAGCTGAACTAAAAGAAACAGGACAGTTTTCACTGATTGGGTCTTTGATTTTTAAAGTAGCAGAGGCATTCCACTAAGAGTTAAGGCAGTTGAGATACACAGAAGATAGACTATCCTTACTTTACCTCCATGCATTAAAAATGCATATACCCTTCTGAATACACTGTTTAACCTCAAGCACATATGCATTCACAGCAATACACATTTGAGTGTCACAAATAAGAAATCCAATTTGTAATTATTTTCATTGAAGACAAAGATTAAGATTATCTGTTAGACTGATCTCTCCCTAGAAGGAAAAAAGCCTCAATTTCACGTATCAGGTGTATGGGGTCTACTAAAACAGGCACACAACCTACTGTTTTGCTGAGGATTGCCAAATTTTGTGTAGTTAAATAATAGATCAAGTTGGACTGCAACAAGGTATGGACAGGGTCAGCAAACCCAAAACTGTTCTAAAGGAAGGATTAACAAATTTCAGTTAACAATACAATTTTTTCTGAAGCCCACAGAATGTTTACAAAAAGTAACTCTAAAATCGATTTTTTAACACAAAGTAGGCCAAAATAAGGCCTAACTTATAGCATCTGTTAACCTTTTACAGAAAAAAAAATCCCAAAAGGATTACAAAAGCATGCCTTAATTACAGCTCCAAAGTGGATTCATCTGCAAGATAGAGGCTGCTGTAATCATTAGATACCTCAGCCACTATGGAATTAAAGCAACATGAAGTAAATACATGCTACCTTGAAAAAAAACCTGTAAAATGATATTAGGAATGTACTTTATAAATACCAAAACTGTAATGAGAATTCAAACAATACAGCAAGCACTACACAGCATTTCCCCCAAAAAAGTCTTGTTTTAAGGTACATCAGCATGTAATTCCCTTTGAATAGACTTTTTTCCTTGATCTCTTCCTCTTAAGTCCCTGCAAAGAGTTCAGATGAGTGGAGTTTGAGACTTTCTTTAAACACAAATTGCTTTTGTCCCTACAAATCTAGCAATACTTTGACTAAAATTAAAGAGCAGCTTCAAATGTCCCCATACTCCTCATTCCAAGAGATTAAGAGGCAGAGTCATTGGGATGTCCTGATGGAAGACAGTTGCAGGAAAGAGGAAGACGTCTCAAAGATTCAAATGATACCACAAAATTATTTGTGATGGATCTCAGTTAACAGTCAGGTTGTCACATCTCTGTTGAACTTTTATTAGACACATACTCTTAGCTTATATCATACATGAAGGCAACTTTAGTTGACACACTTTCATTGCAGGTCTTATTCACATTACTTCACATTTGCCACGGGATGAAAGCATGCATAGCTACTGCAGCCCAGCTAACAAATGGCAAATTTATCTGTGTGTTTATGCCTTGTGAGTTAAAAGCATTTTGGAGTATTTTCCACAACTCTCAACTTTGATTAGCAGCAAGAAATATGATTTATACTAAACAATAATTAACAGACTAGCTTTCCTAGTAGAACATCTATTTAAAGTAAGCATACATAAAGCCATACAGCCCTTACTAATATCTAACACTGGAACCCCAGGACATATGCAACTTGAGCTCTAATATTAACAAGAGAGTACATCTAACTTACATTCCACTCAAAGTCTGCAATCCATTTTGATATAGCTTGAGGTTAGACTGTTCTCTGGATCTGTTCCCAAGTAATAAGCAGCCTCTGAGAGCTGTAAATTGATCTTGCTCTATTCTAATACTATAATAAAACTCTCCTTACATAGGAGATATCAATTTTTGCTTTGTTTCAAGATTAGTAGTACAACTGCAATAAGGTATCAAGCAAGTTTATCTGACAAAAGCAAGTCTTGTTTGGAAGAGCCTTTCTCTACAAAGACCATTCCTTTTTCCATTACAGCACAAATACAACAGGAACTAACAAACTTGCTATTTTTAATAGAGAAGGGAGAAAAAGTTGCTATACACTGAGCTGGTGGTGAGCAAACCAAGATGAATTAAGATGTATTCTCTGGCAAGCTTACTAATGGATACATCTACTTAAATGGCTTCAGTTTTTCATACCTATCACTCAAGACTTTTTTTAATACAATAGTATCAAATCATAGCCTTGAATGGAATCACCAACAACACATGTACAATTTGTTCTTTAAAAATAAATTCTCTCAATAAGTGGCTTTCTTATTCTTTAAATCTACCCAGCCTTTGTAGAATTAATCCACAGAATGCACGTGTGTGAATGAAAACTGGATTAAATACAAGGAGGCTGGACTTGGATGAAGAATGAACTCCTGAGTTCTGCAGAACTGACCTTCTGGAACCACAGTAGTGGAAGTCACAGAGCTGGAATAAACAAAACCAGAAGCCAAAAACTGCTCAAGTCCCATCCTCTGGGAATTGCTGGAAGAGGAGAGAAGGAATATACTGTGTTCTTATCTAATCTGAAAGGTATCTGCTTGGAAGTTTTTACTATTTGCTAAGAAAATTTTTTAGCCCAAGGGAAACATGGAACAGAAAGTTAAGATTTTTATGAACCATCAGCCAAATTTGTCAACTCATCCCAAAAGAGGAATGAAGTAAACTTGTGAGCATTCTGTTAGAACGTATCAGACCCATAAGAGATCAAGTCCCTGGTACGCATTAATCTTCTATTCTATAATAGTTTGTATACAAAAGTAGGGAAGGGCCAATTAGGACTCAACTTTTCTTACCCTTTGAAGTGGTACAAGTAGTATTAAAAACTTTTTAATCAGCTCTACATCATACATCAAGTTCACTTAAGGACTACAGTCTATACTTAAAATTCACATTGCTGACACTTTTTCTCTCCCAGCTTGTTTCAGAGACAAAGACATAATCCTTGTGAGCCTCAGAACAGGAAGCAGCACTCAGGCAAGTGTATTCTTGAATAAATTGCCAAGGAAAAGAATGTATTTTCCTGATGTTAATGCACAACTCATTCTAGTGATAGTGATATGTTCATTTACTATACAATTTTGAGTATAGTCAAGCTATCCTGTTCAAACAGATACCTGTAGGTGCAGTAATGGCTAGCAAATCATTAAAAGCCTCTTGAGAAAAGAAACCAATGCTACTGTGGACTTCAAAAACCACTCTGGCAAGTTTCAGAAACCACAAAGGCCAGGTCTGACTTCTTGACATTTTTCAGTCTTGCACAAAGAAGAAACCCCCTTGTGCTAAGCCTGAAACAGTCACGTGCTCTATTCAAATACACAATGCAAGCACTGCTCAAAGACTCAGTATCAAGCACTCTCTAATAATTGCTATCTTCAGTGTAAAAATCAGGCAGTGTCAACAAGATAGCTATGGAGCACCAAGCATCACTGATTCAGGCTCAAGCAAATTCTTAAAATGACAAGAGACGGCTGTTCAGTATCTTCTAACAGGATGTCATGGTTTAACCCCACCCAGCAACTAAGCACAAGGCAGCACTCGCTCACTCCTCCCCCCTCCCAGTGGGATGGGGAGGAGAATCGGGGAAAAGTAAAACTCATGAGTTGAGATAAAAATAGTTTAATAACTATAATAAAATATAATAATAAATTATAACAACAACAATAATAATTGTAATGAAAAGGAATATAACAAAAAAAGAGAAATTAGACCCAAGAAAATTGATGCACAATACAATTGCTCACCACCTGCTGACCAATGCCCAAGCAGCAATCAGTCCTTCCCAGCCAACTCCCCTCAGTTTATATACCGAGCATGACATTCTGTGGTATGGAATATCCCTTTGACTAGTTCAGGTCAGCTGTCCTGGCCATGTTCCCTCCCAGCTTCTGGTACACCTGCTCGCTGGCAGAGAATGGGAAACTGAAAAATCCTTAACTTAGGATAAGCACTACTTGGCAACAACTAAAACATCAGTGTGTTACCAATATTATTCTCACGCTAAATCCAAAGCACACTGTACCAGCTACTAGGAAGAAAGTTAGCTCTATCCCAGCCAAAACCAGGGCACAGGAGAACTAACAAGCATTAGGTGAAACTATAGTTGACAGGCTCAAAACAAACAGAAGTAGTTACCAAAACTAATGCGAAGGAAGTATGTGTTGAGTCCCAAGTTCAAGTAGATGAACTTCACAAATGCACAGAAAAAAGAAGCCTGGACACATTCACAGAGGAATCCATCCACAGCCACTAAATACACAAGCACTTCTTCCAGGTCAGAAATGGAAGTCAGAAGTTGCTCCCCCAGAACACTCTTCCAGCTTCCCCTATCAGTTCCTTTCTAGGCCTCTATTAAGAGCCACTGTTAGACAATGAGGTTTCAGAAATTCTGGTCTGATTCAGTATGGTCATCTTCACAATACGGTAGTGAACCTACACAAAAGTAACTGTTTTGAACCTGTTTGTTCGCAGTGGTTTGTAAAGGTTACTGAATCTTAAGGAACTGAAAACGCAGTGACTTTCAATTGCCAAGGGCGTTTTTGTTTTGCTGCTTCCCCCCACCCCCTGTCAGTGCTAGAAACAACCACCTTGCAGCTTACACTTTAGATCGCAATGTGGAACGTCAGCCTTGAAGAATCAGGGATCAATGGACTTTTCTACTATATAGATTTAAATAAGATTTCCTGATCTTGTGCACATATGCTTCTTGAACAGTTGACATACACTTGGGATATGACAAAGTGATAGATATTTGCCCATCAAATGAAAAAGTCCTCCTGAATAATATCCATTACAAATTTTAAAATCATAGGCCTAATAATATTCAGCCACAGATGACAGACCTCAATTCAGTTTTGATGACAGCAAATAAGGGAAAAATTAGTTGCTCTAAAGAAAGAAAGCATACATTAACTAGACTGTATAGAAACTATAAATGACTGCCTTAAATGCAGTTGTTTCTTGTGCAAAGGATCCAGCACCATAGAATACTGACACTTTGCAGCCCAGACACCTACACAAAACTACTTGGCATACCAAACTATAACACAGCCTTCTATAACCTTTCAATTCAATCAATAGGAAAACAAAAAAAACCCACCACTAAGCACCAAAACCACCTAGAGTTCATAACACTACTTACAATGCTGGGAAATAGTCATATGGGCACACATGACCCAAAACATTCATGATGAAAGCTTTTTAGAAAAGTCTTGAGCAGAAGGTAGGATCCCTGTAAGCACAGGATTTTGAAGATTCTAATCCTGATCTTTGACTCCTGGCAATTATATTTGCTCAACTTCAGATTAGCAAACAACAACTACAAACCGCCTTTGTACACAACTAACCTTGTACTTGCCCTTTACCAGCAAGGAGATAACTCTTTCAAGACAAGCAAATGACTCATGCCAGCCAAACAACTTGCCAAGATAGAGATAGGAGATTACATGTTGATATATTCACTTGAATTTATACAAGTCATAGTAAGTCAGATTTATATTGTTAAAACAGTACAAAAGCAGCCCTAGCAGTACAGTGCCAAACTGAAGATGAAGTAACTTCCACAGCTTGAGGTTTTTGGGTTTTGGGTTTTTTTTTCCTAATCCTACTTTACTATTTCTTCCTTGCTGCCTTCTGCACAAAATCACACTGCAAGTACAACTTCCATACTGGTAAATGCGGAGTCAGTCAAAACTGACCACCTGTAAGCCAACTTACTCAAGCTACATCCCATTCTCCAGCTTGCAGAAGCCCTACTCTCTTTCAAGCTATTTCATTTGCAATATATCCTCAAGTGTTAGCTTTTCCATCATCTGTAATATACCAATAGTTACATTCATTATAGAAAAATAAAATAAGAGCTATTACTTTCAAAACAGTTTTTCTTAGCAGTTGACATATACTTGCTTCTCCTTTCTTTTACTCCATGCAAACACTATTGTTTACAGCTTATTAAATCTTTTAAGAAAGAACAGATATAAACAGCCTAGTCTTAGATAAAACACTGTAGTTGAAAAATCTTGTCTAACATATGTTCTTACTTATTCTGGATTAATATAGTTAACAGTTCAGCATACACAAAGAAAAATCAAGGCAATAGCTATATGCATCATAAGGAAATAGAATTTAAAGTAACATTAAAGTGAGTACAGCCACAAGCTTAACCAAACATAACTGAAACGACAAAAAGAAATGTGTAAAAGGGAACAGTGTGCTAATACTACAAAAGTGACCTAATCCACACAGGTTTTCCAGTCTTTGCTTTAGCCACAAAATTCCACAGTATTAAAATAAAGGTATCTTCTTTATGCTGATAAGAACTAGAAAGCTTTAGAAATTTTGTTTGTTTTCTATGTATCAGCATTCCTGTAACTTGTGTCAAGAGTGTCTATGAGCAGGCAATACCACAGTACGTGACACAGCGCTCTTACCACTTCTGTAAGGGAAAGCAGTGCTGCAGAAATTATTCACTTAGAAGAAACATTCCTTATAGAACCCCAAGCAAAGTAAAGTTACTGTTCTCATGTGCCCTAGTTTCCCTAAGCCCAAAGTATGCTACATCCCTCTGAAGTAAGGAAGTTTCCCTGAAACCCAAAGACAAATTTAAAATAGTGAAATAGAATAAACCACGCAGAGAGAATAATTATGTTGCAGCTCTCGTTTCAGTGTTGCATACAAGTCTTGAACCAAACAATGGTCTTTTCAAGAGCACAGAGCATTATTTTGGTAGCAATGCTGTGACATCTAGTTCCTTGCTTCCTCAAACTTCAGTGCTACTGTAGTATACCTTTACTATTAGTTACTCATTTAATCTAGCTGTTTGTGAAGTCTGTGTGCTGCAAGCTAATTTTAAAAAACAAGTTTTCCTTTCTAAGTGAAAATTGCAAGTCATCTCAAATTAGAGTTTGTTCAGAACTTTCAGCCACATATCAAAAAGAAAGGTGTCAGGTAATTCAGCTGTTGGAAAGACTCTCAGTGTAAAACATGCATAAGCAGATGCTGCACAATAGCTTGAGTATGACCTAAAAAGCATGTGGAGAATTGAGCAGAGGCTGTACTTCACCTCTGAGCATCAACTGTTAAAGGTGCGATTCCAACACCTTCTACCATTACAGCATGTAGTTTCAGCTAGAGCAAGTGGAGAAACATTCATCTGCCAAGTAGCTCAGCAGTGACTTACCAGAAGGAAGAAGACTCAGCTCACAAAGTAGGGACAGGAGTTTGAGCAGGCTCTTCACCTTCTACGTTTTAGTAGCAATGTTAAGAATGCAACACTTTTGGCCAAAACTTGCCAACTACACTGGCTGAGAATGAGATTTCGGGATATTCTGCCTATTTCCAACACCATTCTAGGTATCCATACCTCATTTCATTTGAAAGGCAGGGATGCCTACCTGCAAGCCAGAAACTGACTTTAGAAGATATTACACAAGCCCCATGAGGAAGAAATTTTGTAGCAGCTCTTAAGACTTCATTTAAACTGAATCTTCCTTCTGCCTCCACAAAATGCAGGGAACTCAACAAACTGAGACTTAGGTTGCAAGGGTTACGGGTACTTCAAAAGTGACTTATTTTTATTTGCCAAAAATTAGTTAAGTTCAAAGTTCTAAAAACATCTAAAAATAGTATTACTAGCATGAAAACCATTTAAAGAGAATTCTGTCCGCTTTGAAATCATACACTCCTTTGCCAGACAGTCACGTGTCCAGTTAAAAATTACCTCTACAACTTGGACTCCTACTCTGCAGGCATTCATAAGTTTTCATGTACCCACAAATATGAACTATCCTTTCAACCATTTCCACTTGTAGCTGAGGAAGTCCAACACACCATATTTGAAACAAGCACAAACTATGCTTCTGACATAAAACCTGGGATAGGTCAGTGATTTGGATGTCCCAGAAACAGGCTTTAAGAAATTTGTCCACTGCAAGAATAACTTTATGGTGTTTTTACCCTGGGTAGATCTACAATATAGTGTAATAACATCAGACGTGATCAAATATGACTGCAGTAGAAGGGTTTGATTTTACTTTTACTCCAGAGCATTTATTTTAAATGAGTGCTATGATATGTCCCATCACCCTAACTCTACCAACGCAGCAGCATTAGCATTCTTGATAACTTAATATTTGCAAAGTATTATCTCCAGTATACCATTCTACAATTTCCCCAAAGATCATGAGAGAAAAGCAGGAACCTTGCTATCAGGAATACACCACAGATTTTACAGCAAAAAGATGTTTATGGTGGTCTATTGATATGTGTCTTAGCAGCTCATTTTGACAGAAAAAAAAAGCTAAACAAAGGTGCATTTTCCAGAGGAGGGGTGTATCAACACTGAAAATAATCTTAGGATTTAGTTTGCTTTGAGTGGTTGATGATTGCTTCCTGTTAAGTTACAGAATTAAAATGATCTATCAATACATGCACATAATGCTGTGTTAAGCAGCTTCAGGAAAAATATGCTTTATCTCTCCATGGCAGTTTTCTCATTCTTCCTCATCCCTTCCCTCCCCCCAACAGCCCTCCTGCACAAGCCTGTAATACTCACAAGACTGGACACATTAATTTGAAAAACATTTCAGAGCATCTAAGCATTGTGTATTTTATGTACTCTATAAGCAACAGAAAAACATTACTTCTTTAACTGAAATTTTAAAAAAGTAACAGCAGGACCCACTCTTCTGTCTCATTCAGAAAAAATACATTTAACACATGAAATGCTCTATTACCACATATAATTTCAAAGCTGTAGTACAAACAAAGAGTGCAACTTGAAGTCTCAGACAATTTACTATCCTGTATGTCTTGTTTTGTATTGTAATTTAAAAAAAAAAAGTCAAATCCCAAAAGCCTAATAGTGGCAAAGCAGAAAAAAAGGTGTTAAATGTCTTACATTGTAGGGCATATTAATTTAGGTTGGATTCATATTAGATGAAAAAGCTCTTCAAGTAAGAAGTTCTCACTTCATGACAGCATCTAAAACTTAGAATATTCATTATTCCAAGAAATAAATATAAATCTAATGAAACTCAAGTTACACAGGTTCTAGAAGGACTCTTATTAGAGCAACTCATGTACAGATTTCCAGGGTAAATGGTATCACCAAGTTATCTGCCATTGTTCCAAAGCCATAACAACAGAAAGTTTCTAATGAATTTATATTGATATCACTTAAATAGCAGAAAACAGTTTAAGATTAAAAATACCAGAGCATGCATTCATTTTCTTTTCCTGTTTCTTCTGTTTGCACTCTCAAAATCTCAAGATGTCTTTTGCTCAAGACATGCCTGATTTCTAAGTGCATTCTTTAAGACTTACATATCTAGTATTTCCAGAAGAAGGGAGCAGTACTTCAATATTCAGTTACATATTTAGAGCCCTGGTTTGGAGTACAGGCTTCATGATTTAGAGCCTGACAAATATTTCTGTAACCTAACAACAAAGTAGTCAAAATTTGTTTCTATAATAATCTGAAGTCTATGAACTTGGAACTTGATTTAGTGTATTCTGCTTACAAACAACAACTGAAAAGTCACTTGAATGGTAGATGCAATTATGACAATACATGGAAATTGGTCACTGACTACACATGCATTTGGGACACAGTGGACTCAAATGAACCAGAGCTGAACGACATCAATATAGCTTAACAACCCTAGGAAGCAACACGTTACGTTCACAAAAACTATCATACCTATAGGAAAGAGGAGTTGCAATGAACAAACAGCAAAGCAAGCTATATCACATGAGAGGAAATAACAAATCATTTCAGTGAATGGCCACTTTTCAAACAGTTTGACATTCAGGCGGTGGGGGTTAATAACTGCACAACACAAAAGGAATCATACAGTTACCATTTAAGTTCAACAGACACATTTAAGGAACCTCTTGAAGGGTAAATGTGGCATCATTTGGTTCCTGTTTCATCACTCAGTTAACTTCCTATTCACACTTTCGTCAGTTCCTCGGTTTACTGTACAAGCAGGGACCTTATTTTAGGTGTTCCTTCTTCCCTTGACATCAAGTATACCCACATCCTACTGCTGCTACTGAATTTATACAGGACTTTTATTTTACCACACTAAAAAGCAGTTATAAACAGTTAAGTGAGTTAGTCCTTGTCATTACTTCACTGAATTGCTACAACTTTCTGAACATAGGTGAACTACCATCCACTTCTTTGCCAGAATAGGACAAAACATCTAAGACACTTTAAAATACCATTAAAACGGGAATGAATGAATGAAAGATTTTCATTACTTCCTTAAGGAATAAATTACTGTATGCATTATGTATGCAAAGGAGCTGCACAGTTTAGAGATCTTCTCTGATTATATTAAGTTTCAGGTGGAAAATCCTTATCAGTTTTACCTGTACAGCTACAGTTTGCCAATAACAACAGTTTAGGATAAAACATCACTGCACAAATAACCATTACATTCTAGTAAGAACTCTTGGTAACCAGTGCAAAAACATATGCTTCAGACACTCTTTTTAGTGTAAACCAAAAAGAATACTGAAAATATGTATGCCAAAAGTTACTATGGCAGCAAAAAAATTAAAAGCAGCAGAGATTGTTAAACTACGCAATCTCTAACATGACGCAAAAGTGCTAGAAGAGTAGTTCTGCTATCTTTGCACACATTACTGAAAATTCAACAAAACTTCAACCAATTCTAGCTGAAACAACAGAATTCTGATACTTCAAGCAGTATCATTAAGTGCTCTGCAAAATAGATGTTCCCTTTGTTGTGTTTCACTAAGTAACATGACAAATTTGATTGTCTGAAGTATAGTGTCTCATCACAACACCACTGTGGTGAAAATACCTACCCATCATTTACGGTACTGACACAAAATGCTGCTGAGAAAGGGGGGAGGGGGAGAAACTTGAATTTTTTTCCTCAGCTTTACAATTAAATGTAAATCATGTTCTCTCACGACAGGCAGGAATTGGTAAATACTATACCAGCACTGGCAAAGCTACAGAATGCATGTGTAAATGGATGTGCAGAATTACTGTCAAAAGCCTCTCACCTGCTCCTCTGGCTGCTGCACTGGGAATTTAGTTCAAACCAGGAGAAAAAAATGCAGGAGCCTATTAGTCTTTCTACACCTGACATATGGCGTCAATATAATTAGGAGCGTGAGAGATGCGAGTGGAAAGACTACAGCTTATCGAGCCTAAAAGCTGTAACTGAGTAAAAGCAGTAGCATGTCCACAGCACACAACATGAAGCAGGTAGGTATTTTGGCACAACCTAAAGAAAGTAAATAAGAAAAGTATTATTCTGAGTAGACAGTAATTGGTTTAGCCAGACATGCTACTAATCACAAACTGTAGGAGAACACTCAGAATTTCACTGGCAAAATCCAGTGTAAAGTTACTGTAAGAAACATAGAATTATTGCTTTAACACTAAGTACCAAGAGCTAAGGAATTCCCCAATATCACTCCTCCCCACACTTTAAAAAAAAAAAAAAGCCCTTAATCAGCCTAACACAAAATATATGACACTGCAGTCTGATTTTGCAATCTGCTTCAGCTCTGGAAAAGTAACACAATTTCATCCAGCCAGCAAACACTTAGAAGGAGTGTTACTGGAGAAAAAAGTTTTCTTTTTTGTAACTGAAGATCCTATAGCCTGCTTCTTCAGATAGAGATGTTACTATAGGATACCCAACATGTCTTACATGACAGACTGTTTGAAAATATTCACAGTATCCTAATTTTCAGAGATGGTGGTTGGTATTAAAAACCTTTTAAATGCAGGTTTTTTAAGATTTATTAGGTCAGCTTAATGCTTTTACACATATTCCAGTCATTTTCTTTAGTACAGCAAATACTGTAGGATTAAAAAAAATTAAAAATACAAAACAATTGTCTTTACATATGAGAACAGGATTCAAGTAATTGAAAACAAACCACAATGATATAGTACAGCCTTGTCTATTAATCAGACATTCATGAAGACCTTATATTATCCAGCACTAGCTTCTGTACAATACTCAGACTGCTAGACAGCTTAATTATTGAGTATTAGATGTAATTGTCTATCGCATATTTAAAGTGTAACGGCCTTCTCCCCCCCCGGCCCTTTCCAAAAAAAAGAACTGCAATAAAATACAGTAATAGTACTAGATCATGGTGTTTAGTGTTAACAAAAATATCAAAGTTGTATGCACTATTCATCGGGTTGAAGTTAATGCCTTGCTGTAACATAAATATTTATCCAGTGCTAACAGCAGGAAACCTTTAGGAGACAGCATGGCTTTAAACACCGAAGTGAGTTAATTAGTATCCAGTGCAGCTTCAGAGCATACTATGCTGTTTTAATCAAAGGTTAGCTACCAAATAGAAAAAAGTAACAAAATGTAAAGGATATCTTATCACTTACCTAAGAGAGACATCTTTAATAGCTATCAAAAGTACCAAAAACATAGAGTTTCTGTCACTAAGTTTAGAATGAGAGCTCAGTATGCCAATCGGGATGGAATACAAATGCTCAGCGACTTTTGCATCAGCCACAGGTGTGTTTTACTACTCAGCTAGTATTGGTTTTACCTAAATTTCTTTATTATGTTTTGATTGTTACACAGCTTTTCATATCAACAGAGGTTTGAGATGGAAGAACACAAACATACATCTGTTTTGGAGAGATAATCCATTTCCAATCTTCCTCTCAACAATCAGATGATTCTTCAGCAATGCTGGTCATTTAAAATAAACTAAGAAATGTTTTCACGCACGTCCTCACTTTTCATGGCAATCTCCATACAGAATAGTGACGGTTATTAAATATCTCTCCAAACTCCACATGCTTTATTGATTCCAGTTCTAATCAATAATATTCCTAGTAACAACTGTTTATTGAACCCACTTGTATTAAATTTGTACACGATTTAGAAGTTACACTGAAGCCTCATAAACAGAGCCCTTAATTCATCACACTGAAATAAATACACCAAGAACCTCCCATTTCTGGCACTACAATGACAAGGGTCACATTCAGACAATTTCAGTACTCGCTTGGGCTGTAAGTTATGCTGCTTTCATTCACTGCCTTTCCAGTTGTTACCAAAGTATGTAAGTTCATGTGGGGATGCGTCTAAAGAAATCACTGTAAATAAGTCGCCCTCCCAGACTAAGCTGACATTCTATTTTTGTTCTGCTGCTCTTGAACATGGTCCTAATTAGGACAAAGGCTTCACAACAGTTGCACCGGAAGTAGAAGAAAACACTTCACATCCTGCATTATTTTAGATGTGCTATAAATTGAAAAATACTATAGTTGTTGGATCTTTCAGATGTTGGTTTGTTTTTGTTTTTTTTTAAACCTAATCCAGGAGTATCTGAGTTTTCATGCTAACAAAGTTCTGGCAAAAATTCTGATAAAAGTCTGATGATTCACAATAAGAACAACTGCAGAAGCATTTCACTCCTCAGCCTCATGGAAAACTTTTCAAATTTCACCAATGTTTTCAAATAGCTTCTTATATTTTAAGTTATTTATAAAGAAAATCTTGAGAGCATGCAGAAGTATTTCATCTCAAAAGTGTATGCATACACTTACAATATACATTATAGAGCACAGGGAAGATTCTGGCCAATGCAGGAACTAATAAAACATTTTAACAGCATGCAGAGCTTGAGCAGCCTAGAAGTTTTAACCACGGCCTTGCAGCAATATGCAGTTGCTACACATTCAAAGCATTTTCATACTTTAGTACTCCTTGTCTTCAGTGACACTGATCTGACACAGATTTCAGTCCTTATCCTGATACCACTTTGTTATTGCCTTCCCAGATTATCTCAAGAAGCATTTCAAATAAATTAATCCAATTTAAGTTCCTAATTAACTGATGCTAATAAAAAGAAATGCTTTGATTCCAACACATTCTCCACTCCCAAATGTGCGTTTAACACACCACCATTTCAATTCTGGCAACTGAGGACAGCTAAATGCCAAAAGGGCCATTTTTTCTGGAAAAGAGAGAAAACATGGTTTTAAAGAAAAGATATCATGCCTGCAATTCTAAGTAAAGTGGGGTGGTTTTTTTAATACTTGCATAATTAAACAGAACAGCATTAACAAATCAAAAGCTGTAATTTTTTTGAGCAGGAAAACTATCAGGTTCCAGTAAAATAACAAATACTTTCAAGTACACCCTACCAAGTACAAACCACACTGAAAAATGCTGCATATAAAATGCAGGTTTTAAGTACATTTTATTTTCATACTACCACAGAAGAAGTCTTAGAGATTACACAGAGTCACTCCAGTCATCAAGCTATTACACCTCAAAAGATCAATACAAATTTGCAGTCTTCAGTTTTTCTACAGTGTAAGAAATTCAGACTCTAGCTCTCCTAACTTCAAAGGAGACAGACCATGCACACAGTGAAGGTCATATCGTCAAGGCTTCTCATTTCCTACACAGCATGATAGGATCTGCTGCTTAAACTTCATGCATACTGCTCCTGGAAGACTGACTGCTTGGTAACTGGTAACACTGTAAGTAACATCCAAGTGTTGCGATTCATACATGTAATCTCCATTTATGCTAACAAAACTTACCGCACAAATCCTATGGCAGACTTCAGTATAAGCTTCGTACCCAATCTTCCATTTGTAAGAGAGGAAGCATGCCAGATTACACAGAGTGTATTTGCCTAAGTGAAAGCTTGGGAATGAAACCTGACTTGGTGATCCACCTAACGGATTTAAGTCTAAGCTGTTCCCAATATAGGTTTTGTATGTTTGCAGAGTACCCAGCCAATCTTTGTTAAGAGTCCAACTGCTACTGCATTTTAATATTCTCATCAACATAAACATTTAAGCCTCATGAAAGCTTCATTTGAAAGCCTCGAATATAAAGAGTACTCCACAGGCTCTAAGTCCCAAAAGACAGCCTGGGAACTGTGACTTCTCTCTTACAAATCATGCAGATTTCTCAAACTACGCATCTTCCACACAACCTGAAACAAAATGGTGTCACATCGAGCCATTTTATTTTCTAATTAAAATAGCCAGACATTAGCCAACATTTGATAACTAATAATATAAGTCTCCAGAATGAATAAGGTGATTAACACATACAATGTGAAAAAGTCAGTGACGGGTTAAGAGAGAACCTAGTATTTACCTTAAGGCAGGATTTAATGAAAATGCATTTCCTGACATGAACATACAGAGAAGGGGTTTTACACTAACACGTGCTAAGAATTATACTTTAACTCAGCAACTATTAGGTTTGATACAGTCACAACATAGGCATCAGTAAATGGGCTCTTCTCCCAGCTTAGAGCCAGCCCCATTGTGCTAAGTAAAATATAGATGACACATACCATTTGTAGTGCCTAGCCTTGCAATCTCTCACACGCATACTTGTTTGTGATACAAGTCCTTGCAAAATTAGAATCCAAGTGACTTAATTACCCAGCTATGCCTGTGAACATGTCTACCACGGACTCTCTCAAGTGAAAGCAAACCCTCCCACCCTCCCATTCAGGAGACTATGGCAGAAATTCAACATGACTCTGCCCGTGAATGTCTTTTTCCTTTTAGGAAGCACTCTGAATAAATTTAACTTGTACCTTTAAAACAGCTCAACAGTGAAAGGAAGTGAATTGCTAGTTAATAAATCATCTGAAGCACTACTGAACTTCCTCAAAATCATCACCCCTCTCGATAAAAGGCCTGCTAAAAGTACCTCGTCTGACAAAGAGATTATC
The DNA here is from genome assembly GCF_947461875.1 of Haliaeetus albicilla. Lineage (NCBI taxonomy): Eukaryota > Metazoa > Chordata > Aves > Accipitriformes > Accipitridae > Haliaeetus > Haliaeetus albicilla. The sequence goes on along the minus strand of NC_091484.1, from coordinate 45,058,062 downwards.
ACAGAAGAGAAACAGCCAAGTTTTGCATTTCAAGAGTAGTATTTTCATACTGTCTTCTTACTCTGGAGAAAAAAAAAAATACGTCCAAGAACAGTGCCAGATGGATCTAAAACTCAACTTCAAAGTACAGTACTCTTACCAGAAGTATTTCACTGATGAAAGTAAAATAGATTGGAAGTTAATTTGACCAAGCTTTACAATGCTACTTAGTTTTCACAACATAAAAGAACCTGGAAAGCAGAGAGGACAACAAAAGCAAGGCACTGTCATAGAGGAAGGCATTCTGTGGAAAGCACAAACTTCTGAAAAGACGCTGTAGCATCTAGCGGTATTACTGGAGGGGAAAACTGCAGAAAAGCCTTTTTAGATGCAATGAAAAGCAATCACCGATGTCACTCTACACTTTGCTACATAAAACTGCTTTTTGCTTCTTTGCAGTGTCATTTGTTCAAGTTGCCTTTAGAAAAGAACTAATCACCAACTCTGAATTTGCAGCTAACAAACCTAAAAGCGATCACTTAATAGAAACTTCCATATTCTGTTCGCCTGCAGTCGTCTTCTCACGCACTAGCAGCGTATATTAAAAATTATGAAAGAGCAATGCTAACAAGACTTAATAATCCTCGAGTACACAACTGTCTTCCTCCTGAATTTAAGACTTCAGGAGCTTTATCGGGATAGAGTTAGAATACAATTGGACAGGAAACAAACCTGATGGCTTTTGGGATTACAGGGAGCAAGACAAGTCCACGGGCATTGCTTCCGTTTCCACTGTCACCTTTGAAACACAAAAGCACACGGAAAGCTCCTTCAGTTTAACATGCGTTAAGTTAAATACCGAAGCCTACACAGGCACAGCCCCCTGCAGTGTGCGGCACTTCCTACTTGCAAACCTCAGCCGCAAACTCTCAGCAATTATAACTGTTGCTGCCACCGCTCGCATCCCTCCCCGCGGACGTACCGAAGCGACGGGTTAGAATGCATGTGTTTCACAGCACGCCGCTAAACTGTGCCCTCAGTCTTCCCACGAGCAGGCACTGGCGCCCAGCAGAAGGAGCGGGAAGTCTGCTGCCAGGCACCGCGCTGCCTGCCCCCCGCTCCGGGGAGACGAGCGGGAGCAGCTCCTTTGTCTCGCCCGCAGCCGGCTGCCCGCACCCCCAGCTGCCTTCTCCAGGCGACACAAGTCGCGGCTGCCCCGCCAGCCCCCAGCCGCCCCGGCGAGGCAGCCGCTTCCCCCTTCTGCCCTCCCCCATCGCCGCCCGGGAGCCGAGCGACAGACCGGGCGCGGGGGGACCCCGGCAGGCGGCCGGCCAGACGCGGCCGGGATGCCGGCGGCGCCCCGGGGCGGGGTAGGGAGCCACGGGGACGGGGGAGGCTGCAGCCGCTCCCCGGAGCGCTACCCCGCGGCCCCGCTCACCCCGCCCCGCACCGGGGGCAGAGACCGGCTGCTCCCGGCAAGGCGGGAGGGGGCCCGCCGAGCCCCTCACGGCCCACCGCCCCGCCGCGCCCGGGCACCGGCCCTTCACCCGAGCCCGCCGCGGCGACGGCGACTCCGCCGCCCGCTTCGCCCACCGCCACCGCCGCCTCCCCCTCCCCCCCGCGCGCGCGAGCCCGGCGGGGAACGGCCGCCCCAGCCGCGCGCCGGCGGTTGCCCCAGGGCGGGGCGGGGGAACCCGCCGCGGAGTCGGCGCGCGGGACCGGGAGCCCGGCGGGGCTCTCCCCGTGAGCGGCCGTTAAGTTGCCCGACGGCCGCAAACCGTCCCGCCGGCGCAGAGGGCTGCCCCAGCCCCGCGCGGGAAAAGTTGGCTCGGCGGGAGCGGCCGCTAGTCAAACTCACCCCGCCCGCCCGGCGGCGCCTCCTCCGCCGCGGCCCGTCGCGGACTTACTCGCCCAGCCGGGAGCAACAGCGGCGAGGGCGAGCAGCGGCGGGCCGACACCGCCCGACCCCGCCGCTGCCTGGCGGCGGCCGCAGCCAATAAGAGGGCGAAGCGCGGTCACGCCAGCCAATAGGATAGCAGAGCGGACCGTGCGGGCGCCCGCGCCCTCCTCTCCCCCAATGGGTGGTGCTGCCCCGCTCCGAGGGCGGGCGGCGGCGGGGCTGGGCGGGTGGGGGCTGCCGCCGGTCTGTGAGGGCGCCCGGGGCGGGGGGGGCGGAGCGGGCAGCGCCGCAGGCCCGGAAACGTGAGAGGCGGCGGCAGCCCCGAGGCGGCGAAAACAAGTCATTGTTTCCCCGCCGGGACTGAATCGGGAAGGCGGCTCCGGCGCCGGGCAGCAGCCGGCCCCGCCGCGGGGGAAGCTGAGGCGGAGCCCCGGGGCGCTGGGGACGGTCGCGCCCCGAGGGGAGGTGCCGCCGCCGGGGCTGCGGGGAGCGCCCGCTCTCGAAACTGCCCTGCGAGCGCCGGTGGGAGCTGTCACACAGAACAGAACACGACAGGCAGCGGCAGCGCTCGGGATGGGTTTGAGGGAGCCGGCACCCGGCGCCTCTGTTTTACCGCGGTCCGAAGACACCCGCCCTCCCCCTCCGCCCCCCATCCCTCCGGCTACCGCCGCTTAGAAGTAAGAATAGAGCTGGCGATAGGCTGACTAATGAGACCATAAAGCAAAATAAAGTCTTTAACTTCCCCAGCCCTAACAAAGAGACGATTATACCGGCTGACAGCTCCGCAAGGGATGTTTCCAGGCACCTTAATGAGAATGCCTCATAATTGAATGCCTCTTAATTTTTACCAGGCGTGTCTTTATTATTATTTAGGTACTGGATTCTTATCAGCCTTCCCGAAGTGGAGCAATTGTGGGCAAGTCTCATTCCACAGCACTCTAAGGCCGTTTTCAATTACAAGTACTTTCCTTTTTTTTTTTTTTTTTTTGGCAGTTTTTTTTCTACTGACTTCATCCTTGGATTACTCCAAAGAACGATCTTGAAATAAAACTGAATACTGCATAATTAGTTACTTTTTGTTTTAATTGAAGTTCAGTTTACATTTTTTGTTACGACCAGAGTTTCTTCGCAAGTATGCTTTGAGGATTAAGTTTTAATCCTCAGAAGCACATGCTTATGGTAATCTTCAGGATTAGTAAAGATTAAATTAATCAAGTAATCTAATTGCCGTGTGGTGAAACTGAGGCAAGGAGGTTGCGATTTGGTCAGTGTCAAATACCACGTAATGACAGAGCCCGAATTAACTCCACCAACACTTACTGTCACAAAGCATTGTCCCATACAATTACTCATTTAAAAGCCATGCTCTCCTATGCCTTACTAGTCTTAATCTCCTAAATGACTCCATACAAGTAGATAATGTGTTCGCACAAAAGTTAGCTGACTTCCCTGGAGCCTTGAACCTGACAAAATGGCAGGTTCAAGCATTTCTTCAAGATTTCCTGGCCATCCTGGATATGTACATCAGTATCTTTCTGTCTGAGCCGTATCTAGACTTGTGCTATTGTACCATTCATTTCCATAGGTATCTAGTATATAATTTTAATTTATTGACAATAAAATATATGCATTATTTTCAAGGATCTTTTATAGTACAAATTATAATACATAAGAACCCCTTTTAGAATATAAACGTCTTTCTTACTAAGCCATTTGTCTTTAGAATATTCCCACTGTGTTATGGTCTAAATTCATTCTTGCACCAGTTTCTATGCCACTGGATAAAAACAGGTCTGTTTTCAGGAAAAGAAAGATTATATTAGTTCTAACAGAGGTGTAAAAGAGCTTTATTATTTTACTAAGATGAAGCAGGACAATTAAATGCCATAATCCTAGGGAACAACCAAATGGAACTTTGTGAGTGAGATAATAAATTTCTACCTTAGAAGGAATACACATCTGAATCACAGCCAGAATACTTAATGGTCTAGGGGTTTTTTAAGCTCTTTATCTGAGTTGCTCTGCATTTCCACCACTATTTCTGCCAACAACAGTGCACGCATATGCAGCTCTCATCACAATGTCTTTCCCACCTGCTGCCTGTTATTCCTGAGACCCTTCTGGTTTTTGTGACCCAACAGTTACACAAAACACCAAATCAATTCAGTTTGAAGGGAAACAAGCAGAAAAAAACAAGTTTAAACACCATTCTGTTCCCTGAGCTGGTTTACTGCTCAGTCCTGCGGTTCTGAGAGCAGCACAGACCAAAGAACAAGTGATGGGAGCAAAGATACAGCAGTGCAGGAGGAGTTTGTTAGCCTCCACCCTCGGACGCAGCGTAAGTACAGTGTCAGGAGGGAGGCTGGGTATTGATGTGGCTTGTGACACAGATGGCATACTAAGCAACCCTGATAATTGCGAAGAGAAGTACTGAGATCATACTGTCATTAGTTATTAATTTTACTGTTACTAATGTGTTATGACTCTAATGATTAGTAAAAGTAATGAATCATGCACAAACAAAAGGCAGGCAAATTCTTCACACGCAGCGTATGACATACATTAACAGTTCTGCAATGTCAGGTCACATTATCAAAAGAAAATAGTCCACCCTATATTACTGCCACAGCTTTGAGTAACTCCTAAATTATTTTAGTGTTTCAGGCATTCTTACCACATTAGCCTTAAATATTATAAATGCACAAAACCATATGCAATACTTTTTTTTTTACTGTGTTTACATTTCTGTGCATAGATGTGCACATCATTTACTGCCTTTTAGACTTGTGTTTTATGGCAGGGTTTTTTTGCCATTAGCAATCCATTTCAAACTGCCCTCTAAGAGGAGGGCTATAAAGAATCAGAACTTTTGTTCTACTTCCCCAGCAGTCAGGGCTGCTCATTGTTGTTTCAGAAACAGTATTTCCAGGAAGAAGTTTCATTTGGATTTCATAAAACATTCTCATTGCTCAGGAACATACTTTGGAACATACAGCTTCTTCCTGCTTCATTATTTTTGGTCTGTGCCTTTTCATCTTAAGTTCTTATATTTAGGTTGCAAACTATAATGGATTCGTAAGCTTCTTTAAAAATAGAAATCCTTGATAAATAAACCTAACAACTGTAATCTCTGTCACATGACCACGTTCTTAAAGCTCAATTCACACACAGTCCATTTTTAAAAGATAGTACATCTGGACCCTGGGAAAAAAATAGCAGTTATTTCCAGTCATCTGATCTCATACCAAATCCATAGCCTCTAAGACACGAAGAAGGGCACTGTTTAGGGAGTAAGACAGAACTCCAGACGCGACATTTTGTTGGCCCTCTGTCCCAGTGCCAGCCTAGGCCAGGCTGGTTGTGACTCTAACAACTGCACACACTGCTAGATGGACGGCAGTACCACTGTGGAGCAGCCCTTTTGGTTTGGTTAGGATGCAGTACCGCTCACTGCAGAATTAAGAGCGGTCTGTAGTCCTGATTAGAAATTCAGCTAACATTTTCAAAGATGCTCAGAACTCGCATTGCTTTTCTACAGAGCCTTTGATAACTCCACTAATTGGGAAGCATTGAGTCGTTCTTCAAGTAAGCAGCGTTCCAAGAGCTTTTTATCAAATGCAGAGGACTCTGGAGACTCCTGGTCTGACAGCCTCCATGAAAACAATTTCATTAACCAAAGCATGTAAAAAGTTAGCCAAAAAAAAAACCCACCCTAAAAAAATCATGCTGACCTAGGGGAAAAAAAACAGATATTCTGAAATTTCCTTTCAAACAGAAATAAGAAGTCAACAGTTTCTGCAAAAACACAAATTCTGCAATTTTTATTTCGGGAGCTCTGAAACAACTGACAAATAAAATATTTTGACAGTGTCAGATGTTTAGTTTTGATTTATGGTTTTCCTCTTAATATCCTAGTGTCAACCATGAATAAAGTATTTTGATAGCTTTTTCTTGAAAACATAAATGAAACCGATATCTTCCTACAAAAAGTTACATTTTATCAAATCCATGTTTTGACAGAAAATTGCTGTAGCAGAAAGCTCTTTACCAGAGCTTCCAGGAAAGTGAAAAATCACTAACATCTGTTTGACTCTGAAACACTGAAGATCCCACGGTCTCAGATTTCTCATCACAACACACTTTAAAGGAAGATGTTCAAGAAAGAAGGCCTCTATAAACATTTTGTTGGTCAATTGATGGAATGAAGTCCTTTTAACAGAACTTCAAATTTTTAAAAAATCATACATTGGCATAAAACTGTGGAAAAAACCATTTCCTTTACTTCACAATTTATGATAAGTTTTTTTTGTTCTAAATTAAAGATAGCTTTTATCTTATGCTTTTTACTGGCCTGGAGTTCTCCTGGCAACCTGGAGTTCTCCTTAGGTCTCCTTACTTAGTTTTTCTTGGCAAAACTTACACAAAAGCATAACACTACTATGCCTTGATTTGGTAATATTGCAAAGAAATACCTATTACAAAAACACTACAGTAGAATTAAAACCAAAACAGTTAATTTATTATATTATTCAAAGGCTTTCCAAAAGTTTAAACTCACATAAATTTAAAGCCAAGTTTGACTTACTGTTGAAGGCCAGTTCTCTACACAATATGTCCCATATCAGTATTTTGCACTAAGAGATGATGCTTACAGCACTAGAAAATAAAATGTAATAGCTCCTGACTTTGATTAAATTTTAAGGAGATGCTACTATGAGGATTTGATAACAGGAAAAGCTTTTTCTCACAGTACCACTAATGTAAGGCAAAATTTTTAAAAAATAGCAACCAAATCATAGTAAACATAAATAATGCATAAGCTATGCTTACTACATGAGAGCTAGGAAATCCATTACTACTTCTTCCTCACACTTTAAAAGCAGAGGTTAAAGGCACATATGTAGGTTTGTAAGCACAGCAATTCACAAGATTAATCGTTTGAGTGGAAAGGCACAAGCATTGCATCAAAGCCCATGTAGTCCAGAATCCCAGAAACAAGCCCTCAAGGTAAGGGAGGGGAAGAGGATGAACTATGTGGAGACTGCTCTCGTAAGAGGTACAACCAAACAAACAGCATCGTGACAGAAACGAGACCAGCAAAGCCAGTATTTGAGCAGGGGAAGGTGGAGGAAGGTGACAAGGATCCCCTGCAGCACAGCACCTCCTGCAAGTCCTGCAGCACTACAGCCCTCCCCACTCAGTAAAGCACCAGAATAAATACTGCTAACCACCAGGCCTTTTATGCAACATCCCTACATTGGTATTAGCAGCTCAATTAAAGTATCACAGCTATTTTAATTATCACAGCTGAGCTGGATTTTCTCTCCCTAACCACAACTGTTTGTGGTGCCTGGCTGTGGGCTCCTCCTCACCACGTAAACAAGGAGGAGCAAACAGGGCTGGTGGAGATGTTGTGAAAATAAAAGGGAGAAAGATGAGGAAAAAATGAGACAATCCAAGGATTTTTACATTTACATGGTTCATCAGGTGCTCACTAATTGTTATTCCTACAGAAAATTCCTCTCCCAGCCCAGGTGTGCCTGGGCGCGTTGACAGTATTTTGAGCGCGTGTGTTTATTGCCTTGCTCTTGGGCTGTAGAAAACGAACGGCTGGGTGTACAAGGGCTGTCAGACACCCGGCTGGGTGTACAAGGGCTGTCAGACACCCTGACCAGCCCAAGAGCCGCCTGTTCTTTTCAGGAGGTGCCTGCAGTCCTGAGTCGTCTCCCAGCAAGCAAACCAGCCCGTGTCCCACCCGAGGGACGGGGGTTCCCCGCGAGAAGCCCCGTCCCCCCGGGTCGGCGGCGGGGCCGTGGCGGGGCGGCTCAGCAGCCCGGGTGGTGCTGGGCGCGCGCGAGGCTGGCCCGGCCGCGCTCACCGCTTCCTCCCTCGGCGTGCGGTTAGCTGGTGAAGAGCGTGCGGTTGGGCTGGGAGCTACCAGCTGACATCTTATCGCCGCTTACGCTTGGGTCGTGCTTGTCAGCTTTTCCTTCGAATCACAAGACCTAGAAGCAGGCACACACGCTTTTGTAAAATGGAAGCCCTCCCCTCTGATGTAATCCCACTAGCCCCCAAAACCAGGGCGCTAGGTCCAAGTCTACAAAGTGGATGTGGCTTCTGCTAGCCCAGAGAAGCAGCCTGATGTCCTGCTTGGACACCCCGACACCCGGCCTGTGTTAGTAAGCCCTTAGCAGGCGTACTGTGGTTGGCTCCACACAGAACTGGTGGAAGCAGCCCTGAAAAGCAGCATCAGTGTGTCTGTACAGCAACGCCTTTTCCGTCTGACCCGACTCAACCGCCGTGGCCCGTCCTACTCCCGGCCGCAGCTCTTCCAGGGTACAAGAACCAGCACCGGTCTGAAGACTCCACATTTCAAGCAATTCCCCCGGGGAAAGTTAAGGCTCCAGCTACGTTACTAAGTTTCATAACCCCGAGAGAGGACAGTGTTTGTTTTAAAGCAGATAGGCTGACAAATTACAGGGCTAAGCTGCAAGGGAGGCAGAAGGTGGGCATTAGGAAGTCCTGCTCTAACCGTACAGATAGCACTGCAGCTGGAGCAGATCACTGGAAGAAAACGTGCAATTACCATCAGCTTAGTTTTTTAAGAACAGTTTAGGTATATTTGACACTGCTTTAAGACAGATACAGAGAACTGAGTGATACCTCTTCATGAATATCTTCTGGGCTTCTGGGCTTTTATCAGCCGTGCTTACTCTCTCCTCTCAAAGTAATGAGTTACAGACTGAATATTTTAAGACTTAAGTGAAGCTCAGAGTGCTAAATTACAGTGTTATGAAATGCTTTTAAACTAAGTGTGGGAACACTGTTAATGGGAACATAAATATTCTTAAATAGGAATGTATGTGTAACAAAACTCACATATCTGAAGCAAAATCCAGAGCAACCGTGAAGAAAGTAGTTATATTTGTTACCTTTTCTGATAGTTTATAGCTAAGTTTGTCTCCCGCTTTTATAGTTGATAGCTATACCTTCCCAGTTCTTAAAAGGTTACTGTGTGGTTTTTTACAGTTTGTTTTCATTATTAACTTTAATGATAAAACACCGTAAATTTTCTGAAGATAAAGACATGCTTTTTTCCCCCAGTTCTATACTACTTTGACAGTGCCCAAATGAGATGATCACTCATAAACAAGTACATTCTTTGCACCCCTCTCATTACCCCATCTATTTTAACAGAATTTTCTGGGCCTTTTCTGATATTTTGTCCGAGATGGTTTTGCTTACTCAGAACAGCCAGACAGATGTCTGTTCTTGCTCTGTCAAGAGCATCAGTTGCTTTGTTTTGATTAAATATTTTGTTTTCCTGCCAGCAGAGAGCCTTTCCACTTGGTCAAGGACAAAATTCCAGCCAACAATTTTTTTAAGAATGTGAACAATGAAAAAAATCTTGCCAATAAGAATTGCTTTCCTCTTAGTGTGGGAGGTCACAAATTTGGTCTAATCATTTGGCCACTTTCCCTAGAATTTATAATGTTGATTGCAGAGACTTGCTTCAGTCTCAAAGACTGGACTAAGGAGGAGAAGCAGACTCTTAAGTTAATCAGCCATTAGTGCTCTGCTTTCTTGCTATTTACTTCCCCAAAGCCTGACATTTTAAAGAAGAAAAACTTATTATTCATAGGGCTATTATCTAGACAAAAGAGAACATTCAAATTATGGACGACTTATTTGATATAGCTGTACCCTGCTGATTTTTAGAAAGTTACATTTCAGCTCAGCAGCTTTCTTACTTCACTTGGTTCAGCTTGTGCTCTGTTTTGTCTGATGACATCTTACATATTACCATTCTGTCATGAAGAACACAGGTGTAGCACTGGCTGAAATTAAAATGGGACAACACACACTAGATACGTACCACGTATTTGATCAAAACTGTTGGGACTTCCAAGGTGGGAAAAGGTGTCTGATTTTTTTTTTCTAAGCCAGAACTTCATGATCTTGCCTGAGAAGCTCAGATCAGCTGTTTAACAATAGCTAAACATATTTTCAACATGTTTTTCAAATTCTTTTGTAGATGCGTATGTTGTAGCCTTGCAGCCCTTGTGCATGTAAAACTGCCAGTGGCTGACTTGTCTCTCACCTTTTCTGGGGATTTGTTCTCTGTCTGAAAGATTAAAATTATACGTAGCAGTAATATAGGGTTGTGGACTTACTCACCACTCAATAACCATTGCTCACTCAGGCAGCAATGAACCTTAAAACCGACTGGATGCCCAGCAGCTCAGGTGCTGATGGGTGTGGAGAGATTCATTCTTGGTAAAAATGAAGGTAGGAGGATTTGAGTTTTCCTTTGGAGAAATTAGTTCTAAAGAGGATTGGGGTAGGGATGAGGGGGGTGAGGTGGGGGGGAAGTATAACAGGAAGGATGCGATGGCTTTGAGCAAGGGATGTCATACAAATGAAACTATATAGTTGAGGGGGGGGAAGCAGTTGATAAACTGGGTATTGCACATCCATGTCTGCCCATATATATCTATATTTATGTCCACCTTCAGAGCATATAGACATCACTGCCGTGGACCACAGCCCTGTGTGATGTGACTGGTGACTGTGTTTTAAGTCACCATGTTTTTCAAAGCATTATAGAAATTAAAAGCTCTCTATAAATGCTAAGCATTGAGAGAACTACCTTGTTTTGACAGAAACAAAGTCTATCACAGCAAAGCTTTTTTCCTGCCTTGGCACAGCTCTCATCACCACTATCCCCAGCAGTATTCTCCATTGTCACGATGACATCTACTGGAAGGGATAGGGTTGAACACAGATTTCTCTGTCCAAGTGTTAACACTTCTAACATCAGCAGAGTTGGTGCAAATTCACACACTGAGAACTACTACAGTATTGAAATGTGTAGAAAGCAACACGACAATGTTAGTGTTCTAGATATTTTAAACTGCAACTCCCTCAAGAGACACATGATAAAAAAGGATTAGAGGAAATGATTCAAACCTCATCTAATATGTGTAAATAAAAATGGCCCAGACAGATAATTTTAAATTATTACATTAAAGGGAAATAAATTTGTTAAATATCTCTTGCAAGATAAAAATAAGCATTAACCTTAGAAGAATATGTATTATTGTGGCAGTCCAAAGATATGCAGATCTGAAACACAGGTTTGTTAAAACTAACGAGATGCTAGAAATCAGTTATGCAAAACAGTATAAGCTGAAAAGAAAATATATGCAATGCTTTACATGTGAGGTTTTTTATTTTCTCCACAATAAAAATACCATATGTTTGCATGAAAAAATAGTGTATAGTCTTGCTACAATTTCACTTCGTATTTGCATATGCAAATAGATCTTCACAATAACTGAAAAGAAGAATTGAGAATGAATATGTTATCTGAAGCATCACATCCAACTTCCTTTGCTGGAAATGAGTTTCTGCAATTTGTTCAAATGAACCTGGAGTCGCCAACCATTCAAGATGCTTTCTCAAAATAAAATTTTGCTGGGAAGTACACATGTTTTCCTTTAAGCCCATTCATCACTGCTAGACTATGGCTGCACCTTGGCAGCCTCCTCCTAGCCTGAGGAGGTCCACTGCCTGCATGAGGGATGGCATGTGCCAAGTCTATCTATTGTCCTCTTGTTCACTCTATTCTGTTCCCTTTCAATGGAGAGGAGCAGAGAATAATGATGTGGGGCAAATGACGTGTGCTAGCAGGTAATATCTGCAGGCTCAGTCTGTGTCTGGGATGGAGAGGGTGCATGTGGATTCTGGCTGTTGCTTCTGAGTAAGTTTATAGAAGAATTTCCTGGGAAAGAAGTGCACACGCCAGGCCAGATTTTCCACGAAACCAAACCAAACAAAACCAGTCCTGGCCAAATAAACTTGCAGCCTAACACCACAAAAAAACTCAGACTCACTGGAAAAAAATAACAAAAAAGGCTTTAATTTAACAAAAGAAGGTGGTCTGCCTCCTGGAGTCCCCTTTCCTTCTCGTGCAGGAAGATAAACAGTAACAGGTGCCTGCAGGTGAGTGGGTGGTCTGAAATTAATGAATTCTTCAGAAAAATCACAATATACAAAGTCAGGAAATTTTTCCACATAAAGGAAATTCACTGGAATAATGGAGAGGGGTAAGGACAGAAGAATAACATGAAGGAATTGTTGCAGTTGGCATTAGTGGTGAGAGAAACATGGTGGAAAGCAAAAGGAGAGGAAATGAGACTAGTGTGGGTATCACAGGGGGCTTTGATGGCGAGGCCCTGGATCTTAAACTTGGCAACAGGCAAAGATACACTGGAGGATTCAAACTGCAAAAACAGCTCTTGCTACTGACAGCAATGGGAGATAATGCAGGACAAACTGGAAAGAAGCAGTGTCTGTGGCTGGGAGGTCAACAAGGAAGAGCACCATGTATGACACATGCTGAGCAGTTGCTCGGTCTACAAATGGGTAGGAAGCCTGATGTGCCCTTTGTCAAACTTCCTGAGCACACCTGTCCTGGATTTCAAGCTGTCTAGAAATCAGAAGGGCATTGGCAAAGTAATTTGGCAGCAGCTGACTGCTGCTAAAAGCAGCCATCTACTGTCCAAGGTATTAGGGTTGGCAGGCTGGAAATGTGCTGTCAATGCTTGGCAGCTTGGAATCGTGCTGAAAGGTACTAGTCACGGATGAAAGAAAACCACCACACCCCCAGTAAATAACGTACATCTATTAAAAAGAAAAAAAGATGCTTCAAAAGGATTTTACAAAAGGCATCTTCAAACAACTCAACTTAGCCAACAATTAAGTTAAATCACGCTTTCAGGAAACACTAGTGCTTTTTCTTTGACAGACATCCTCCACATAGCTGGAATAGTACTTACAAGAACTACTAGTACATGCAACTATTTAACACCCCCATACATAAAATACTACCCTCAGGAGGATTACATGTATCAAAAAGGAGGAGACAGAAAAAGGTAAAGTCACACATACGGAGTAGGAAGAAGACATGAAGGGAAGAACATACTCCTGTTTTTTTTTAAAAGGGGTAAAGTTGCTTATTAGCATTGCTATACTTGAAAAATACCTCTGACGTCAGTCTGAGCAGGTTTTTTCCTGCATCCCAAGCCTCTAGCTATCATCTTTTTTTGTGTGTGATGAAATATCATGATGCTTCTGCTTTCTGCTGGGGCCCTGTCTGCACTTTCCAGACTATTGACTCCCCTAGTCCTTCATACATAACTGCACTTCTGTTTTCTCTAGTATCAATGACAGAAGTAATGAATGGCCAGCTTAAATCCTCTTATTTGTTACTTGCATGTGAAAGATAAAGATATCTCTAAAACCATGAAACTGTCCACACGTACAATGGTTAGGCTTGCCATCCTCCTGGTCTAGGAAGGCTGGATGTATTTAAATTCTTTCTGCAATCTCTCTCCTTCTGTCTCTGTCAGTTTGTCTCCACAGGGAGCTTCTGAAAGGTGATTTTCCCCTCCTGTGTCTTCTCTCAAAGGGTTTGTAAGTGTTTTGACTCCTTTTGATCTTCAAGGTCTCAGACTGAAGTTTGTTTCTCCTTGGAGGCTGCATGTAATGTCCCTGAATCCTGCTAGTTTCACTCATTATCTTTTCAGTGTAGGCTTGTCTGTTCTTGTGTGGGAACAATTACATGTTCTTTGTTTGCTCTTCCCACAGCCTCAGGCTAAGCAACACGAAGATGGGACACTTAGAATTCATCCTGTACATAGTGTTTTCCCTCGGTAATTCAGACATGTATCTTTCATCAAATTGTTGCATCTCAGTGCTAAGAATTTTATTACATCTCCTCGTTTTTGTCAGTTACCCATTGTAAGCATCCCAAACCACTGTCATCCACACTGCTTGGATCAAAGGTCAGCCTAAACGTGACTCTGCACAAAGAACATCATCAATAGCCCCTGATTGCTGATGTTGTATTATGCTCATGTCAGCCTTACAAAGTCCACCTAAGTAACCTGTAAATACTTCATTGTATAACTTAAATGAAGATTAGACCTGTGAACATTCTTACACTATCAGAATTTCTTACTTATACAAATGTCCATACAGAAACTCATTTTGACTAAATTAAAAGATGCAATACTTTTCTTTCCCCTGGAAGATACTGTTTACTTATCTACCATTTCAACACAGAGAATGCAAACTCCTGAGACAGATGCAACTTCAATGGGAAGAACCAGAGTGCAACTTCCATGCAGCTGCCCTGATTAGGGAGTAGGATCAGCACAATCTAACCTAATGTAGGTATAGTCTCTTGAAGTAATTTCTTGTGCCAAAGGTCAAACAACTTGCTCCACCATACTTAGGCACAGCAGTGTTGGTCTGGAAGCTGGTGCTGAAGCCACTGGAGATCATTATGCCCTCCCAGCACTTTCTCCATTCCCATTTAGAGTTTCCCTTCTTCTCAGGAGAACAGAAAAGAATAAGTCCTTGCAGTCAGCAGTGACTGTTCTTAAGCTTGAATTTCTGCAGTGCTGCTTCTCTGCTTCACTTAGATTTGTGTAACTCAAGGTCTATGTCAACTGGACTAATGTTTTTAGACACTTTGAAAGATCAAGCCAGAGTGGACTGCATGTTGTAAGATGAAGACTATTTTGAGCAGCCATTTGAACATTATAGTCATGCTTCTTGCTGGCCATGTAGGGTCTGCACCTCTCTAGTATACTTCAGAGTTCCTGCATTGTGGGATATCGTGTGTTTTGGGCCCTTCAGATACTAAGCTTTATTTCTCCTTTTACAATCTCATACAATTCCATGATATAGCTAGTTCATCCAGCCAGACTCCAATCTGCTTCATAAAGTAGACAGCTGCAAGAATCATTTACATGGCACAAGCAGCTGCTTGACAGCACACTTCAGTGCTGCACAGGACAGGGAAAAACATATCCATCTAAAGAAAAACTCAGGAGAATTTTAGATAGATAGAATGCAATTGTTCCACTGAACTTCATCCAAAAAACCACCACAAGCTGGACTCACTGTTTTACTAAGTGGTTACAGCTCTGCTGACGTCAGTGGATTTGCAGCTGTTCACAACAACATGAATTTAGCCTTCAATCTAACAATCTTATTGTTTGCAGGGGAGGAGAGAAAAGGGTTGTTTGTTTCAGATAAAAGTGGGTCAGTGATTGTGTCGTAGGCAATTTGTCCTGCTCACTGCCCAGTGGAAACCAGTAAAGCCCCTATTATATCCCAGTTGCACATGTATTATTGGGGACATAACCACACATTGCCACAACTGAAGAAGTGAAGTATCGTAGGCCAGTGTGTAACAGGCACTGTATGACCTTTACATACTCATAAAGACTTTTATTAATTTGTTTGAATTTCAGATTATTTTCTAAAGGGATAACATGATATGCTGTTGAAAGCAGCCATACTATTCCCAGCATCCCTACAACATTTACTCACTTAGCACCGCCTGGGCTTGGATCCAGACAGATCTACTGCACCTTGTAATCTCCTACCAAGTGCGGCTTTCAAACCTCTCTTTGTCACCTCTTCTATCATCCCCCAGGGGTTCAGCTATCTGTGCCAAGGAGCCAATCCAGTATGGCCTAGCTGCATAACCTTGGCTCACACTTCTGAGACAATTGCTAGGTTGTGACTAAAAGCTGTGAGAAAGTCCAGGCAAAATAAAGGAAGGGAAAATTACAGAGGAAGGATTGTTGAATAGGGGTAGTTAAGAGCTCCAAGAGGATCCAAGGGGAAGAACACAAAAAGAAAAGCCATAAAATATTACAGGTAGGGAAACAGGGAGATACGACTGTCACTGGAGGACTCGGTGAAAGATGGCAATCCAGCAACCCTCATGATCTGCTCCAGAAAGCAGTTACAATCAACTACAGAACAGCTTCCTTTAGTCATCATTAATTGCTTCAAAACCAGCTTCTCCTACCCACAAAACAAATATGCAATCAAATGAGCATGACAAACACATCAGTGTCATTCCAAGATGATTCCTCAAAGCTAGTTACTCCCAATAGCACATGCATTACTAACACCAAGGATCACTACTCCTTCAGTAGTTGTTCAGAGTCCAGGCTGCTCCCAGGCTCTCAAGGTCTCCCACCTCTGTGCTATAAAACCATCCAAAAAACTCAGCCTGGTGGGTGACTGGGGAGGGAAGAGTTAGAGGGGCTAGGTATTTTATATTCTTCAAGTAAATGCCAAAATGACAGAGCTTGTCTGTGTAGTCCCTTTACTTTGCTAACTAACCAGTGTTTTCTGGTTCCCTTCTACAGCCCTTATTATACACCCTAGGTCCTGTAAATTCTCTGGAGAGTGGGTGAAGTTCAGCTTATCATTTACTCTTGTGCTAGCTCCATATGCCACATGCATGCTATCCCAGGAATGGATAGAGCAACAGGACCTATTCTAGTAACAGGATGGAACAGCAGCAGTAACAGCAAAGTATTACAGCCAAGCAGGGGACCTGCTGGCTGGATGTATGGATTCCATACTCCCTGAATTTCATGCATCAGGTCACATAAAATGATTTTGCTCCTCCTAAATAAACCATCCCATCTCTTTCTAATTTGTGAGACCCTTCATCCCACACCTGCAACCAGCAGGCTCTAACACATACATACCTCTTCTCAAACCTTTCTCTCCTTGCATTAGTTCTCCCATACCTCTCAGAGTGGGAGAACTAAAAACTAGAGCCAAGGGGGTGAGAAACAAAGCCAGCATTAAGCCTGTGTATGACTGGAAATCTGTGAAAATCTATTCTATAATAGTATTTTCATAGCACAGAAAGGCACACAGAAAAAAACAATCCACACAAGTTTGTGAGTGCTGCTATCTTACCCACCAAAATCCATAGTGACTTCTCCATCCACCCTGAGGTTCCCACGAGAATTAAACCTCAGAAAGTACCTTTTACATTCAGACGTTCAAACAAGTATTTAATAAGAAGTAAAAGTTTTATGAGTCTTAAATGATCACAGGCTCATACTTCTTTTCTTAACATAATCCAGAACAAACTATCACTGAAATGGCATTTTAATTTTCATGTGATGTTACTGTAACTTTTAGCATCAACAAATCAACATTCATTCTTACTGTCATAAAAAACCCACATTGCTTCTAGGGCCATTGGGCAATTATGCGAGTAACATAATACTGTTTATAATTGGATATTTTAGCTGGATATATATGACTTTGTTCCAAAGGACGTGCCTCAATTGCACGTCTCTTGAGGATGACTCACACGTTGTTTCCTTGAAGGCATCCCATTCCGGGCAGCATTTGGAATGGAAAAATATGGTTTGTTTAAAAATGTATATATAGAACTATCAGCATGTGTATTGGTGGGGCGTAGAGGCTGCGAGTTCCTTTAAATAGTGATAGAATCCAACATCACTATGCAGAGAGTTCAGCTATTTCCTAGTGTGCTGCCACAAAAAATTTAAAATTGTGCCCCCCTAAGGGTTTTCCCTACATGAAACCAATCCTTTCTTCTCCTTTTTTTGGTCTTTGAACAAGAAGCAATTCATCAGCTCATTGAAGTAGCAGGGTCTCAGTAATATCCCTTGTTCACCCTGGGAAATTGGTATAAAGCTGTGAATCGGAACTGCTGATACTAACTTTTTCTGTTGATGAAATCCAACATTTGTGAGCCTTCATTGGTAGGTGAGATGGCATAAACTTTGCTCAACTGTTATTGTTATGCTCCTTTTCTGTACCTCAGTTTAGCTGTGGGTAAAGCTCACAGAGACAAAGGTGATTCAGATAAACTCAGTCCCTGGCTTCACTGTTCCTACATTGTCTTACATGTTTCTACTTTAAAAAAAAAGCAATTTAAAGCTACTAAGTTACAAACTCATGTTGAAAATAGTCACACTCAAAGAGTTCAAATACAGATTTTTACTGGAAGGTCGGATAATGTTTATTATTTGGTTGAAAATAAATCTCTGAACTGCTGAAACCTTAGCTGTGGAGAGACTGACACTCTCTGGCACACAAGGCGGCATTTTTACCCATTGATTCGGACTTTTGCACAAACAGCTCTACTACTACCTGATCCTGTTTCCAGTTTGGAAGCTAACCTACTGTGAGCTTAAACCAGTTCAGACACTTAAACACACATTGCCTGAATTCCCCTACTTAGTAAGTAGATTTATTAACACCAAGAGCCATCCTTAATAGGAGCTATTTAGGTATAGGTAATCATTTTTCTGCTAGGCTTCTCCCAAGAAAAGACTAGTTCTCTAGAGAAGAGGACAGCCCTTGGTGGGGGTCTGGTTGCTAAAATGTGCAGAAGGGCAGAATGTGCTGGAAGAAGACAGGCAATATCCTATTGTATGTTGTCACTTTAAGGTTATGGTATTTTAAACTCACTAAAAAGAATGCACATTTAAGTCTTCATCAAGCTGATGCCCAGTAACTTTAAGCAATTTATCGTTCTTCAGAGCGGAAAAGCTAAATGAAGGTCTGGAATTAGTTCCAAACATTACCAAAACCCAGGAGACATATTCAGCCTACAGCAGATGTTAATGACTTTGTGCAACGCCTCCTGTGGCAGAATTAACTTCATCCCACCCACTGGCCAGGGTCAGCCAAACAGGGATCCAGGGAGTCCTCTGCTTTCCTCGTCTTGTTTGCTTTATCTGTTCCCGAAAGGAGATTGTTTTCAGAGTATTTACATGCATTTGTCACAGTTGCCTCCTTTGGCTGGCTCTGGCAATACATCATTCCACAACAAGCTAAAATGGAAGTGCCGGTGTGAAAAAGCACCACTGCCTAACAAAAGGCACGTATCAACCTGGGCTGCCAGGACAAAGCTGCACTTGCTCCTTAACCCATCACGTCCCAAGCCTCACCACTGAAATATAGACAAGTTATATTACAACAGTGCAATTAAATAGCATGAAATTCAGCTTGGGAGAATGCAGGAGGTACACTTCCAAAACCAATTACATTAGGTGTTGTCTCGCTGGAAGAACCTCCCTCATCCAAACCATCAAGGCTCTTAGCACACGGGCAGGCTGCGGTGCCCTGATGACCCTCACCCAGGACCCCCACCCGCTGCCCAGGGGCCAGAGCTCCTTGCCACCTCGTCCCCTCCGATGACCATCGGCAGCTCCTGTCGCCACCCCAGCCCTGTTTGGATGTGGCGGATGGTGCCCTGACAGTGACGGCACTGCCCTGCCAGGCTGGGCTCACCTCAGCAGCCGGTTCCCTCCTGGGGCAGCACTGCTCCTCCTGCTCCCCAGCACAAATGTCTGCTTTCAGATAAGCATTACTGCTTCGGTGAACAAGCAGTAAAAATTAAACAGCACACAGAGCAGTTACATGGTGTGAAAAAGAATCACTTTGCCAGTTGGTGCTTCCCTTGTAAATTATTTCGTGGTCCAGGTTTTCAAAGGGGACCTTAATCTTTAATGCAAAAAGGAAGCAAAAAAACCCCAACTCCCTTACATCACGAATAAGCAAGTAAAGTATAAATCCATTTTAGCCTCTCTTCCCTCTGCCTTTAAAGCTTTAATGCAACTGACACATCTATCAGAACAGAAAATTTGGGATGCCAGGGGATGTTGTAAGCCACAGTTCACAGCATGGTAAGAAAACAAGAGTCTGCCCTCCAATAACACTGAAGGCACAACTCTAAAACACGAGAGGAAAAAAAAGGGAACAATTTCATTAAGAAGAAAGAAATAAAGCCATGTGAAAAGGGTACTTGGACTCTAGAAACAAGCAGTGAGAAAGCCTTAACTCAAGACACTAAAACAACTCTCCAAGCCAAGAAATCAGAAGGACCTCTAGTAAACTGTACGGGAGGGAGTATCCTGGCAATACTTCAAACACAAGGAAACCATTTAGACCAAATTCCCCTTGTGCTCCGGCACAGCTCAGAGCGACTGACAAAAGGTGGGACAAGGTGTCCTTGCTCAGAAGAGGCCGCCAGCACCCAGTAAGATCATGATCCTAAGGAGACCAGCAACAGTTAAAAATGTGCCAGTCAAAACCAGAATATTGATTTCTAGAAGTCTAAGTTCTCCCACTGCTCTTGGGAGTACAAGGAAATAAACATTTGATCTCCTTAATGCATACAGTAAGGCACCCTGGCTCATGTGGTGATAAGCCCATTTTCTCCTTGAAGTTTAGGCCTCCTTTGAGCATCAATGCTATGACTTGTCCTGGCACTCCTTCTGGCATAACACAGTCAAAATTCCTATATGCAGCTGTATGGCAAAAAAAGGACTGGTCTGGGATAAATGAAGAACAGCCTTGAGGTTGTTTTTTTAAAAAAAAATTGAATCTGGGATGGGTTAAGATGGAAAGAATCAGAAACATTACAATTTGGAAAGTATTTTGCCACTTTGTTAGATAATATACCCGTGACCCACACGCAGTCCACTTCAAAAAGTCAAACCTGCTGACAATCCCTGGTTTAATACTATCCCCAGCTAAGCAACTATTTTCACCTTTGATGTCGTATTTCAACTAATCCAGTAGCATCTGATCCGAGTGCTTGTCATTGATCTTTTTGCTCTCTGCTGTGACACGTTGGCTCATATTTCTCTAATCCACTGAATATGAATTGATCACAGACTCAAG
Organism: Haliaeetus albicilla; assembly: GCF_947461875.1. Classification (NCBI taxonomy): domain Eukaryota; kingdom Metazoa; phylum Chordata; class Aves; order Accipitriformes; family Accipitridae; genus Haliaeetus; species Haliaeetus albicilla. Next base: position 45,037,625 of record NC_091484.1, on the reverse strand, counting down.
AGGAGAACTGGTTTTAAAAGCGGTGTCTGTTAAATATGTAATTAGGGCCTCATCTGGGCAATCTTTCTTTCATTCCAAATGTGCTAGCTCCTCTTCAGGCAATATACATTGAACGAAGCCTGTTACCGATACGAAGTCACAGGTTTCTGTTTGATTTCATTGCTTCACCTGGGTTGTCAGCTCTACTCACGACAGCAGCACCGCTTGCACCCATCAGTCATCCATGCCAGCTTAAGCAGAGGCCACCTGACCTGCCACAAAAGCCAACCCAAGGCATTTGAGTCTTTCGCTACAGTATTGCCAGAAACAGGATTGTAATACCACGAAGTGTCACAATAGCATTAAATATTTCGGAGAGGATCACTGTGCTTTTGAAGGGAGGTGGCTTGGCATGGGAAGGAGGGATTTCTCCTGATCCATGCGAAGAGCACAGGGCTCCCTTGAGTGTCTTCCCTTCATGGCAAAAGCTGCACTGCAAGTTGTCTTGAGAAGTTCTCCACGTCCTGCACGACCCTCCCCTTCTCTCTCATGTTCCTGCTAGGACCCACAATTCTCCTCAACTTCCCCATCTTCCCAAACACACACACGTTGCCCACAAAAGGCAGAGGCACTGCTGGCAAGAGGATGGGAAAGGAAAGAAGGGAGAGGCCTTGCAAGCAGTGTGGCTTCATCTGAATGAAGAAGAGGCATGGGGAGATCGGTGAGTAGACCCAGGCTCAAGAGATCAAGACACAAAACTGGAATGACATATGTATCCATATTGTGGCAGCAGTTTCCATACGAAGTGTCCTGGTTTCAGCTGGGATAGAGTTAATTGTCTTCCTAGTAGCTGGTACAGTGCTATGTTTTGGGTTCAGTATGCAAAGAATGTTGATAACACATTAATGTTTTCAGTTGTTGCTAAGTAGTGTTTAGTCTAAAGTCAAGGATTTTTCAGCTTCTCATGCCCAGCCAGCAAGAGAGCTGGAGGGGCACAAGAAGTTGGCACAGGACACAGCCAGGGCAGCTGATCCAAACTGGCCAAAGGGGTATTCCATACCATGGGATGTCACATCTAGTATAGAAACTGGGGGAAGTGGGGGCGGGGGATCGACGCTCAGGGACTAACTGGGTGTCGATCGGCTGGTGGTGAGCAATTGCACTGTGCTTCACTGGTATATTCCAATCCTTTTATTATTACTGTTGTCATTTTATTAGTGTTATCATTATTAGTTTCTTCTTTTCTGTTCTATTAAACCGTTCTTATCTCAACCCACGAGTTTTACTTCTTTTCCCGATTTTCTCCCTCATCCCACTGGGTGGGGGTGGGGAGTGAGTGAGTGAGCAGCTGCATGGTGCTTAGTTGCTGGCTGGGGTTAAACCACGACACCAAGTCGATATCACTGTAACATAATGAGATATCACATACATTCACATTCAAAACTTCTACTTTTTGTCTTGCTTTGTGAATCAGAAGAAACAAGACACAGGTGAACTGTTACCATTTGTAGACAGTATATAACAAATTATTAATGCCAAGGGGAATTAATCTCACTCCAATGCCAAAGTAACTGAAGAGCATTCCTCCTGCCCAAAGAAGCACATGCACCCCTGAGAGAAAAAGGATGCTGTAAATATTCTAATTTTCAGTCCCAGGCAAGCATAAAGAGCTGAACATGACCGGTACCCTATGTCATTCTGAATTTGTACCACACAGCCAGGCCTTGGTAATCTTCTACATTTCAGCATGATGTGCTTATTACTTTTCAGCTTCTTGATGGAAACATCTCTACCATGCTACGGATTACAGATTATTGGATTAAGCAAACAGTGTTCACTAAAACATTTCAGGATATCCAGCTGTCCTGCACCGGCCTGTTTAGCAGCATTAGTTGATCGCTCAAAATGTAATTTGATACACTTTTGAAACCACAATGGATATGGTATTGTTTGTGCCAGGCCAATGGTTTCCTTGTCAAACTCAGAAATAAAATGAGCTTTAGAGAAGAGGATAATCCTTTTCTATTTTTAATTTTAACCTCAGTTTGTGAATCGAGGGATAAGATATCATTAAACTGTTAATGATTGTAGAGTACTTTGAGAGTAACAATGTGTTTAGAAGAGACACAGCACATTATGATGCTTCATTGTATTAAATCTGTAACAAACTGCCTATTCATTTAAATGATTTGAATTTAATTTCTCAGATTTCACAAGGAACTGATTCTTCTTTCCAATCCTCATCTCAAAATTTGGAATAAAAGATTTTTGTCCCTGAGATGACAGTGTTTTCTGCCATCCCTCCACGATTCTGATATCTGGGATGTGAAATCTAGGACCTCTGTAAGTTTGGGGGTTTTTTTCATCTTGAGATGTTCTTCCTGTGTGGCTTTGTTTAATTACACATGGCAGCGCATGTACGCATACACACATACACACACAAATGATAGCTGGTTTTCATCAAAAAATATAGAATCTTATCTCAGCTAAAATGACATTTAAGAGCATTTAAAGTAAATTTAGAACTCTCTTACATAGCATGCCAGCTCCTTGTTGGTGAATTAAATGCTTCCACCTGCCTTGGTATCACACTCTGCTCCTGGCTCACCATCCCTTTTCAAGAATCTGGCCCTCGCCACTCCCTCACAAGCTGTTCATCTCGTCCTGTGGCCTGAAGTAGTGAAAACTTGATGAAAGAAACTGGCCTTCTGGTATGTTACCCCTTACAGAGTACAGAGGTTCCCTGCATCACAGGTTACCCTCAGTCTGAAATCCCTCTGAAGCTGCTCGCAGGATTTTGGTATGGCTGACCCCTCGTTTGAGCCTGATCTGGATACGGACATCATGTTAGCTGCCTGCCTGTGTTACAGGCACCTCCCTGGACACCTCCTCTAATGCTATAGGACTATGCTACTAATGCTACTATGCTATATGGCTATGCTGTATGACTAATGCTATATACTAATGCTAATCATTAGGTCAAATAACCCTGCCCACCCCAGGGACAGCACAGTACAAAGGAAGGTAACACACAAGTGGCATCAGTGTATTTAAGTGCTCACGTGGTGTCTATCATCAGTGTAACAGGAGCCATCGGCATATTCTCTGCTTAAAAGCAGCTCCCCAGGGAAATGAGGGGCGGGCCCTCACCTTTAGCTTTCCTCACCACAGCTCTTATCAGCAAAGGAGCCAACCTTGGACTTAGCAAGCTGAACTCCTTAACTCAGCCGAGTATGCTCCCAGAACAGGGGAATGCACTCAGGGGCCCAACACAGCTATTTTTGTGTATCCCACGCATAAAGCTGGAACTTTATGATTGCTTTCGACCTGAAATTAAAACTATATACAGGTAAATTCTTTGCACCGTGAAATCTGAAATTGGCCAGATGTACATTCCCAGTTTTCTCAGGCTATTACTGTGGCAAGAGAGGTATAGATTTCTCATTTTTTTTTACTGTTACATGGCAAAATCTGGAAAGTCAAGTGATAGCTGTGCCAGTCTGTTTATTTCAATGAAATAAAGGATAAACGCGTTAAAATTCTTACTACTTCCATGTAGTAAGAATTGTTAGATGGCAGAACCATAGAACATCAGAGTACAAAGTACCTCTTATTAAGGCTTACCATAAGGTATGTGGCATCAGGAACAAAACCACTCATTCCTTTCATTAACAAAACAAAGCCTCACTTTATTCCGCGCACAAATCTTTCTCCCTTCAAGTCACGGCATCAAGCTGTTCAACACGTTGTTATCTGTGGAATTAAAATTGGAAACATCATACAAGCGCGCAAACAGCAAATTTACACTGAAAGGCAGCTTTGGCTATCACAACCCTGTTAAAAAAACGGAAGCAGCCGGTATTTGGGCCAACGTCTTATTTCTGGAAGGGGTGGGGGTGCAGCCACAAGAGACGGAAGCGGTTGCCTCTGGCTCGCGTTCGTTTCCCTTCTCAGTCCACGCGAGCCTGAGACACGCTGCCACCTTGTCCAGGGAGGCCGAGGTCCTTCAGGCGGGAGCTGACAGGGCCTCCACTTGCGGGCGGTGATTTTTCCCCCCTTGCTCACGCACAGGGACAGCGAAGACACCCCCCCCCCCCAGCCCCTCGGCCAGGGCAGCTCCAACCCACCCCTGCCAAGACACGGCAGGATCTCTAAAGACGGGCCCGTGCCCGGGCCCTCGGGTCGCACCCATCGCTGACAGGGCTCGGGGCTCCCCCACAGAATCCCGCCCCGGCCCCGGCCCCGGCCCCGGCCCCGGCCCCGGCAGTGCGCAGGCGCGCCCCGCCGCCCGCCACGTGACGCCCCCAAGCCCCTCCGCTCTTTGTTTATCCCGCGTGGGGGCCGCGCGCCGGCCGATGGCGTCAGTGCGCCCCGCCCCGCCCCGCCCCGAGCCCGAAGGCCGCTTCCGCCGCGGAGGGCGTCGCTCCGGTGTCGGCGGCGCGGTCGCGGCGGGCCCAGCCCGCCCGCCCGCCCGGTGCCGAGCGTCGGGAGCCGTGGGTCGCCGCCCGGCAGCTGGCGGGCGTCGCCCCGGCGGCGCATGTGCTCCGGCGGGGGTGGCGGGCCGCCGGTGTCGGCGGCGGTGAGGGACGGGGAGCATGGCCGCCCCCGGGTCGGAGAAGAGCAGCAAGAAGAAGACGGAGAAGAAGCTCGCCGCCCGCGAGGAGGCGAAGCTGCTGGCGAGCTTCATGGGGGTGATGAACACCATGCGCAAGCAGGTACGGCGGCGGCGGCGGCTTCCCCCCGGGCCGGCGGGGCCTGGGGCTGCCTGGGGGCTGGTGGCCTCACCCGCACAAATTCTGACCTCTTGGGCTGGTCAGCCTCCTAGGCCAGGAGTCTGGTGGCTGTTAAAGATGGCTCTTGTGGTTACCAGTAGAGCCAGGCTGGTAACCAAAATCAGAATTATACAAGTGTATTTCAGCTGAGCTGTCCAAACTGAAAGAAATGCTGATTTTTAAAAAAAATTTTTTTTTAAAAAAAGCTTAAACCTCTGGTATGAGAGCAGGAAGATGATCCCTGTAACTCCTTGCATATGAAGAAATCTTTCTCCTCGGAGGAGGAGCTGGCTTGATTGTGGTAGTATGGTTCATTTAACAACAGCGATGTGGAGCCAGAATTAAAGCTGACTCTGAAGCCAGCTGTACAAGAACATTTGGGGGCTTCATACTTGGCACTGTTGTGTGTTGTATATCTTGTAGCGCTTAGTTGCTTGTCTCCCAGTGTTAGTCTTGACAAAGTCTCAGTCTAGCTTTTAATGCTGTGTTCGTCAGCAGGCTGGGTCCTGGCTTACCAAGGGATGCCAGAGTGCTGATTCTGATTTTCTCTAGCACTTCAGCCCTCTTCTTCTCTCAGTAATACACAATCACTTGTGTTGTCTGCATAAACCACTCAATGCAACTAAGCTCCTATGTATGAAAAACCAAATTGGTTTCAATGACTTCAGGTAGTACAGTTGAGACTTAAAGCCTATGATCTACTTTTTCAATGCAGGCTTTGTTTCTGTTCTAATTGGGTAAATGTATTCCAAGGTGTAGCTGAGTTCGTAAGTTGGCTCATCACTGCTTAGCTCATACCTCTGTCATTGTTGACAAGGGGATGCGAGATGCTGTTATGCTTTGTAAGTAGATAGAGGAAATATTGCTCTCCCTTAGGTGTATGTACAGCCCCTAGCACAGGGAAATCACAGTGCTTTACCATGTCACTATCCACTATGTGGCACCGTATTGTTGTTCTGCGTAAGTACCTCATCTTTCAGTATAGTAGGGTGCCAACTTGCATCTAGTTAGGAATTACTCTTAACAGGGAGAGAGACGATCAGGATTAAGTGCTGTGAAATTTGTGTGTAATTCTGATTCAAATTTCAAAATCTGTTGAGCCCGGGGAGGTGCAACTCTGAATTTTTGCCTGCTGTCAGAGTTTCCTGGAAAATTCTAATCTGACCTCAGAGGGTGGCTTTGCATACCCCACCCAGTGCTGATGGCTCCAGAAATTCTTGCATAGTTCATGACACTCATGGTTCTTTTGGGAGTTCTTTGTAAGAGGAGGTTAACTATTAGTGGGGGGGGAGGTGGAGGTGTGATTATATAGGATAAAATCAGGAAGTCAGCAGGAGCCAGAGGAAAATGTACTACTTCAGCTGATGAGTTGTCCCAAAGTTTAAGAGGACTTACAGGCAGCTGTTTCTTCTTGTGTTTTGACAAGTCAAGAACTATGCTGTGGTTATAAAACCTAAATATGAGTTAAAAATTTCCTGTGATGGAAATAGCAGTGTGCATGTGGAGCGCTAGCTATTTAAATGCATTAGTTTAATGCTTTAGGAAAATGGGCTGATTGGAAAGTACATCTAATTTTAAAGAAGCTGCTTGTGTGAGCTGGGATCTAAAGGCAGCCTCCATGAGTATGGGAGTTCAGAGTTCAGAGACACGCCTGCACTTAGTACTGGTAAGATGTTGGGGGCAACTATGTTTAGCGCATGGAGGACTTCCTGCTCATCTCCAACATGAGATGGCCCACGTCTTTGCAGGTTTTACAGAGCTATTTGACAGTATGTGCATAAATCCTTTGTTGCAACTTTGCAGCTGAGTGGAGGTCAGCCAAGACTGAAGTAATTGAGAATGAAGCTGGGACAGAGTTGCCAAGGTGTTGCTGAACCTGTTTGGAAGATGAAGTGGCCTAATGCAAGCTCACGCTTGGGTGTGTCTTTTCATTGATGTAATGCCAGTCATCTGTTGCCTCATTGAGGTGACTCGGTGACACCATTGGGTCCTTCAGGAAAGAATTAACAGAAATCCTCAGAAGAGCATTATTTGAAATGGAACAGTGTGATGGGTTGACCCTGGCTGAATGCCAGGTGCCCACCAAAGCTGTTCTATCACTCCCCTCTCCTCACCTGGACAGGGGAGAGAAAATATAACAAAGGGCTCGTGGGTCGAGATAAGGACAGGAGAGATCACTCACCAATTACTGTCACGGGCAAAACAGACTCAACTTGGGGAAAATTAACTCTATTACCAATCAACCAGAGTAGGGTAATGAGAAATAAACCCAAATCTCAGAACACCTTCCCTCCACCCCTCCCTTCTTCCCAGGCACAACTTCACTCCCAGATTCTCTACCTACCCTGCCCAGCGGTGCAGGGGGATGGGGAACGGGGTATATGGTCAGTTCATTACATGTGATCTCTGCTGCTTCATCCTCCTCAGGGGCAGGACTCCTCACACGCTTCCCCTGCTCCAGCATGGGGTCCCTCACATGGGAGACAGTCCTCCATGAACTTCTCCAATGTGGGTCCTTCCCACGGGCTGCAGTTCATCATGAACTGCTCCAGCATGGGTCCCTTCCAAGGTGTGCAGTCCTTCAGGAGCACACTGCTCCAGTATGGGTCCCCCACGGGGTCGCAAGTCCTGCTAGAAAACCTGCTCTGTGGGCTCCTCTCTCCACAGATCCGCAGGTCCTGTCAGGAGCCTGCTCCAGCGCGGGCTTCCCACAGGGTCACAGCCTCATTTGGGCACCCACCTGCTCCGGCGTGGGGTCCTCCCCGGGCTGCAGGTGGAGATCTGCTCCACCGTGGACCTCCATGGACTGCAGGGGGACAACCTGCCTCACCATGGTCTTCCCCACGGGCTGCAGGGGAATCTCTGCTCCAGCACCTCCTTCTTCACTGACCTTGGTGTCTGCAGGGTTGTTTCTCTTACGTGTTCTTGCTCCTGTCTCCAGCTGCTGTTTCTGTCTGTCCCACAACTTTTTTCCTTCTTAAAAATGTTATCACAGAGGCGCTACCACTATCGCTGATTGGCTTGGCCTTGGCTGGCAGTGAGTCCATCTTAGAGCCGGCTGATATTGGCTCCATGGGACACAGGGGAAGCTTCCAGCAGCTTCTCACAGAAGCCACCCCCACTACCAAAACCTTGCCACACAAAGCCAATACAAACAGTCACACTCAGAAACATCCCAGGGAAAGAAATTAAAATGATGGTCTATTTTGGTTGACAAATATTTCTTCCTGCACCCAGAGGGGCCTTAGAATATCCAAGGTGCTTCAGATCCTGAACTGAGGCACTAAATGTATCTTAGAAATGCAGTGTGGAGTTCAAGCAACAGTTGCAGGTCTTAGCAAAGCTTGGCCACAGGATTTTATGGTATCTTGTACTGCTAGTTTCCGACACTTGTTTTGAACCAGATGTGCTAGGAATTTCAGCTTTAAAGGTTTTCCTCTGAAACTTTTCTCAAATGGTCTCTGTTTTTTGTTGTTTCAATCCTAAATGGTTTAAAGCTACAGATGTACAAACAAGGCTGTATATCACTCCCTCATCTAACTTCTAATTAAAATATTTTTTCAAAATGTATTATTTATATTTTGTCCAGTGTGTGCTTCTGAGTGTCCTTTCCTTCAAGAAACTAACAAATAGGTTTATTTGAAGAGGCTGCATATATGGATTATCAGCCTTGTGAGGTGTGCCCTAGGTAATATTGTCTGTATGTGGAAAACATTCTCACACGGTTCTAGGCAAGTATATGCTTCCTACAGTAGAAATGCTCTTTTCTGGGGTTAGTACTGGGATGAATGTAGGTAGATGTTTTTGAAAGTAGGTCCATGAACTTAAGGTAGTAGTCGAAAATGAATTCCTGTTTTTAGGAAGCAATGCTGCTCAGTTTTTCTTTCTTAATAAAGAGGATGTTATAATTAACTGTAGTATGGTGTGCATTTATTTCAGTCAATATGTTCTTAGAAAGGATACTATTTGAGAATCTATTAAAATTATGTGGTTTTACCTTAATCCTCTCCTCTCATGTCTCCTGACAACTTTAAGTTCTGTCACTGTCCTTTCTCCTTCTAGTGCATGACAGTTCACGTGTAGGGGAGAAACTAACTGCTTACAAACAAATAGCAAGCAAATGAGAAATAATTTTTTTTCTGGAAGCTATTTAGTTGCTCATCAGGTGTGGCCAGTCAAACCCTTCCATAGAAGTGTTATTTTTGGGATACATTTTCTTAAAAATGTTCCATTGAATGCTTTGAACTTGTTCATCACTTTCACTCTGGTTGGGCAATATGATGGCAGCCTTCAGATACAAGGTTCCTTTGACTTTTTTTGAGAATTGACAGCTGAGTAGAGAAGAGAGCCACTGATGGGTGAAAAGAGTGTAATATAAATGCAGCCCCTGCTAGATGCTGCAGAGCCTACATTATTGGAGGCTGATGTAAATGCCACAGGAAAAACTTTGTAATCAGGGTTCATATGTTATTTGTGACCATCCTTAAAGTACAAGTTCATGGGTAATCTGAACTTTGCTAGTTCTCCAAGTTACTGAACTGAACTTTGACTTTCAGAATATCTTTTTATTACATAATACTCTTGAGTTGTGTGGATTAAGAAAAGCGATGAATTTCCTTAAGCTGTTTTTAAAGAAATATTGTTGAAGGATTTTTGAAAATGGTGATCTTTGCATTTTTGTTTGTTTTTTCCTCTGATTTAGAAAACTCTATGTGATGTCATTCTTATGGTTCAAGAAAGAAAGATCCCAGCTCACCGTGTTGTGCTTGCTTCAGCCAGTCATTTTTTTAACTTGATGTTTACTAGTAAGTCTTTTCAAAATTGATTATAAGCTTTCATGATGCTCCTGTTAGACTTGTGGCTAAGTATAAGTGAAGGTTTCACCATTTTGTGTCCTTCTTCCATTCATCTCTGCTCACCTTCCCTTCATTTTCCCTTTAACTCTCTTTTGACCAAGTCAAGTGTTACTTCATATGTAAGCGCTCTTATTAATTGGAGCCTATACTCTGTATTAGAGTTGGTCTCCCTCCCTTAATCTGAAAATGGGCAGTTTTTACTCCCATGACAGAATCTGTCTGCCCCACTGCTTCCAGCCATTAGACACTTCTGAAAGCCCGTTTTATATGTAGAAGTGTAAATATTCTTCTATTTACACTATCTTTACAAATCCAGTTATGTAGTATCTCTCTTACTTTCGTATGCCTTACCCATGAATTGTAAAATTACTGTGCTATAAAACACATTAAAGTTGAGTAGAAGTAAAATAACCATGCCTTCCAATGGTCAGTTTGTAACTGTCTGTGGGCAGACTTACAGTGCTGTGTCTAGATGGGGGCAGCTCAGAGCTGTCTCTATTGTTACCAGCTTGAATGTGAAAATAGCTTCTGACAGTGCAGCATGTGCTTCCTGTTTTTGGTAATGCTAACTTGGCAGTGTGCACTGCAGTCAACAGCATCTATGACCTTTTCTATTTAATACAGTTTGTCATAATTTACATTAATTTACATAATACAAGCATGCACACACACCAGTTACCTTGTTTGTCCCACTGCCCCCTTTCTTTCCTGACTTGCACTAGTAATCCTGGGAAAACAGCAACCAACTGTGTACAGTTTTTAGCAGGTTCCCACCTTGTATAATCACTGTATTTTCTACTGTTTGCAAAATGTACAATAACTAGAGTATTGATGTAGTTTGTATTTTAATCTATTTGCAGCAAATATGCTTGAATCAAAGTCCTTTGAAGTGGAGCTAAAAGATGCAGAACCTGACATTATTGAACAGCTTGTGGAGTTTGCTTATACTGCAAGGTAGTTTTGTTATTTAAAGCTGACACTTCTTTTAGGAAGCCTGCCAATTGTAAATGATAAAATCTTAAAATAATGCTTTTGTGAGTCATCGGTTTTGTTAGCCATTACAATTCTTTACTTTGTTTAAAGCCTGATATGACTAGACCTTCTATCCTTCTTCCCTTTTCCTTTTTATTTAATCAGTAGGAAGCCCTGCAGACTAAAGAGAGGGGTAGTTGTCTCCAGAAGGCAATTAAAAGCACTTCAAGCTTTTGAGTTCAGTGTTGGAGTCAAATTATATTTCCCATTATTCTGAAATTCAGGCCCTTATTGATATCAGTAGGGTTTCTCTTTCTGGCCATGGTAGCTATCACACAGAACCATTTCCAGGAGTTGCACTGTCATCTCAGGCCAGGCAGGATGGATAACTGTTCTGTGAACAGCATTTCCCTCCTATCTTAAGTTGTCTATGTGTGTGTTTGGGTTTTTTGTTTTGTTTTTTTAAACACAACTTATGCAGATGACTAGGATTGTAAACAGTACTCCTTAATCAGCTCTCATGACGGATGAGTGGTAGGCCTTTCATCTATGTACCAATGGGATTAATTCCCCTTAGGAAGGCTTTCTCCTTTCTTTGAGAGGAATCTTGTTGTATACTCCATCAGTGGTGAGAGATAGTCAGTGTCAGCATGCCAGCCATATGGTTGCCTCCCCTGGTGCCCAAGCCCTTGTCTGTGGGTTCTGTACCTTCTCTTGAAACACTGCCAAACTGCTTGTTCTGCTCGTACACTCTAGGCAAATCAGCCAGAGCAGTCTCGACAATGAGTTTAGACAGATTTTGCTGATGCCTGTTTGGGAGTAGGAGACTGTCAGAAAAAAGGTTCTGTTCGTTTTCTGTTTTGTGAAAGTGGCTAATCACACAAGTCAAAGCAATGGTATGGTACTGCAGAGGGCCTGTGTTAAAGGCTTGCTCTTCAGAATCCAGGACTGGTTACTCTTTGCCCTTCCTCAGTAACGTAGAACAAGTGAAAGCAATTTGGAAAGATCATGAAGGGAGTTTGTGTCTTCAGACTGTGTGTGAAAGATTCTTGGGTAAATAGCAAGGAAATAATTTTGCTATTTATGTGAATTGGTGTAAGTTGCCTTTTTTTTTTTTACTACAACAAAGTAGGTAATTTTAGTGATGCTAATTTTACACCTTCTGTTTTGCAGAATCTCAGTTAACAGCAATAATGTCCAGTCTTTACTAGATGCAGCAAACCAATATCAAATTGAACCTGTGAAAAAAATGTGTGTGGACTTTTTAAAAGAACAAGTTGATGCTTCCAATTGTCTTGGTAAGAGAAATGCAAACTTACATTTACTGTTTAGTTTTAAACTTTGCTGTTCCTGAAAAATAGACAGTATTGTCTAACAGACAGTAATATTTGGCTAAATCCAGGCATGTAAAAATAATTTTTCTCTGAACCTGAACTGTTGTCCCTTGCTGTAGACAAAACAATCTGGCAGTTGTCTTGCCAGTATCAGGGCCCACTGACTGTGCTAGGTCTCATCCCAGCTTGACAGCACCCTGGAGTTTCTTGTTTGTTAGAGAACCTCAGCTGTTTAGTAAGGTAGAGCTTTCAGTTGTTGTTACTGTACTTGGAGACAGAATTTGACAGAGTTATAATTTCTACAAAACTAGCATGTCTTCTGAAAGTATGAACAGGATAACTTTAGGTTACTTTTGGTTTTAGTTGCTCTTAATTTTGACAGAAATCCATGAATGTCATCTTGGCAAGTTTGATATTTAATAAGTTCTGTAGCCCTAATGTGAACTTGGTGTTACAGAAAAGGTAAACAACAAGTAGAACTAAATGCTTTTTCACGCTTAAGATTTGGTGCACTTTGTTTAATCAGAGATTAAAGATTAACTTGTTTATAGGGTTTCTTATTGATTTGTCATGTAATTCTTGTAGTAACATCTCAATTATGTTATAGATGTTTATAGTATCAATAGAAATGCTTTGCAGAGTATTTGAATTATAATGATTCAACTGACACTTTGGTGCAGTACAGCTGTGGCTCTGAAATAGCTGCTGGAAGAAAGACATTACCTTCTAAGGAAAATGCAACTATATGCTTGCTTTGAGGCATATTCCCTTCTCTGTGTTTTTTGTTAACTAGAAAATTAATTATGGTCTCCAACACTTGCATGCTTTGTTGCTAATTTACAGCAAAAAGGTAGATAAAGATTGAATCAATTTTTCCTCTAGGCATTGTTTACAAGTTGAAATGTGTTCTGTGCAGACTCATAGGCAAGACCACAGTTCTTTTTTTTTTTTTTATTAAAAAATGTATTTGAAAGAAACCATGGCTTACTTTGAATCTCTTGAAATTTTGTCAAGACATCATACACTTGGATTTTATCCTTCCAGTGTGCATTTTACTACTTGGAGAAGCTCAGGCTAGTTGCAGCCTGTGGGTTGATGAGTTGCTTCTGCCCCACTTGCCATCTCCATAGGAGAAGGAAGACTGTAGCATGATGAGCAAAAGTTGCTGCTGAAAAGCTCTGTGCTTACCTGGTTTCTAATGGGAAGGTTGGAAATGGTGCTTCTCAGTAGCAGTTGCTATTTATAGCTTTATGCCAACCTTCTGCCCTTGCAGCAGCATCAGCTTGACTTTTTTGTGTTGGTCTGCAGCTGACTGTGCTACCTGTGTAGAAAAGTCTCAGTTCACTGTGACTCTTGAAGGAATTTGGGCTTAGTTGGTGACTGATGCTGCATGAGCAGATCAGGGGAAGTCAAAACCTGGATCTGGTTTCTCAAGCTGTTCTGGTTAGGCTTTGTTATTGTGATATGGCTCAGACCTGGTTATGGTACTGTTATCTGCTTCGTAAGGGGGAAAACAGGAAATAGTGCTGGAGAGAGAGTTAATACAGCAAGTGGTGCAGGTCTGACTCTCCAATTAGTTCAGTAGGGATAGGGATCAGCAGCTTGTGCTTATCTTAGTTTGCCTTGCGTTGCAGATAAGTTACGACAGAATGTGTTTAAAAAAAAAAAAGGCATGGTAATAAACTGGGGTTGCAAGTATCGCTGAAATTACAGTAATTTTATTCTATTTTAATATATTAAAGGTAATTGCAGTTCCAATTTGAAAGGGTTTTTTTCTTAATTTTTCCTTCATAGGTATAAGTGTGTTAGCAGAATGCCTAGACTGTCCAGAACTGAAAGCCACTGCAGATGACTTTATCCATCAGCATTTCACTGAAGTTTACAAGACAGATGAGTTTCTTCAGCTTGATGTTAAGCGTGTGACACATCTCTTGAACCAAGATACATTGACAGTGAGGGCAGAAGACCAGGTGAGATCCCTGTTTTATAACAGCTAAGAGCATTGAACTTCACTATCTTTTTTTTTTAATCAAGAGCTGGTTTAAAGTATCTCACTTCTGATGTTCCTACAGTATACAATGTGCATAGTGCTTGCTAAATTGTAGAAAGAAAGGTGCATCCTAGCTTGGTCAAACCCAAATATTAATGAATATTTACATTTCAAATGTGGTTATTATATGTGTTGTTTCAGCAAACTAGGAAAAAAGAAGTCATAAAGGGAGTAAGCAAAACAGTTTCCTTTATCGAGGTAGCTATAGGGCTTCTGATTCCATAGTGCATGAGCTGAATTAAGTTTGATATATAGTGGTTGCTCCTAGATTGGGGTTCATGTGCTATTGGTGAAGGTGAACTACTTCAAAGTGGTAAGCAAACTGCATGTCTCTACCTGAGTATGGTCTCAGCCCATTTCAGAGAGGAGTTACTTCTGATGGAAATGTATGCATACCCAAGTTAAGCTTGGGGAACTGAGGGACTTGGAAGCAAGATGAACAAAACACTGAAAACTAGATGCATTGAGTGATGGATTGATGGAAAGCCCTTATTTAGGGAGTGGACACAATTTAGGTGGCTGAAAGGAGCCTGGAGTTTCACTCAGTTAAAAGTTGTAACCTGTGGTAGAAATCTCATTCACAGTTGTCCCATTTGGAAAGGTTGATTCAGCTTTTATAGCACAGCCCTGAATGCTTGTTTGCTAGCTTGTTCTTCCTACTGCAGGAAAATAGGAAGAGTACAGGTGTCTGCACTGTAGCCCAAAGAGGTGTTTGCAGGATGGTTGTATGGGTACTTCTTGTAGCTGCTGGGTACTTCTTGTAGCTTCTCAGTCAAATCTGTTGAAAACAAACTGAAGTTGTGCCTTTCTAGCTATGCTGTTCTGCTGCTTGAACTAGGTAACGAGTTTGTTTGGGTATGTCGTCAGGAGTTGACGCATACCTTCAAAGTGCAACAGAGGGATCTCATAGCCAAGGTGGTATGAGTATCCACTTAGATAGAAGCAGATGTTTTCCTGACTTTGAAGCTTAGCTTTCACAGAATTAATGTGTTCTCTTCAATGTATCTGTTGCAGTAAAAAGCTTCAATGAAAATAAGAATGTGTGGGGGATAGTATCAGGTGATTGAATATGATAGTTGGCTAGTTACAAGTATAAATATGAGTTACATCACAGTTCAACATTCTTCCCACCTGCTGGGAAAAGGTCAGGTCACAGTGTAACATCCTCAAAGCTGGAAGTGGTGTTTGGCTTGCAGCCAAAATGACACTTTGGAATTTACATTCTTGAAGTTTTGTTGGTAAGGTAGGATGGCACACTTTAACTTGGCAGCAGTGGTAGAAATTTTGTGTAGGCAGCATGGCATCATTAAAATTCCTTTGGGAAAGTGGCAGTGTGCAGCATGAAACTAGAGAAGTTTGCCAGTGATACTATAGGAATCTTATTTCTCAGGAGTTGCTGCTAGAAAGTTGACATTATACTCTAACTTTTGTATTGGCGTAAAGCATATTTACATTTATCAAAAAAAGGAATGTAGCTGTAATTACTAGCTGTCCTGTTTTTCCTTTGTGCAAGTAATGTTTCTGTTGATGAAGGGATACAATGTTTCTGTCCCAGTCATTCTGTTGAATTTCCTTAGCTGATGGAATTGAGCCTTAAGTATTTTTTATTTCTTTACTCTCCCTTGCTCCCTGGTCATTTTGCAGAATTGTAGCTGAGGTGGTTTAGCAGTCTGTCTGAATAACTAATTCTGCCATTAAATGTCTTTCCACATTATACCTCGGTCACTCACCACTGATCACTGATCCGTTTCAGCTACAGGAGTAGGTATTGGCTGTACTATCACTGGTAATGAAGTTAGTGCTGACTCTGAAGTGGCAGCATAGTAGATAAGCTTGCTATGTCTGAGAGCAGCATGGAAGTATCTTAGTACATAGATAATACTGGATTTTCATTTCATTCCTTCCTGACCCAGAGGACAATCATAAATAGAGCAGATTTCTTTGTTACCTTCCCTGTTCTGTTGTCCCTGCCCCCTAAGAAAACCCTTTATCTTTTCCTGTCAAGAGGAGGTAGAGAGGAGGCTCTCTGAATGGTAAATTTATGGTAGTCTGCAGCTAAAAACTTTAATTTAAATGGTCCCCTAAGACACACAACAATAGCAATATATTTGGATCCCCAGCACTATCATTTGGTAACAGAAGCAGTTCGTCAGCTCAGGAGACTATATCAAGTAGAAGCTATTTCAGCATTTCTGGACAAGTATTACCTGTGTTACAGCATGGAACTCTATGCATATTAGACTTAAGCTGGTACAGGGGTTACTCACATAAATGTGATTCATGCAGATTCATGCTTCCTGTTTGGAGGAGAAAAAAGTTAAATAGCGGAAGGGGGGGGGTTAAGTTTGTAGATAGGTTTTATTCTGTGGTTTTGCATTTGTTTTACTTCTCATCTGAGCATTGTCTTTTGAGGGCTTTTGGTGGTGGTTTTGGGGTTTTTTTTTGGAAGATGGTGATAGATCCCTACATACTAAAATGTTACTGTAAATTAACCTCCAACAGGCAGAAGAATCAATTTGGAGCATTAAGGTTTAGTTATTTGTCTTACTGTGTGGTGATGTACCTTATCCTTTTCTTTCCTTCTCTCTTGTTTAAGGTTTATGATGCAGCAGTCAGATGGCTGAAGTATGATGAGCCAAATCGCCAGCCGTACATGGTTGATATTCTTGCTAAAGTCCGATTTCCTCTTATATCAAAGAACTTCTTAAGTAAAACAGTTCAGGCTGAACCACTTATTCAGGATAATCCAGAATGCCTTAAAATGGTGATCAGTAAGTTGACCTCTAGCTGAAATTTTTAATCTTCTGTATAATTAAAACAAATGCTGTGGAATTTTTGAAAATTGTTTGCTTTAAAGTGCTCTGACAACGCTTTCACATTAAATTCATCTGACTGTGTTCCCTTTAGGATGCTGTGTTTAGTTGAAATTGGATTAGCAGATTAGCACATAAATAAAACCCATCTTATGTTAGAGTGTGACTTTTATTTCTATTCTCCTAGCAAATGACACAAACTCCATGACAAGTAATGGAATGGAGATTTTGTCAATGAGTCGTTAGGGTAATTGGAAGTGTTAGTGTGCCTTTGGGACTGGCTAGTAACTTCAGTGTTGTTCATGTTTGTATGTGAATTAACAAAAGAAATATTTTATGTCAAAATTTTCAATATTATAAAGCTTCCCTAAGCAAATCAGAATGTTAAGCATATGTTGCGCTATTTTTTTCTCTAATATATACTGACCATTCAGCCTACAGACAGTTGCATTGTGAAGGTGCAGATGAGATGGGGAACAAGCTTCCCTTTTGTTTTTAGACACCACTTGTGAAATTGTTATGTAAGAAAGAAAAGCCTAGATGTTGATAAATATTCTGGAAAGAAATTTTTTAAATTTCAGTAGCAGTTAACTAGTTGGCTTCATTTTAGTGTAGATCTAAAAAATGGTACATGACTGTTTTCCTTCAGTCTCAATGAACAAGATTCAAATTAAGCTATATGTTGGTAAGTATTTGCTGACCATTGACATCTCAGTCATACTTCTTGTATCACATGGAGTTGGGTGCATTTGTTTAAGAAATAAGGATTTTTTTTTTTGTCTGGTTTTAGTGGATTGTAATGTCACTAGTATTTTTGCATTCTTTGGAATGTTTCTTAAGAGAATGCTTATTTTCTTACACCAATTGTAACTAATACTTTGCACTGTCAAGCTAAGAACAAAAGTGATGGGTTTTCATGAGGTACAATGTGCTAGAGATGCCTTCCTTATTAATCAGAAATTGGGGTGGTGAGGAGGCAGGCATGGTTAACTCCTTATTGCATTCAAGTCCCTTCTTTTAATGTTAGTGTTGTCCTCTTTAGGCTCCCAGTTCTGCTATTGCTTTTCTTTGGGTTTGCTTCCTTTTGCCCGTTTCAATGCAACAAACTTAGTTGCTTGTTAATATTGGCTAAATGAGCTGATTGATCAATTGATATATAATGTGAGTCTGTAACCATGTGCTGTTTTCACACAGAGTAGGCAATTTGAAATAGGGTGTAAATCTGGATGTATGCTCCCATCCTCATGTGCTGCTGTGCGTTCTTCCCTTTAAATCAAAGCTGTATAGGTGTAATGTGGAAACTTGGTTTTCCCATCTTCCCTCTCTTTCCACTCCTCCCTATCCCTGCCTCTGAAGCCTCCCTTTCCATGTATGAGCTACACTGGATCTGCAACAGTTGTTGTTGTCCTTCCAGGTGGGATGCGATACCATCTGCTTTCCCCAGAAGACAGAGAAGAGTTAGTGGAAGGTACGCGGCCAAGAAGAAAAAAACATGATTATCGCATTGCTCTGTTTGGAGGCTCACAGCCCCAGTCCTGCAGATATTTTAATCCAAAGGTAATCGTTACCTCAGAATGCATTAAGATTCACTGTTTGTAATCTTACTTGTTTTATTTGCTGATGATATTAACTAAGACATAGTGATCTACAAAATGGTATTAGGAAGGATGTATTCCCTGCCTCTTGGGTATGCAGTTGGAAGAGTATGTTTAATAGGTATTTCCAAATCTATGTACCTAGATGTAATACTTCATTTTTAATAGAATGATTACGTGTTTGTTTATTGGCAATATTAGATACGGAGTTCTGATAAATCCATCTGAGTTGAGAATTGATTGGTATGTGCATCCCACAGCTGGGACTAAATAAAAGGTCACCAAAACATCAAGCAAACGGTTAGGAATATATGAAAGTCTGTATGCATGTGCATGCATGTATATGTTCAGAGAATAACTCAAAGCAATCTCTTTTAGCACATATTAAATTATTGGCTTGTATGTTAGTGTAGAACCCAGTTTTAGAGTGCAAGATGGTTTTTCGGTGCATTTATTATAAATACGTAACCACTTTGAAATTCCGATGGTTCACAATCTTGTTAGTTCTCAAGAGTATGTAAGGAGAAGAATTGGGAGCCAAGTATTCTGTAAGTGGAAAAGAGTGAGTTTCTACAATAAAAAACTTAGAGATGGCCAATTTAGAGCAAGCAAGCTTTGCCTGAAGTTTGTTTCCATGTTTCCTGAATAAAATCAAGCCACAGGAATGGTGTATATTTCAGCTATGCAGACTAGATGGTCTAGAAACATCAGCTGCATGCAAAAGGATTATCCATACTCTGTTTTACTAGGCAAGCACATGCAGTAATACAAAAAAAGTTGCTACGTAAACATCAGGGCTCTCTAAGTTATGAGATCACATACATGTAATATTTTGTTGCAGAAATTCTGGTTGTTCTAACTCAGCATATTAAATGCTTGTTATAATTTCAAACAGTTTTGTGTGTTATCTGTGTGAACTTTATAGTCAATGCGAGCTCTGCCAAATCTAATTCAGAATGAATGAGCCCTTGGGATGTGTTTTGAACTCATTGCTCACATTCCCTTATGTAAGATAAAATTGAAGCTACTTTGAGCACCACTCAAGTCTGGAGAAAAACCTATCAGCTTTGCTGACTTAGTTTGAGAGACATTTAATATGTATTTTTATTGGTGATTCCAAATTCCTGAATAATGACCACCTTTTTCCTTTGTACACATACTCAAGTAAGAAAGCGGTACTCCAACTGGGGGTGAGGAGATGAAGGGAATGGAGCAGATAATTCTTTCCTTTCCAAGGTCTGAGTTGGGGAAACCTTTGATCAGGGCATTCTTCCTTTTCAAACAGTTATTTGGTTTTGGCATCTTAACAAGTTGTAATTCACCCAATATGCTCTGACCTTTCTTTTATTTGAAGGAAATCAGATCAAAGTTTCTTTCTCTTAATCTCTAGTTACTTATGTTGGAACAAAGCTGATTTTAGGCAGGATCTAAAGTACCTTTGAGACCTACTGTCCCAGTCGTTAACTGGCAATGGTATTATCAGCATAGCATGCATGTGGTCTCTTTACCAACCTAACTGATAGGTTGAATTCTGTAAGTGCCTAATGTCAATGGTGGTCAGAACTCAAAAGATGGGGGTTGTTGCTTCATTGCTCTTTATAAACTAATATAACACCACCACCCCCAGTTGTCACCATGTATTTTCTGAAACATTAATTTTGTTTGAAAAATAATGATCTCAGTGCATGCTGAGTGGGAGTGACAGGCAAAGATTTAAAACTAAATAGAAATTTATGTAGTTAGGTGATCTTCAGTCAGACCTAAACTATAATATTACAAAGAAATCTGTTTTGTGGACAAAAAGTCATATCTGTATAAGCCTACATAAAGCATAGGATAAAATAGCTCATTTTTTTCATAGACTATTTGTCCAGGTGTAACACCAAAAAAGAATTAAGTTTGGAAGAAGTCTTGCAGAACTGCCTCTTAATCAAGCTTTATGGCCTTGCATGTGGATTAATGGGGGGAGGGGTGGGGCACAGGGAAGGAGAAGGAAAAAAGTGGGTAATTGGAGATCTTCATTCTAACAAGCATGTCCTCCTTGAATGTTTTCCCAGTGCTTATATGCTTTCTTGGGTATTCTTCTTAGCTAGCCTGTCATGTCTCGTTGAATAGCTTTTACTTTACGTCATTTCCAACTCTAAGCTATTTAAAGGTCCTTTTCTGGATGTTTTGCCTGAGTATCTGACTTTGATCTTTAATTAACTGTGACAGTAGCTTCTTAAATGCAACAAACCAAGGATCCAGAACCCCTGTTGGATTAGCATTGTGTGCATGCAAAATAGGTGTGGGATGTAAGGCTCCAATGCTGCAAAGACTAGATCACATTTAACTCATTTTAATTAGTCTCATCAAATGATGATGGGAGAGTCACAGAGCAGAGATTTAAGGTTGTGTATGTACTTTCGCAAGGTTAGGACCTTGGGAAAGAATTGAAATTTTGTTTGTTGTCTGTTGAACTGATTGAATAGTGACCTAGACCTTCACTTTTGATTTTAATTAAATTCAATAATTTAATTAAATTCTTATGTCAGCTAAAGAAACAGTTCAAAACAAAGGTTACATTTCTGCTGAAAATATTTTCTCAGTTGCGATATAAATTTCAATAATTCTAACACTAAAACCAGTGCAAAAAATTTTAATTTTCACTGATTGCTTCGCATGCAAAATTATGTTGATCTTCACTTCCTTGTTGTCAAAAAGGGTTCTTTAAATAAGAATGGATTGGATACTGTGTGTTGTATGTTGAGACTGTTAGCAGTATTACCTTAAGTCTGTATTTGTTGTCTTTGTTGCATTGTAACTGATATTTCTATTGATGCACGTACTTCATCAAGAGAGCAAAATGATGCAACAGGACAGATGCAGACAGGCATCAAACTTGTGGAGCAATCTGGCACTATTTTGAGTAGAAATGTTTGTTTTCAGAACACTACTAGAAATCCTAGATGTCCTATTAATGGTGGTGGGAAGCATTTTCTTGTTGAATTTTCCACAGAATATTTAAAAAAAGCTTCCCCCCCCCCAAGTCAGGAATAAAATACTTTTTGTTTCATTTTATGAATTCTTGCTAAAAATGTATACATGACTTTGTGGGATTTTTGAGGCAGCGATATGTTTATTCTTTTGAAATTGCTGTCTCTAGTGACCAGAAATAGCTGGCAGTTTTAAATTTTTAACAGTGCAAAATCCAACAATGCCAAGTAAAAAGTAACAGGTGCCTGGCATCACTATTTCTTGATGATTAAGGGAACCAGCATGCCTTTTATGAGGAGATGGAGCTGTAGTCAATAAGCTATTAGTGGGGAGGTTGTCCATATTAGGCATGTCTGCTGTTTTCCCTGACAAACTTGGAAGAGGAGGTATCAACTGAAAATGAGTGAAAACTCTTAAACAAAATGAGGTACTTCTCAGGTGGCCCATAATTACATGTGCCATTCCTGTCACAGGGTCTTGTGGTTGCTAGGAGTTCAGATAGTTTTAGTGAGTGATTAAAAAAATTCATGAAAGAAAAAAGCCTTTCAAAAACTATAAAATACAAAGATACAGCTTCTGCATCTGGTGTCCTGCATCACAATTTGTTGAAAACAAAGATCAGCAGGGAAAGTGTCACCATATACCTATCTTGGTCTTTCTTTCCCTACTCAGCCTCTCAAAAATGAGGCTTGCCACTGCCCAGGGCTGTGTGGATCTTGATTATGGCATAAAGCAACTCTTCTGCATAATTCTTAAATGTGTAAAATGCGTAAATTGAAATCAATTCTATGTGGTGCAGACTAGCACTGAAGAGCATTACAAGAGAATGACCTAAATTGCCTCCTGCTGAAAGAGAATACTGCTGAGTATGCTCAGGTTATGGCTTTTCATTTGATAAAGGTGAGGATGAAATGGTAGCTATGAACTGAAGCCATAAAAGTGGGTCAGATCACAGCCCTTCGTAACAGTGAAGAAAAACAGGATTTTTTGTAAAAGTGCCAGAAGTCTGAGCTTGAAAATATGTTGATCTTGCACAATGCGCTAAGACATTTTCTTAAGATTTATGCAGCTATTTATTTTGCCATGCTGTAGTATGGCTTTCCTTTCTAGGATGCCCCAGGACCTGTTTCTCACCATAAAGGGCCACATGCACCTGCCAGCTCTTCTTGATATGGGGGATGCTACAAGAAAAGATTGTAAGATGTTTTGGACTATAACATGCTCTGCCTCTCTTTCTTTGAACCCCCATGTAGGAGTCGCTGTTCTTCCTCATTGATCAAGGTGTTTGAAGTATGTCCTTGCTAAGAAAATGTAATGATGTAACGTCTTGTGTGAACCATTACAGTGAAGGTCATTCAGCAGGTTGAGCTAGACCATCCTGAGGTGGCACAGATAACAGTTAAGGTCCCGTACTTTCTGGTTCAGTATAGGATACAAGCTGTGCTCATGGAATATGTGAGATGCTATTACTCAAGAAGTGTTTCTTGTGCTGTATGCTATCCTGGTCTGCCATCAGTTGCTGAGTTTGGTGTTCTTAAGGCTTTGGGTAGTGTTACTGCCCATATTTGATACTCGCTGGTTTTGCCAATCCATGCAAAATCAGTTTCTAGGCAACACAACTGCCAGTATTTGTGATGGAGCATTACTCTATTTCTCATGCTATCAACTGTGGATAGCTATAGATCATTTGTGTTTTGTAAATTCTGTAAATAAGCTTCTAGTTGTCATGGTAATAAAGTATGTATCAGAGCTTTTTAACTGAGTTGCTTGTCAATTTGGATATTATCTTCTCCTTTTTCCATCGCCTTTGTTTGGTACATTCTGTATTATTTTTTTTTTTAGAAAGAATCTGTTACTATATGTAAGATGTCTTTTTCCATTCCTATAAAAGAAAATGCAATCCTACTTTATTGATCATATGCGTTGTTTCTGACATGACAGCAGCAGGAGGTCAATTCTGTTGGAAAAAAAATAAATCTGTTTTTCAGGGAATCTGTACTGGGTGCACACAGGGAATGAGGAAATAGAAATTCATAATGTCATGGTTCATTGCAGCTAACTATGTCTATGTCTAAGAGAATTTTTTCAAGAGTACGCCTGAGGAGTATTCTTCAATAAACAGTATTCATGTTTGTTTTGAAAAGGAACTTTAAAACTGACCATATCTAAATCTCTATGAAAAGCTCTGTTTGAAAAACACTCGCTGTGCAGGTAAGTGTTATAATCTATTAGACATTACCTGTTCTTTGTAATGCAGGATTACAGCTGGACAGACATCCGATGTCCCTTTGAAAAGCGCAGGGATGCAGCTTGTGTCTTCTGGGACAACGTAGTTTATATTTTGGGTGGTTCCCAGCTCTTCCCTATAAAGCGAATGGACTGCTACAATGTGGTGAAGGATAGCTGGTATTCCAAGCTAGGACCTCCAACACCTCGAGATAGCCTTGCAGCCTGTGCTGCTGAGGGCAAAATTTATACATCTGGTGGTTCAGAAGTGGGTAAGACACTAAAAATCTTTAAACCAAACCAAAAAAAAAAAAAAAAAAGCACAAAGAAAGATACCTGGAAATTTTTCTGGTTTTTGCATGACTCTGTTGAAAAGAAACTGCACGTTGCCATGTTAGCCTAATGAATTTATTTTCCCGTATTTAGGATTTTATCCTCCCCATGATCCAACAACCTCTTTCTGTTGTGTTTTTTAAAATGATTGAGTGGATTGAAATGATTAATATTTACATTAACTAGAACATAAAGTACACTGCAACTCTTAAGAGTTAACTAGGGACAAGAAAATATATTTTGGGAGTCCCACTCTGCTCTTAGCTAACTTCTATAAATCCACAGAACTCGTGTGGTTTAAAATTCTCTGCAATGCATGGCCAGAATAGCTGCATTTTGACAATGGCATTTCTTGTATACAACATATGTTGGGCCTAATGAGGTTTTTTAAAAGGGGGGTGGGAGGAGGGGTGGAAAACAAGCTTTTGAAACTACTGCTTTTGGTGGTAAAATCATACCTGGCCCTGTAAAGGAAATTGTCCGATATTTCTGTCAAATGACAGAAGTTATCTTTTGTTAGTTTGTTATTCTGTTGGTTTGCTTCAGTAAATGGACAAATACTACTTTTCTTTAGATGTTATTATTCATCATAGTAAAAAAAAAAAAAACAAAAACAAAAAACCATTGGGGTTTTTTTCTCCCCAATAAACCTAGTGGGTGACTTACAGTGTTACAGCAACATTGTAAAATTTACTTTGTCTAAATCTGATACATCATAAACAAACCAAAAGTTGGAATATAGGTATGCTATATCCATAAAAATATAGAGCTTTAAAAAAAGCTGTGTTCTGGGGGGAAAAAAAAAAGAAAAAAAGGAAAAAAAAAAAAATCCCGAAACACCAAACCCTAAGGCCCGGGAGAAATTTCCAAGTAGATCCTTTTGAGTTCTGCCTTGCTGCAGAGGTGAGGTGAGCAGAGAAAAAAAAGGTCATAATCGGTGCTTAACATTGATAAGTCACTTAATGGGATGTTGTGACATTTAGGTAATGTTATCTGACTTCTAAAATAAAATTTTAAGAGGTCTAATGTAGCAGCAGATTAGACAGTTTCTAGCCGCCACCTAGTGTGGTAAATGTGAAATGGCACCTTTCCCATTACTTGAAATAGGCTTAACTAAGGCTGCATTGTGAAAATTGGAACACTAAAAAAATCTTGTGACTCTTCCTAGTTTCCCACATGTCAGTTCACGAGGGACTATGATACAAACTTTGGTTGTATATTTTATTTTCTAATACATTGTAATTAGTTAATACAACTGTAATGGACATTTTAATTCAGGAGTTTTCTTTTAAACCTACCTTCACAATACTGCACAGTTTCACTTTGCTTTCCATAAATATTCAAGACAGAATAGTAAAAGCTAAAAATTAATAATGGGGTTTACTTTGCCTGTACTTTTTTCTTCTTTGGAATCCAGTCAACACTGCTTGTTTAGAAAAGTCTGTCTATCCTGAATCTAGTATTTTCTAATTTGAAGCAGGCAATTGTGTGAAACCGTTAATCGGAGAAAACGCTGCAATGTGTTTAGCTGTAGAGAAATCTAAAGATTGCATGCTTTTTGCATTGATTGAAGAGTTTGGAAAACAAATTACTGTGCCAGTCCATTACAGAAAAATGGGGCTCGTTTCCCCTTTTTGGAGTACTGTTTTATTTGCAATAGCTAGGAGAGTTTGAAAGCTAAACATACTAAATTCTTCCACTATATTTAGGTAGAGGAAAAATATTTAACATTATACTGACAGCATACTGAAAATGGAAGATTTTACCTTTTTAAAAAAAGACATTAAAGACAGTTCTGATGTATTTCCCATGGATGAGAATTTCTACAACTTCAAAGCAATAAGAATGTCTATTTACACCAAGGAAAAAATATGCCCCACTCTATACAGTTCTTTGTGACACTGAGAATTACATGGTAGGAGTAAACAAACGCACAGGTTATAGAAGTCTGCTCCTGCATTTTGGGTCTGGAAATGTATTGAGGTTTCAAATCCCCAGCTGGTAGTGAGTGCTGCTAGTGCAACACATTTAATTTTTAGAAGTAGAAAGCCAAGGAAAAAGAGGCATAAGAAAAGGCACCTTTAACTGTTCTAGGTGAATATACCTGTTGCAACAAAGGAGAGAAGGATCCTGGTTCTTTTCTGATGAAAGTTGTATCTAGCCTTCTCTGCTTTGGCTATGGTTCAGCTAGTTACCTGAGCACAAGTCTTTAAGCTCTCATCTATCTTCATCAGAAAAATTGCTTTTGATTTCAGTAATAGTTTTATTGGCCCTTGAGGGAGGAATATACAGACCTTGCACTTCCAGAAAATAAGTATCTGCCAGTCCCCAGGAAGAAAGTAAAATGGTGAGGGGTAGCTGTCTTGTGGTTGCTAATAATTCAGGAGTATGTTATGACATAATCAAACTATCTAATTCCAAAGGCAACAAGTATTCTGGGAATTGGGCAAGTCGCATTGCTTAGAGGAAAAAGACTTGTGAACCTGTATTAAGTTTACAAAGCTGGTTTCATCTTCACATCTGAAAGTTCAATATACTTCCAAGTAGTAAGAGTAGCATGAGATGATGACAATATGATTGGTAACTTATATACATCTCTGTTCAGTGTTTACTCCTCCCCTATAAAAAAAAAATCTCATAATTTGTTTTTTTTATTTTAAACATAAATAGCAATTTTATAAACTTACTTGCATCTTTTGGAACAAAAGAGTCAAAAGAATTACAAGTATGTACTTTCTGAATAGTCTCAAGTTTCAAGTTGGTTAGTTCTGCTTTTGGAGGTGGGAAAGCAGCTTTCCCTTTTCAACTAACAAATAAAGCATCAATTTGATAATTACTGTTAGACTCTTCTCTTGAAAGACAACCATAAAAATTAATGCCACTTTGGTGGGTTTCTATTTTTTTAAGGAAATTCTGCACTGTATTTATTTGAATGCTATGACACGAGAACAGAAAGCTGGCACACAAAGCCCAGCATGCTGACTCAGCGATGCAGCCATGGAATGGTAGAGGCAAATGGTCTCATTTATGTATGTGGAGGAAGCTTGGGAAACAATGTTTCTGGAAGAGTGTTAAATTCCTGTGAAGTTTATGATCCAGCCACCGAAACGTAAGTATTGTATCAATTCTGATTATTTTTGGTCACTTGTGGCTTTGCTCGCTCTGTAAATAGCTGTAGATGGATAGGAAGAATTGTGTGTGGTAAGGAATTTTCCTGAGTTAAGCAGTAATAAATCCATTATTTGTAGTTTTACTTAAAAGGCAGTTTTTCTTAAGCAGCTTTCTTCCATATTTCATTTTCCTAATGCTAGGTTTTATTTACATATTTTCTACTTATTTTCTAGGAACTAAATAGTGAGTTTTCCTGTTTTGTTTGGTTTTCTTTTTCCCCAGGTGGACTGAGCTGTGTCCAATGATTGAAGCCAGGAAGAATCATGGGCTAGTGTTTGTAAAGGACAAAATATTTGCTGTGGGTGGACAAAATGGCTTAGGTACTTTAATTCTATTAATTCTCTAGCTGGTCACACAAGGTTTCACAGGGGCCTTTTTTCTTTTACAAAGAATTCATTCTACTCTGTTCAGCTGAAAAACTTTGAGCAGTACCATAAAACATGTCCTGTTGTCACATCATTGTGGCTTCCTTTTTTCACCTCTGTACTTCACTGTATTGTATTTTTCAAACTTTTTTACTAATGACAGTACTGTCAAATTCAGATATGCACCCATACTGTAGCCCAGTTCTACAGTAGTTAATATGGCTAAACCAGTCATCTGAGAAAAGAGAAATTTTTTTATTTTTTTTTAGTTATTCATTATGTATTTTGAGAGTTTTTGGCATCCTTTTGAGAGACAGGTAAAGGTGTACCCACTATTTTAGGAACTTCAATCTAAAGACTTAAAGCAAGTCAGCTATTTTAAAGTGGTGAAAAAGTGAACTTTTTTTGACTGCCCTAGTTTTGAAATATGACTTACTATCATGGGCACGTCATTTATGATCTGCCTATCTCCTTGTCTTTAAAACTAGAACAATAATAGTTTATTTCCCAGGAGAACTGAATTTTAATTACACAGTGCTTTTCAAAATAGAAAATTCTCAGCTATGTGGTTTATTAATCACTATGGTAATTGGAACATCTGATTTCAGATTAATGCTATTTTAGAATATAGCTTGTATTTTAATTAGCTACTAAACCTATTCCAGCATGATTGATTTCTAATGGAAAAATACCAGTAGATGCATTTGTTGCACAAACATTGTATCCATCAGTTATAGCCAGGGCTGCCATTTTGCAAAATGTTAATGTATTCGCCGCTCATTTTAGAAGTGTGTATTATTGAACCAATAAGTTAAAGTATTCTTTTACTGTTCATATTCTGTAGCCTGACTGATTAATTGTTCTTATTGTAATGTAATGGGGAAGAGTTATGTCTGGGGTGAAATATTCATATCTCTTAACATTATGTAAGGTTTCTTAATTTCTCAGATCTAATAATTCAGGACTGGAAGTGAAAACTGTGTGACTCCTATTAAAATTGTTAAATAGGGATAACAGGATGTTTGTAGATATTGTAAAGCGTAATTAGTAGCCTATTTCCTAAAGAAGCAAATCTTAGTCACAAAATCTATTCTTCTCTAATAACTTTCGATTCCCTTGGCCCTTTTAAACTTCAATTATTTTAATATCATAATGAAGACAGACATCCTCTATCAGTAAATGACCAATTTAGGTAAAGGTACTGGTGACTCCCCTAGAATAAAATGTCCTCGCCATAGGCAAGTTTCATGGATTCCTGAGTTTAGTCACTAGCCACAAATCCATGAGAAATTTGGCATTATTAGTTCTTCTGTTCATGAAGTAACACACTGGAATCTCTAGAAAGCATATAATGTGAAATTTGTTAGAACACATCTCGCTTTCA
Organism: Haliaeetus albicilla; assembly: GCF_947461875.1. Lineage (NCBI taxonomy): Eukaryota > Metazoa > Chordata > Aves > Accipitriformes > Accipitridae > Haliaeetus > Haliaeetus albicilla. The sequence continues at coordinate 45,008,799 of NC_091484.1, read as the reverse complement.
GTCTCCTTTTTTACTTTTCTCTGTTTCTGTATTTATAAAAGGGTAAAACACTAAATTAGAAACCTGTGGCTTTTTTTCACATTTTTTTATTTTACTCTAGGGTTTGTGGTTTAATCTAAACCTTGAAAATAAAGACTGTTTAATGAAGCATTTGTATGCTCTAGTTCAGTCCATATAGTATAATGTAATAAGCAGTTATCTATCTCATTGCTTTGTAGGTGGCCTTGATAATGTAGAATATTACGATATCAAGATGAATGAATGGAAGATGGTGTCTCCAATGCCATGGAAAGGTGTAACAGTGAAGTGTGCTGCTGTGGGATCTATAGTCTATGTCCTGGCTGGTTTTCAGGGTGTTGGTCGATTAGGGCACATTCTTGAATATAATACTGAAACAGACAAGTGGATAGCCAACTCCAAAGTCCGTGCTTTCCCAGTGACAAGTTGTTTAATCTGTGTTGTAGACACTTGTGGGGCAAATGAAGAAACTTTAGAGACCTGAAGACCTGTAGGAGATGCTGAGACATTCTTCAAGGACTTGGGGAAAGATGGCTATCGGTGCTTTGCTTCCATGTTTTACTGAATCTTGTTAAACTGAGTAATAGGAAAACCTGAGATGCAGTCTTTGTATATACAGCATATTGTACAACATGGATTTTTGTCATGCCCATTTTCTTGTCTGTTTTAAGAGATGGGGATGTGTTTTGAGAATCCATTTACCTAGCTGAGATCATATGGCATCTTCCTTTAAAAGGACTCTGTGTGTGGCCTTGTCAAAAATAGACCAAATCCAATTATTTAGAACTGAAAGCATTTGATGAAGATAAGATTTCTGGTTAAATGACACTTTACCAAGCTCAGTGGCAGAGATTCTTCATTTAATAAAGGTGAGTAAATGCAGCTTGGGTCATGAGAAATATGAGCAAAAACTTTTCTCATTTATACTTACCTGCAGAAATCTTACTAGGATGCAGTGAAGATTTTTCCTCAGGAAAGACCACGGACAGCAGTGTAATAAAGATTCCCATGGTGAATGGGGACAGGTTATACAGCTCTCTAGATCGTGATAGCTGCCCTCTTCCAGTGACTTTCTTCCATCACTTGCATGACTGTGTACCAATTTTTAAAGTTAGACAGGCCATATATATAGACTAGAGAAACACTTTGCTAATGACATCTTTGGCGTTTTGGGGAGCTTTCAGAGAAAGACTTTTTTTTTTTATTATACTGAGGTAGGGGGATGGTGGGGGAAGTCCACAATAATTGTGCACTATAATTAGCAAGTTGGAAACTTGGGATTAATTTTCAATATATTTTCCCAGGCATCAGACTGTACGTACTGTGGATGCCAAACCATTAGCAAAGATGGGACTAGGAATGGGAAAGCAAAGTCAATACAACAAATGTATTGATTTTCTTCTTGAAAATGACTGTTTTTAAGATGGCATGAACCAAGTCATTAAAGATACTTTATAGAAGTCTTCTAAAGTTGCACATGGTTATTAATCTCTGGTTTATAAGCATATAGCTCTGTAAATGTTTCCAGCTGCCATGATAGTAAATTTCTTCCAGTGTAGAAGTTCAGCTTGTCAAGCTATTGGTGTCAATTCTGTGTACATCTTCCAACTTCCAGAGAACTATACAAGAAATGTCTGTACATCTGTCCCGCTCCCATGCTAGTTTATTAGTATCTTCATCCTAATTTTGTCACCCCTCTTCTAACTTGCTAATTTTTTCTAGATCTGTTTCTAAGAGACTACTGAGTTGACTTAAAGTTGGTGCTTGCCTACCTGTACCTTATGCATCGCTGGTGGTGTGGATTTTTAGTCTGTTTTATTTCTGAAGATCCCTCTAAGTTCTCCTAAGTAGTATAAATTCCAGTTTTCAAAGTCAGTGCTGCTTTGTAGACTTCCTCCTGGTTTTCTTCCTCATCCTGACAACTCCGCATGTACAGAAAGTAGTAGATGCAGTCACAGGCTTAACAGTGGTTCTGGCAACTCAGTTCTTTATTCAGTAGTAAGTGAATGCTACGGAACTTTTTTTTCCTGTTCCCACTTGCCTTTCCCTTTTCCTGAGCTGTGAAACAAACGTCTCGCTGGTGTCTCCGATCCTCAGTTCTAAAATACTGGAGCGAACTGTGCACGTCTTGGGTTGTACAGGCCGTTTGATTTTTTTTTTTCTTTTTCCTTTTTAATCTGCTTTCAGAACTGTGAAGCACCTTCTTCTAACTTTATTTCCGAGGGGTTAATAATTCCTTTTAAGCTACTGCAAAAGGTCTAAGGACGAAGAAGGAAAGGACTTGCGAGAAGTAGCTTGTCCGGGAACACGGCCGCGCCGGCCGCCCTCTCCCGGCGGCCGGGCTGTGCGCCGCTCCGTGAGGGCTCGGCCTTTGCGGAGAGGGGCCGCGTCGCGATGCGCACCGGCAGCGCTCGCCGCCGGGCAGCCGCGCTCGCCGCCGGGCAGCCTCGCCCGCCGCCGGACGCGCTCTTCCGCGGCCCACGGCAGCCGGGCCCCCGCCCACCGACCTCCTCCCCGCACCACCCGGCGCCGCCGTTACCGGCGCGCGGCGGCGGTTGCTCGGGGCGGGGGGAGGGGAGGGGGGGGCGGGACCGCGGGCGGCGGCCATGGGCTCCGGCCGGGGCTCTGCCTCTTCCCCGCCGCGCCGGCTCCGCCCCGCTGCGCGGCGCCCGCCTCTGACGTCAGGGCGGCGGCGGCGTGCGGCGGCGGGGCCCGGCACCGCCATGGCCATCTGTCAGTTCTTCCTCCAGGGCCGCTGCCGCTTCGGCGAGAGGTGCTGGAACGAGCATCCCCGCGGCGGCGGCGGCGGCGGCGGGCGGTACGGGCCCTCCGCGGCTCACTACCAAGGTACCGCGGAGCGCGGGGGCGCGGGGCCGCGCGGCCGCCTGCGCGGCCTCTGGGCGCGGGGGGCGGTTGGCGGCGCGGGGGGCTGGGCCGCGTGTCGTGTCGTGTCCCCCCCCCCCCCGGCAAGGCGGAGGCGTCGCCGTCCTCGGGACGGCCGGCGGCAGCGTCGCCGTTGGGGGAAGGCGGTGCGAGGTGCGCGCCGCGGGAACAGATGGCGCCGGAAGGCGTGGCGTGGGGGAGCGGCCAGCGGGCGTCGAGGGCGCGGGCGCCGCCCCTCGGAAAGGGGCTTGGGTTCTGGCCGGGTGGGAGGGGCGCGGCGGGGAACGCCCTCGGGCCGGCAGGTGCGGCGGGGCGGGGCGGGGCGGGGCGGGGCTGCGGCCGCCCATCTCCGTACCGGCTGAAGGAGCTTCGGCCTCGGCCCGCAACGCGCCCTGACTGACGTGTGCGAGGCCCTAGAGCGTAACCGGGAGGTCTTCGCTGTGCGACGGAGCCGCTGCCGTAGCTATGTGGGCAGGAGCCCCTAACGGAAATGTACTGTGGGTTAAATGCCGGTTGTTTTTTTCTTTTTCCTGCTGGGGTAGTTACTTTAAGAAACAAGGTAGGTAAAACTGAAACAGTCCCTCTCCTGCATTGCTAACCGGTTGTCGTTGGCGTGGTGATGCGAGGAGGAGTTCCCGCTTACCTCTGATTCCAGAGCTACCCTGGGCAAGCCACTAAGTTAAGCTCAGGTTAAAACCACTAGGTTAAACAATCAGGTTAACTCCTTAGGAAAAAAACCTACGTTTTCTTTGCAGGCTTCTTATTGCCACCACAAGGATAGTTATAGTTTTTGTTGATGTCTTGTTTAATATCTTAATGATTTAAGGCTTTTATTGTTGTTTGTTCTTTTTCCCTTGGAAGGTACTAGCAGAGGAGGAGGAGGAGGAGGAGGATGGGGTACTGCTAACCAGAAATACACTAATGTTATCCAGCCATCTACCTTTAAGTCTAATACATGGGGTGGCAGCAGAGATCACGGAAGAGGATTTTTTGGCTCCTCTGATTTTGGATCATCGGGCGGCAGCAGCAGAAGTGCAGACTTTTCACAGAACAGATTCTCTGCATTAATGAACAGTCAAAATATTGCTGATGGCTATAAAGATGAAGAGGAGAGACTTCTGTAAGTTACAGTCCTGTCTCACTGAAAGCATTTAGAATGAGCAGTCTAAAAGCTCACTGACTTACTAGAGATGATGCAGGGGACACGATCACAAGGAGGAAGCTGGGACATGTAGTGAGAACCGTAGAAAACACTACTTCATTTAGTTCGCGTGAGTTACACTAGCATGGGAAGAAAGCGATCCTTGTTTTGAACCTGGGTTGGGCAGCTAGACAACCATGCTGTTAGTAAGATGGTATGGTATTTAAGTTGTGGGCAGGGGGATAAGGAAGGAAACAAAGATTTCAGTACTTGAAAATAAGGGGTCAGAGCCCCTTGGACAGCATTTCAATTATTTAAAAAAAAAACAACAAAACTCTTCGAGAAAATGAACTATTTGACTTAGTTTTCCTGACACTTAGGATAACAAATTGTTCTGCCAATAGCAAAACTACTGCAACCTGGTTTCACATGTGTGTATGTTAGAGTCAGCTGAGAGTGACCAGCAGGTTCAAGGCAATTACAAAGCAGGTGACGAGAAGCAACAGGCAGTGTGGTTTCCTGAAGAAGCAAGGTTTTGGAACCACTTTCCATTATTTTTTTTAAGATTACATTAAGAAAAGGCTTAACAGATTATTTATTCAGCTTCTCAAACAAGAGTTTATATTGTGTTACAAACATCTGAAATACTGAGAATCTTTGTTTGTTCCTATGTAGTGATCTGTTTGTCCACTTTAGTTTTTACCCTTTCAATGTTTGTTTACATTTGGATTTACTTTTGTTGATGGAGCTATTTCTGTGCTTTTGCAATGTCTGGATTTTTATGCTTTTGATTCTTTTCCAAAAACTTATATGGAACACTCATCTCTTTCTTTTTTTTTCTCTTCCCTCTCCCCCCCCCCCAATTTTGTTATTTAATATGTGCATGTTCGTTTATATTGTAAAATCGTCTAGTATTGAGATGGTTTTAAATTTTATTATGATCTACAGCTTCAGGGAAAATCCTATGACAGCATCTGCCGCACAAGGATTAGAAAAATACTTTGTGTGTTTTGGGATTATTTTTTTTAAGATCTGGTTTGATTTATTTGCAGTTAGATGATAAAGTGAAATGCTTTGAAGGGACATTTAGGTATCTTGCCAAATAAGTACTTCCCTTGTTCATTCTGACTAGTGTCACAGTTGGTTAATTTTAATGGTAGCAGGTATTCGAATCTGACTTCGGATTCAAACTAGACAGTTGCTTCTGGTGGTTTTGTTTTGACCATATAAGTTCGCCTTCATCTGTGGTTTTATTTTGTTTTGTTTTCTAGTGAATGTGTAGTGAAAGACATGGAAATTTGGGAATCTTCAGGACAATGGATATTTTCATCTTATTCACCGATGAAAGAAAAGCCGAATGTCTCAGGTAGGTAGTGTTTTTAGTGTTGTCACGTATTGCTGCTATTTAGGATGTTTCTTACACTTGTCCACACTGTTGTACCTCTGTGGAACCACTTGCAACGTGATGATTTGCCTTGTGATGCAACAGAAAGGAATATTGGATTATGGCAAATTCCTTTCGGACATTCACATCTTTGAAGCTCTGTAATGAATCCTTTTTGTGTCTCCAACTGTGACTGCCTTATTACAGATAATGTACCAAGGCCCATTTCTTCATAACTATAGAGGGCAATTGGAAGTATTAATACATTTCTTGGAGGTTTTTGATTATTCCTGTCCTTACAGGCTTTCTAGATTTCTCACCAGAGGAGTTGCATCTGGAGTATTATAACTGCAGAGCAAACAATAACATTCAGAACTATGTAAGTATTTAAAAAACATTGACTTATGTGGACACATTTTGGGGTCGGACTTGTTACTCTTCTTCAGGTGGCAACTCTTGACTTATTTAATTACCAAACTCTAGGAGATTATCAGAATGCCAAAATATTTTTAAATTACTGTGCACTGAATAGGATGTAAAAATAACTGCTAGTCTGTATGCTCTACCATAGCTTCCTATTTCTGCCTGAGATCACAGGCTCAAACTGTCAGATCTGAGCTTCTAAAACTGGTGGCCTAGTGTCTTGACACATCAGCTCCTGCAAAAAGTGGTGGCAATAGACTTTTAGCTAGTCTTAGTTAAATGTATGGTGTTTTCTCAAGCTAGACGCTCCTTGACTTAGTCTTGTCCCTGTTCTTGTGTGTTATTTGTAGAAGTTATTTGAATCCTGTCTCAAAAGTTTAATACTTCATATGCTGTTAGTCATTTTGATTGTTATAGCTGGTTATATAGTGCTTTTACATATCTTTGTTGCAGGGAATTAATGCTGAAAATAGCAGATACTTCTAAAGGACTATATACATTTTGAGAAAAAAAATACATATGTTTTTATATAAATATATCTCAATTAATATGTATTGTTCCTCTCTCATAGTCCTGTCAATATCAAGGAAGCTAGCAGAGTTTAATGTTGTGCCAGGAAAGGAATTAGACTGTTGGACAGATGCAAGTACAAACTAATTCAAGCGACATTACACTCTTTCCTCTTCTCCATGGTTCTGTATTATAGAAGGAACTGCAGTTGTCACCACTCTTGCTTCATGTGTTTAGAGTTATGAGAATTGCATTTCAGAGACAGGAGATACTTTTTTTTTTTTTTTTTTTTAACTTCAATTAAAAAACCTGAAATGATTAAACAATACACTGTGCCTGGCTATTAAAAAACAACAAAACAAAACATTTGTGGTCTCACTGAAGCGCTGAGTGCAAGTTCATGAAAGTCTCAGTGTACAGATGATAACTGTGATACAGTTCTGACGTGCGGAAAACAGACTTCTTGACTCCCCTTGTCTCAGTTGTCTCACAAAATGTTTAAGTACATGTCTTTTCCAAAGCATGTTTCTATTCTTAAACTGTGTCAAAATCTGAATTTTTCCAGTCTGTTTATAAGAGCTGATACCAAGCAACATGATCTTCCAGCATGTGACTAGACACAAAAGAATTATTGATGTTTGTGATGTAAGACTCTTTTGAAAAATTAAGGAATCTATTTACAAAAAGATCACTTGTTTTACTTGTTAAGGAAAATTCAATTAGGCCAGGCTTCAAATAAGGTGTGTTGATAAACTTAAATATAGGAAATTCAGGTTTGAAATTCCTGAAAAGTTATTTAAAGACTTTCCAGTCTCTTGTTTAATACTTTAATCACAGTTATCAAGGACACAGGTACTGTTTATTGCTAGCATATATTCTGTGCTGTAATCTGTTGGATCACGTTTAAGGGGGCTGATTTAAATGACGGAAGTCAGTTTCTGCAAAGCTAAATATTTTAGGATGATACTATTAAAGTGTTCTGAATTATAGTGTTTTGAAAGTGAGCATTCTTTTTTCTGAAAATGTGGGAGAAACTAAGGTAAATCTTAGGACTTCAGCTTAATGAGTGAGCACATAAATTGACAGGCCAGAAATAAAACAAGGATTGAAGAGTTTGTTCTCATATACTTAAAACTTACAGTTTAAGGACAACAGTAAGAGAATTTAAAGGAATTCTGTGTTAATAAACTTCAAGGTGAAGAACTGAAATTTTTGTTCAGGAAAGCAAAAATCTTGTCATGTTGGCTTAATGAAGTTCTTTTCTAATTCTAGAAATCTTCTTTCAGTTTAGTTGTCAGATCACTCTATTTTCATTTTTTTAAGTCTTCACCAATAATAAAAACATGTGTTTCTTTTCCCCCCTTTTAGATAAATTCTGTCCAACAGTTAGCAAAACAATGGAAAAATCGGCTGCTTCAGTTGAAAGCTTTAAATGCATCGACAAAAGCAGCTTTGGTAAGTGTTAATGAAAGGTAAAATGTTTCCATTCCTGATGTCTTTTTTTTTTATTAGTCTTGGGCAAATTTTTCTTAGATGCATATGGTTTTTTTAGACACATCCTGCCAAACTGTTCTGCAAATGCCAACATTAATTTCTGTTACAAAGATTTCTAAGACATGGTAGTTGTAATATGCCACCTTGTTTTTAATGAAGAGAGCTTGCAAATGTTCCACAGAAACTTCAGCTGTTATCAAAGTATTTATCTACACTACTACTACCTTTCTATAAATAGGTGATAGGTATTGCTTTGAAGATTGCACGATACTGTATTTTACAACCAAAAATACATTATCCTTTTAGGGCATCCTTGTTTGCACCTAAATAGCTGAGACATGAAAGTGTTTGATTCTTAGATTCGTTGGCAATTTTATGGTAGATCTATGAACTGTTCCGAAAATCTCAGCTATGATGTGTTATATTCTGGCACCGCAGCCTTGAAAAGCATCTGTTTGGCTGACTGGCAGCATGAAGAACTTGGCAGTTAGAATGCTCCTGGGAACATTAGAGAAAGTGGAAAGGGTGTAAGGAAGAATGACATGAGAGAATAATGACTGCAGTTTGAAAACTGCCCCATTTCTCCATCCGTGTGTTTTTTATAGGTGATAGAAATGTGACTGAATATTCTAGCACTGCCTGAGTCAGGTGAACGTGAAAGTCTCTGAACACAGTTTTGGGTCTTTACATCCACCTTTCTCTGGAATCATGAAATCAGTGAATTGCAGGCGGGTATTATAAAACCCTTCAGTTAACTAAGGAAAGTAGTGACTCAGGATGGTTCCATGTTAGCAAGGCAGCAGCTGGATCCCAGCTTTGGAATACTATCATTGCAAGCCATGTGAAAATAACCATAGCTTAAAGCTGGGATCCAGTCAAGTACATGTATAGTAAGTGGTAAATGTCCACCCCACCTTTTCTTCCACGTGCTGATGTTGACTCTTTCAAGGTATAATCAGCAGACAAGACCAGAATTGTCCTCCAGGCCATCTTAGGATAAATAGAGCATTTTGGTAATGCCAGAATGAGAAATTGATAGATAGCTGGGAGAGAAACTGTTTGGATAAAATTTGAAGATATAAAGGGTAGTTGTTCCTGGGAAGGTGACAAACACTTGAATCTAGATGTGCCAGAAAAGAATGCTTGAGTTAAAGCCAATATTAAATAACCAGGGAGACAGAGTAAGTTGATTTAAGTGGAGTCTGCATGAAGAGCATTAAAGTTTTGGTAATATGATTGCTGAAGGTGAAGAAGTGGGATTTGGGCTTTAGCACAGAAGACTAGATGTGCCAAGGTGAGGGAACAGACTAAGTCAAAGCAATGACATAGATAGGGTCATAAAGCACTAATTGAAATAGGTAAGAGATGAGAACAAGAGCTGGAAGAGGTGTTCAGGTCATTGACTGCCAGACAAAAATCTGTGAATTGTAATATATTTGTGTTTCTGGAGTGTTTTACAGAGAATAGTGTATAGCCTTAAAGCATTTTGTTAGTAGCTGCAGGAGCATGCAATTGTGATGAGTGATCAGTGTCTAACTTAGTCTAAATTGCATTAAATTGGACTGGGCAGCTATATTTTTGCTTCAAGTATTTGTTGAAAGACATTTCCCTGTTTTGGAATCTAGTTTTCATTTATGTATTTGGAATTTTTTAAGCTATCTGAATTAAAGAACACAGTCACTCAACCATTGCCTTCCTTTGGATTTGGAGGACAGCAGACATCGAGCTTTGGGTTGTCAAGTAAGTTGCTACATTAAGAGCCAACAGTTAAACATTTTCTTGAGTTTTTCTCCTTCTGCATTATTGAAATACAGCAGTGGTTTAGTATCACAGGTGTGCACATTCTAACATTTTTTTATAAATTTTGTAATTGCAGGCTTTCCTGTGAACAGCAGCAGTAACAGTGCTAGCAGTTTCTCCTTTAAAACAAGTTCCACTCTCATCAGTGGATCATCTGGAAACACCCCTGCTTTTGGGAGCTCTTCTGCTGGTTGTAATCCTCCTGCATTTGGTGTGACGTCCTCTCCTAGCGTATCCCACTCTGTTGGTTTTGGCAGCCCGGCAGCTCCATCTGCAGCCTCCTTCTCATTTAAAACTTCTGAAACAACTAGTGGTTTTGGAACTTCTGGGTTTTCAGGGTTTGGCAATTCTTCTGCTGTAAACTCTTCAAGCACCACTCCGCTTGCAGCCTTTGGAGCTTTTAATGCAGCAGTAGCAGCTTCTCCCTCACATTCAAGCAGTACTTTATTTGGACAGACTACCAGTGCCTCTGGACATAACATAACATCAGCGTCTTCTGCAGTCACAAACAATACTACAGCAGAAAAGTTATTTACACCAAAGAGTGAATTATCAGCTGAAGAGTTGAAACAATTTGAAGCAAAAAAGTTTACGATGGGAAAGATTCCTCTTAAGCCACCACCATTAGAACTCTTAAATGTTTAGGACTTTTAAGTTTATTCTGAAATAATATGTTTTTGTAACTTCTCTGATACCTCAAGTACCCGATTTTGTGGTTGAGTAATGAAATAAAATGCTTCTGTTTGAGTTAATTTTTGTTTCACCTCTAAGTCTTCTGCAATAGTAAATTCACAGGTATAAACCTGTGAACATTATATTTTATAACTTCTTGGTTGTTTTGGAATGGACCTTTTAAATCTAAGAAATGAACTAAGGAAAATGAAGTTCCCTTTTATATTCTGTACTGTGAAATTCTGGGCAAAAACTGTATTGAAAAGGCTTTGTCAAAAGTAGGAATGCTTTGGTGAGGTATTCACAACCTACTGTGAGTAGAATGCTAGAAAGAAACAGATGCAGTGCAAGACTGCCTGTTGTTGGACCACCTTGTCTTTTGCCTCTTATTTAAAGGGTTTGTGCAGCCTTTGACAATTGTGTTTGGAGGTAGAGGGCTCCTGTGTGGTCTGTACCTAGCTGCTTGCTTCTGTCACCTCTCCCAGTTGATGCAATTCAGCTTTTTTTAGTTGTTCTGCTTGAGGTCATAATCCATGCATTAATGTAATACATTTGGGGAGGACAGCCTTGAAAGCATTCATCATGAATGAGCTTGTGGTTTGCTATTTTGAGCCCTCTTAGATAAAACTTTGCAAGCAATTGCAAAACTACTTACTACATTTATGTGAATTGATAGAATTTTGTTGTCTGGCTCTCAACACTTGAGTGCATATATTAGCAGTACCTTTTCTGAATTAATGATATTAAGGTGTACATTTTGCCAAGATGCGATAAAGCAGGGGTCAGGAATCTTCTAGAAAAGGTACAAGAGTCAAGTGAAGAGAACATTTGTTTCTGACCAGGCCCTCCCATTAATGGTTTTAAAAATTACAATACCCCATATTTAAGAGGAAAGCAAAAGTTTACTCCAGGATATACATAAATAAATTGTTTGTGTCTTTAACACTTGAAGATAACATTTCAGTTCTTGCTGTGGAAACCCATGGTCCTATTTAAAACTTCACTATAGCTGTGTTTCATGCCAAAGGTCCATAGCACACTGTCTTGCTAAAACTGTGAAGAAATTTAACATTTAGGATGCTAGGCCAGGGGTAGGCACTCTGCAGGCTTAATAGAAACCCAGGTTCCTCAGTCTGTGTGCTCGGTGTAAATGTACCAGAAACTTGCATATGTTATGCTATAGTACTGTGTTGCTTATATGGATTTTTCTGGTGATAGTTTTGTAGATGAAATAAGGCATTTGTGTTTTGTTGTTGTTAATGACCCAGTGCTGGCTTCCTGTAACTCACAAACAAAATACTCTTATGAAGCATGTTTTTATGAAGGTCTCCAGAGCAGTACTAAGACTTGTACAAATTAAGACATTTACATCTGTCAGGGCTCACTTAGCTCTGGATCGTTTATGCCAGTTACTCAGATTTTGACACAGGAACGGAGGAACATACCAAAATCTGTTATGCCACTGTAGTTGCAGAAATCCCCCATCTCTTGTAAAAAGTTAGTATTTAACAACAAACAAAAACATGTCTGGTTTGTCAGATGAATTCTAGAACTGTCTGAACTCATTCTATTACATGCTATACCCTTTCCTGTATTTCATTTGTGAAGCCTTAGTCATTCTCAAACCCAATTGTATGAGAAAGCTACAATGTTTTTTTAAAGTTCCTATAATTTATATTATTATTTGTATTAAAGCAAAATTCTAGCATGGCAAGAGTATATTTTGGGGTAAAGGTACAGAATTAAGTCCTGCTGATAACCTTAAGGATCCCATGGCATGTTTTAGAGGACTGTGGATGGTTCTGTCTTACATTTAAAGTAGTAATAGTTTTGAAATCACCTGTGCTTTTTTCCTAGTGCTCATCCTCTTAAATGACTACTTTAACAAACAAAAAAAGAGCAGAACATTCTAAGTCACAGTTAGGATAGGCTACCTCTGACGAATGCCAAAGCTATCTTTACTAAGTTGAAGTGTCTTTATACACAAGGCCACAGCAAGATTTTTGAGCTTCTGTACCTCAGTGCTGCTGCAGTACATAAGAGCTGAAAGCAGCTTGCTCTTGAACTTAAGTGATGAACTAAAACCTTTAGCCTTTCTTAGGGTAGCTCAGCAGGCTGTTGCTGCTAAGCTGTACTAAGAGCTTTCAAGGCTCAAAAGTACGCAAGCACTTTAAGTGGAAGTGCTTTTGCTGGGAAAAAAAAAAAGGCCATGAAAAATCTGAACAATCTACTGTACATACCCAAAAGAACATTGGCTAGATGTTCTTAAACATCGTTCTAACCTACAGGGACCTAAGGGGACAAGGGAATTTTGAAGTCTTAGGTCACCTTGCCCTTAAGAAATGGAAAGGTTAAGGGAAGTATTCCTAATTTAGATGACAATAAATTAAAAACAAACAAACAAAAAAACCCAAAACCAAACAACATGTTTGATCATTTTTTTTTAATAAATGCACTTTGCCAGATCATCTCCTCACTCTCAAAGAAAAATTAAAAAATCGCTATTACAGAGATACTAAGACTTGGTGTTTCATCCCAAATGGGCTTCTGAACATCTAAAAAGATGGCAGAGAGCCGTATGATATGATTTAACTAGCAAAAGGCAAGCTGTGTATTTGGCTGCAGAGGCAGAGATAAGGAGAGGATAGAATAGAAAGAAATAGTATTGTGCTAGTGGGCTTACTAAACTGCAGAAAATAAGCAACAATTTGTCAGTAGATCAAAGCAATCTTTCCCAACATTTGCACTGTATTTCTTTTTTTTTTGCTGTTCATCCTGTTCTGCTTTTGGTATACTTAATATCAAAGTTGGTTGCAAGTACAAAGGTGGCTAAATACCATCTTCCTTTTAGGTACAACCCTTTCATTTTTCTTCGCTTTTACTTTTTGCAACTGCTTTTTTGTTTGGTATATGGCTCTTCTCCAGAAAGTCATAGTACTGTGGTCTGGCATATAAAAATACATACAGGGTAGCAGCAAACTCACAGATCTCACTTACTGTACCTTGTTTTAGAACAGGAAACATGAGGTGAACATCCAAGCAAAGAGGCGTAATATGTCCCGATTAGTAAAAGAACTTGGTCTGTGAAACAGGCTAGAACATTCAAGCTCCACGTGATATTTTCAAGTGCCTCCCTCACTTTGAAATAACAGGATTTATGAGTCACTGAAATTCCTGTGGTGTGGTACAAGCAACTAATTTGAAGAATGATTTGAAGTTTTGGTTTCCAAGAGGTCATGGATTAATCCTCAAACAGCAGCACTTGAGACTGGCTGTATACAGGAGAAAAACCCTCCACTGCCCCAGCAGAGGAAGCAATCCAGCACCTAACAAAGGGAATTTTCTCTGCCCTTTTCCCTCCAGGTGATACTAGCAGCACTGGGAGATCTCAAAATGTGAGCTAGTAGCACGGGGGCAGGGAGTGAGCCTCAGAAAACATTAAAATTTTGTCTTAAGAGTTAAGCGTCATAGTAGCCAAGTGCTCTGTAGTTTCACTGTATGCAGCAGAAAGTGGCAATGTAGCCTTACATTGAATGAAGGAAGATGGACTGCAAATAATCAACTGACTAGATTTAAGCCTTAGAGAATAAAGCTAAGGTCATCAACAACAATAAATCAACAACAGCCAGAAGGATAAGGAAAGAAGAGCTTTCACAAACATGTCTAGGGGAAAAGGAATAAAAAAAGCCTATTAATACAGGAGCACCGAAGTGAGATTGATAACTGAAATGGTGGAAATCTATTTTAAAAAATACTTGAAAAGAGGGAGAGTTGAAAACCAATGAGGATGTAATGCAGTAACTGATAAAAGGCAAGTAAGAAAATATTTGTGAAATATGAGCTTACTGCAGCACAGTGGGAGTCCAGAAAATTTGCTGTACTGGTCAGTAAGGGAATCAGCTAATGGACTTGCCATAGTTCTGGTAATTATCCGGGTAGGCGATAGAGCTCCAGGGATGTGCTAGCAGGCTGGGGAAATAATATATCTTAGCAAGCAAAGGTACTGACTTTGTTGATGGTTACAAATAATTTGAAGAGGTTCTAAAGACACCAGATCTGGCTTTTAGTAAGGTATTTGATACAGGCATTTAAGAAGTGTCAGATGTTTATGTAACAGTGATTAGGGTTAGCGATTAGTCAGAAACATCAACAAGCAAGTGAATGCTTTTTGTTCATAGTCCACCTCCCACGTCCTAACATAGAGGATAGAGAGAAACTGTAATTTGATATTTACCTGGACAATAGTGGAGGAAGAAAGCCATAGGTTGTATTTAGACAATTTAAAGTAGATGTCTAATTGTATTAGCCAGCAGCTGAAGGAAAAATCTAGACTACTAGTATTCAGAGAGGCAGAGAAAACTGTAGAGTTAAAAGGTACTGATAGTGAGAGATGGAGTCACAGTGGTTTAGATCAGTAAAATGCAGTTTGAGCTGTAGGAATCTCCTACAGCTGCGGTAATGCTGTGCTTGGTTCTGAGCACGCAGCTGCCGGAGAGCTACGTGACGAGTAGAAGAAGATTTAGAGAGCAAGAAAAGCAATTGGAAATGAGAATTTAGGAGGAAACTTAAGAGCTGAATAATTACTGCTTGGTGAAAGCAGAGACGGTGGCATGGAATGACTGTCTTATTGAAAGGGTACCCTCTCAGAAAGGAGGAAATGGGATTTTTTTTAAGGCATCTTGAGTAGTAACCAGAATATTGCAGTACTTCCTCAGAGATGTCTTAGGAAGTTTCCCACCTGGGAAAGTCCTTTTCTTCCTCTGTTAAGATCTGGTCAAACCAAAATGAAAACACTAGAAACAAATCCCTACCTGTCAGGACTAACAGTACGTGTCCTCAGAGATGCAGCAGTCAACATAAGTAGATGTGTTCTCTTGCCTTTGAACCAAAATACACCAGCACTTGTGAAGAGACCGACAACAGTGCAACGCTGAGGATTTGGGACAGGCAGCAGTATGTGCCTGCCACCTCTCCTGGGAATGATTTAGGGGCTGGCCATAAAGAGGGAACCTCTCTCCACTGAGTTTAGAGAGGCAGATGAGCTCCCTAACACTGGGAGTGAATATGCCTCTTGGTCTTGAAACTCTCACTTGCAATTGCCTGGTTTTCCTGTTAAGAATAACCAAGTAAAAAAACAGAGAGTAGTTCTCAGCAACTCAACCTCAGGCAATATTCTTATTTAATCTGCAGTGCTGTTGCAAGTTTTCAGTTTGGTCTGCAGAATAATGCTAGGCACATTCTTACAACACTCTATCATGCAATAGGTTCCTTGGTGGGACTTACCCTCCTGCAAAAGAACAAAACCAGATCTTAAAATGGAGGGAAGAAGAGCAAGAAGAACAAGATTTAGATGTCAGCAGGCTGGTCGACATTTTTGTTTAGGTGTGTGGATTGCTTTGTCTTCCCTCCACAGGCAGTAGGGTTTGTTATTACCACGTCACATGAGAGACATAAGAAACAAGTTTTACATCTCACCGTTTCCAGCAGGCAGATCTGTTATGTTGCTAATTCCATAGTAGTCATCAGAAAAGTGATCTGGTGGTTTTAAAGTACCTGCAGCAATTGTATCCTGTTCCACCTGAATTTCTGTTTCGTTATGGCGGTGTGCTCTTAGCAAACTAAATGCTTTCTAGTCAGCATTGAGTCATGCTTCTGTAAATCTTCCGTGGAGCCTTATCTTTGCAAATTACACAAAATGTGCCCACTGCATATGCCCTAAAAAGTAATTAGATTAGTTCTAATTATACCAAATAAACCTACCCTCCTGTATGAATCAAACAAGCAACATTTGCGTGTGTGCATGTAAAACCACGTCACATCACTTTTAAAGGGAGACTAATGAGGTACAGTTTTGATCTCCGATAGCTTAGCTTTTCTGTCTAACCAGTGCTGTTGTGTTTTTCTCAGCCTGAGAAGCATCTGTACAGCTCTGGCTTGTGATGCACTTCAGTATTAAAGCACTCCTTATAGTCACATGAGATTTTGTTGTTGTAGTTTACTTCTGCAAGTATGGGCTTCTCTTGAAGTATATCTGTAATGATGAAATAGAACTAAAATTATATAAAACTGAAATAGCAGTTTATAACCATGAGTTGCATTTGTTCAAAAAAAAGCCTGGTATCACTTACTGTTTCTGTATGATAAATGGACAGTAGGTGAGGCAGAGAAGAACCCTCTGTATTTGGTATACATTAATTCTTTGGGGCAGAAGAGAGCCTTCAGCATTCTCCCACGGCCTGTGTGCTTGCTCAGCAGCTCCCACGGGGCTGGGGACCAACAGGCCCTTGCAAAGCAAAGCGCTGCTTGAACTTCCCTGTAGGAACTTGGCACAGCATAAAAAAGAGACCCAGCCTGCAGGCAGATCTGCCTGCCTTGAGATAAGGCTGTCTCAAATTTCACTGTAGATCCTCCTGCCTGGAGTCTGGTTCAGTCATCTCTGTCTAACCCACCTGACTTCCCAGAGACTGATGCCTTTACCCCTGCCCTGCGTGCCTCACACTCCCCCCAGGCTCCCTGGTCCCCCGCTTCTGCATACTGGGGGACACAACTCCCTTGGCCTTCCCGCGCAGGTTTTGCGGAGGGAAACGGCCACCAGAACCCCCTCCTCTCCAGAGGTCTGTGCCTCTTCCTGAAGCCTACCGGGGAATTCACACATGCATACAACACCGACGACCCTGTGGGGACACAGTATTCATGAATAATTTGAGACACCTCCAAGCCAGCCCGGGAACACAAGCAGAGCTGTATGTCACAAGTGGGTGCTGATACAGCTCCAGCGTGACTTGTCTTTCCAGCTGGTGCTGTTTCAGGCTTCTGTCCCATTAGTGCCCTTTACTCACACAAGCTCCACATCATATGAGATTTCTAGCAAATTGAATCCCCCTTAACCTTTAATCATCTTCTATAACCACTGGTCAGCTCCTCCTGCCTGTTCTTCCCAGACAGCTGTCTTTGCCTCTACTTCTCAGGACCACACCTAAAACTCAGAGATACTAAAGCTCCCCTCTGGCCCCTACTAAGAGAGTGCTTCTGGTTCTCCAGACACTTCTCTGAAGCAGGCCAGGTTTCTTTTCTCCTAAAAAACACCGATACAGTGATGTACCTTCCTCTCCGGCTTGTCCTCTAGTCCCCCACCCCTTCAGCAGGGAGCACACTACAGGGAGGGTCTCTATCCCGAGCTGTGCAGTGGAGGCAGAGGCGGCACCAGCATTTTGTCATCCATCAGGTGTACAACCCAGGGAAGGAGGAAGCACCTCTGGGCCTCCACACAATGATGAGTGTAGTCTGTCTGCTAACAGTTGCTTAATTTGTATCTCCTAACAATCAGAGTAACTTTCTCCTGGTTTTCCCTTCTGAGCAATGCTGTACAGAGGATGAGGAAAAGAGGTAAAAAAAAAAGGGGGGGCAAGTTTGCTGAAATCCATGATACTGCCAGGGGAAAAAGCCTGGACACCCTAACTTTTGGCTATGTGGTTGAAGCACAAGTCCATCCTTTTTTTTCCACAGTAAAACTAGAAAGCAATGCCTATCAAAGAACACAAATTATACAAGTAACACAAGCAATCTGAGTTAATCCTTGCAGCAGAAAATACATCTGGTTGCCAATAACAGGTCTGTACCGAGGTAACCAAGTTAAGCTGGACATCTGACAACATATAAGGTTGTCCTGTGCTGAAAAAACAGGGAGCTATCGCTGACCTTTTCTTCTCTATTTATCTACTTTTGGTTTGGAAAATATTGGGTAACATTGAAGAGATTAGCAGAGTGTCTCAATATGAAACACAGTACTGGAGAACAAACAAACAAACGCACACAAGATGCTTCTCCATCACAGCTGCAATAAACTGGTTCTGGCAGCAAAGAGATTTTCTCCTACTTAAGTGGTCACTGGACACATTCCATCCTTATGATGATCTACTTTGAGAAGGTTTATTCTTCCAACAATAACATAACAGAAACAGTCACAAACACACGGAGTCCTATAAAGGAACTAAAGAGTACATGAGAACAATATGTAGCCTTTTTTTTGTTCTTTTTAAAAATCTGCTAGTGTGTGTGTGGCTGTAATTTATACCTATGCATCCTAGATCATTTACTTAGGAGTCTGTATACATTGCAGTACTTGGTATATGGAAAGAGGAAATAAATTGCTTTTTACAGAGTTCCCATCTCTGATGCTGGGTCTGTGATGATTCGCGGGACCCTGGAGGTCAGCTGGAGGACTCAGGAGCTGAGAAGCCCCAGTGCACGCTGTGTATCCTGTGTGCCCTGCTCAGCTCTTGCAGACCCTCCGTGTGGACCCATCTCTAGAAAAGATGCCCCAGAGCTGTGATGCTGGCTGTTAGCCATCTAAAAATTTCCCTATGGATGCAGGACTCCCAAATGGCAATTTCAGTTTCTGACACAGTGCACAGGAGCCAAAAAACTGCTGAGGGCCAGTTCATGACGTTTTCTGCTTTATATTCAAATTACTCAATTTTAGCAGGTTTCCTGAGAAGATAACATGGGTTTGATTATACTGTCTGATCATCTGTCTGTGATTCCTTCTGCACCAGTCACTTTTTTTTAAGCCCATGGCTAATTTCCAGGCACTTAAGTCTCCAAGATGACTGTATTCTCATAACTGTAGTAAGAATTGGCAGCTGAATGAGGAAGGAGACCAAAATTAGTGTTGCAACTGAAAGAAAAACAGGCAAAACTCAGCTGCTATGAATACTGTTAACAACTGGCTGGCTGATCAGCACATACATAAATCTAGTATCTAGAGTAGTCTGCCAGACTTTTGCCCCATTGGGTATTACAGAGGACAAAGGGCACCGATCTATAGCAAACTAAGTTTCATAAGCACATTCTGTGGGTCAAAACCAACTCGTTTCAAATATCAAAGCAAAATTCTTCCATGTTCAAACATGAAGTTAACCCAGGAACAAGGAGCAATACTGCACTTGCAAGTTCAGGTATAACAATTGAGCCTCCTAACTTCACACTGGATTGCTAACTTGCTGCCAATTTTGTACTTAACTGAAATCAGTGAAATTATCCATGATCCAAGAACTGTGCTGATGGACCCCAAGCCTCATCATTCCTAGGATCCTGCCATTGTAGGACCTTCCACCCTCCCAGAGCTTATGGGGAAAACAGGATCATTGCAGAAGAGCTTCTACAATGAAACAGAATCCATGAACAACCTTTCACTTAAATGAAACTGGAAATAACAATCTTATTTAATAATAAGATGGCCTTCTGGCCAGTTTCTAGCAATGATTGTTCACTAACCCGTTACTGTATCACTAACCCTTCATCCTATCGTATGATGCACTATATTAATTTGTTTGCTCTTTCCTTTAGCATAGAGTACCATTTCTGCCAAAACACGTGAAGTTTTTCAAGACGTTTCACATACCCTCAGATTATTTTGAGGAAAGTGCTGGCTATAAATATCAGCTGAGGAGATTTGCAACATATTCATCATCTTCTAATCTTAAACCTAACAAAACTTACTCCATAAGGCTTAAGGTAGAGGAGAGTCTGAATGTGAACGAACTTGGACAACTTGAAATGTTTTTCCATCGCACACAGCAAACTCAAGAAGCCCAAGCAGCCACTGGCTCCCTCTGTTCAAACTGGAAAGAGTTGACCGTGTATGACTATATTCAGTCCCCTTTACTTTGCAGAGCAACGACTACCCCCAAAAAAGGCCCCAAAATATTCAAGGCAACTCACATCTAAATAAGAATATTCAGCCTCACCAGTAAACTGAAGCTCAGGCAGGCTCCAGAGCACGGCTCTGATGGGCTTTCTACAGGAAACACCACTGAACCAGTAACCGCATCTCCTCTAACTTGACGTAGCTTCTGCCTGCTCATATACCATCATCACCAGCTGGTGACCTCTTACACAGTTATCGTACAAGGCTTAATAAAACTTTCGAAACAGTCAGGCAAGACTTCCCCTGTCCAAGTGTAAAACAAGAGAAAGCAGAGGGCTATTGCATTGCGCCTCGAATATCTGCACTGCCAGGGGGCAGAGGCTCCTTCCCGCTTGCTTCAGCTGTGGCCCGTTGCAGCCTGAGAGGGTAAAAGCAAGGAAGCAGGTGTTGAGAAGTCTCTTACAATGGTAATGAGAAAAGGATGACTGTAAAAGTTTGCTTGGGTCCCTAGCAGAGGATTGCATCTCTGTGCACCTTCTCCTCTCTGTGGGCACACAGGTTCCACTGAGGTTTGTGTCCTGGATCGTCAAAACATTACCCTAATCGTACAAAAAAAGGTAGAACTGTGCAACTTATTCTCATTCTCTGCTGCCACCCTCTCTTCCTGCCTCCCAAGGGTTGCTACCTGTATTGGCCAAGGTGGAAGCCACCAAAGATTACCTGCTGGTCGTATGGCTACCACAAGGGCTTGAGTTAATACAAGAGCAACCTTTGCTTACGACCAATGAATTATATAGGTAATAGGCAAGTACTAACTAGGATTGCATTTATCCAGAGCACCAAAGCTGGCATGGTAAAAGGCTGGCTGAGCTGAGGCCATACCATAGAACCACAAAAGCACATGAAAACATTCCTGCAATACTGGTGCTTGGCTGCCTGGATGATCATTACGTGGTCATGAAATGCTTAGCACAAAGCAGTGATAGCTGATTATGCCCCCTAAATACTGCTGTGGTACTAACACTAAGTGGTTCCATTAGCAAGTTTGTTTCACCAGTTCTTAATTACAGAGAAACTTGGGAAGCTAGAAACATCGAAGGAACCCTTTGCCCTAACCAGAAAAATCTTGTCTTTATTCCTATGACATTTTAAAATTTCTCACCCTATTCAGTTTGAAAACCTGTTGTAGGCTGTTAGGATTTAAATCAATACATGCTGATTTTGAGACTTCAAAGGTAAATGGAAGGTTAGGTAGACAGCTACAAAATTGCTTCCTTTCAATGGTTTTCAGGTACATAAGAAATAGAATTAAATACCTTTCTGGTCTCCCAAACTGTCCACTATAATACCCCACACCAGTCATTATTTAACTGAATTTAAAAGCTCTCCCTAAAGATTGTGATGTATCTTGAAGCACAGAGCTGCCTGCTCTCAGCATTATCTCTGTAAATTATTATTAGCAAAAAACTTGTGTCCATCAACTCTTTCTCCACACAACATTCTGCAAAAGCATGAGAGGACTGACTTAAACCCTGAAGAAACTTAACCAAAGGTCACTACTGGGCAATAGACCCTTGCAGACATTACTACAGCCCTTACAGCCATTGAAATGGCCCTAGACTGAGGCATAGCAAAAGAAAAGGACCTGTCCAACGAGAATGCAATGAGTAGGGGTGGAGTCTCTTTTAAACTGCCTGCTTTGTCTCAGCCTATATTTGCTCTGATTTAAATAGTGTATAGTTCTCATTTATGTTCTAACCAGACACAGCTCTTGAGAGCCAAAGCCTTTCTTGCGTATCAGGGACACTTGTTTTAAGGAGAAGCCCTCTGAAAGCTCTGAATGATTCAGTGATTCCCCACCCAACAGGAAATCATCACCTTTCTTCTGCTGTAAATAACTTGAACCTTTTTTTCTATTTAAAAATAATATCTATTACAAATACCTTATGAGAGAGTTCTGCATAATCTGAAAACACATGAAAAGCATTCAAATACTGTAGGAATGAAAACTATTAAACATGTTGTAGATAAATAAGACATAGTTTGCATGTCCCTCTGCTTTCAGTACAAAGTTGTGATGAAGAGGCAGGTTCTGTAATTTGAGCAAAAATTTCAAGAAGATTGTATTTTCCGGGGCTTTTGACTCCTATCTGCATAAACACATCGTCCTGAAGCTTCCCAACAAATGTCACCTGAAGTCCAAAGCATGTGACTATGGAACAGTGTAAATGTCCTCCCTGTGCCTTTCAAGATACTCAAATAGCGTCCTTAAGCCTTGCTACATTTGACTTTAAAAATGTCATAATGCAGTTTATTCCTTACTTGTTTTATTTATACTTGCTGTAATTCTAAGAGGCTTGAAGACCTGACACTAAATTCTTAATGAAATACTTTGTGACTTTCATACAGTTTTCCACTGAATTTAGATAGCCAGAGGCATTTTTAGCTGCTTAAACAGAGGAGCAGTTGTCAGTGTTGTGTCCATCCTGGGGAGAGACTGTATTAGCTCCTGGGAAGACCATGCTGGGTTATCCAGAGGGAAGGGGAGCTGGTTTATGATGTTTTGGTGGGCTGCTCCACCAAACCAAACTGTCATCTTTGATCACTTTCTCTCAGAACCTTCCCATTTCATATGAATTAAAGAAATAAATCAAAGTTGCCTTCAGACATTTCCAATCAGTGCGAGCACGAGTCCTTAACAGGGTATTAGAGGTGCTGGGGGGATGTATGGGGTCAGGAACACACTGCCATTCCTCAGCACAGCACGCAGAGCACTGATGGTGGTTATTGATAATTACATATACAGCTGCATGGTATTTTTAGTTATTGTTATGCTTGTGGCCCTCGTTTTGCTTAAACTATTACTAATCCTCCCTCTTCTTGGTTTTCCTCTGTTACTTTTAGAAAGAAAGTTATTTACCCAAAGAGTAGAGTGGCAGCGGAGTCTCCTTCTTCATATTCATGCATCTTTTTCCTAGCTGTTGAAGATGTTTTGAACACCTCATTGTGCTTTCCTTCTTACCGTTCAGATGGCTGAGATGGAGAGGATGATAAAGAACCCTGTATTACAGACTCTCTGCAAAGCACCCCCAGATAGTAGTGATGTTTTTAACATTTTCTTTCCGAAAAATCTCTCTACCCTCTCTCCTCAGTCACATGGCCCTGTGCATTTACTATGAAGCTTTTCATCTTGCTTCAATTAGACAAGGGACACATGCATCCTAAGTCACTTTTGTGCTAAGTGTAATGACACAAGCAAAAAATTAAAGGAAACAAACTGATCTCACTGTTCTGATGGTTCAGCTGTGGTTTAACGAGACAATTTCTTACAGTTAAAGATTTCTACTAGAAGCCAGAGCTGGATTTCTTCTGAGGTATTGGTGAAAACCATATCCATGCACAATACTGATCCGAAAAGTGGCTGCTGCTGCCAGCGCTCCAGCCCGGTGACACGGTGCCTCAGCGATGCTCTTTACTCTCCTCATCCCACTGCCAAGCGGCAGCATCACCGCAGCTGATGGCATCAGACAGTGTTCTCACCGTGAGCTTCATTTGCTCATTTTTGCTGGTCAGTGACCTCCAGACTACTCAGTAGATTATTTCTGCCTAAAAATGTAAATGTTTGTATGTATGTGCCAAGTAAAAGTATAGGGGCACAGGAGGGGAAGGGAACATCGATGCATATCTGGGTGAAATCCAGTAATTCAGCTGCCAAAACAGTTAAGCAGCTTCATCAAGTTTGCTCCCAGCTTCAGACTTTTGAATTTCATCCTAGACAACAAACACCATGACAAGGTAAAGAAGCTTTGACTTCCAATTATATTATAAATAAAATAAATATAGTCATCTGGGCTGTATACTGCAGTTCTTTATATTTGTCAACATCTTGATGAAACTAGTTGATTTGAATAAAATTCAAATACATGGAAATGTATTAGTATTAATTAGTCTGTCCTCAGCACCCATCTGATGTTTTTACTTGTTATCAGAACATCCACAGAAGTTGAACTGTTAAGAAAATTGCTCAGTGAAGAATGATTTACAACTTGAGTTTCCTTGGTGTCTATGTCTTAGCAAACGCTGATTTTTCTTATGTTTTTATTTTTCATTCTACACAGCACCATTCGATAACCGTTTTTTCTTGCCAAAAGTTCTTTTGTATTGTGTAGTAATAGAAGAACCAGCTACTTGGAAATGTAGCAAACAATTGGTAACTAAGAGATCAAATTACCTCTATTTCCATTTTATCATTTTGTTCTTATTTCATAAAAACATAATTTTTGCCTTTATCCAAACACCGCTCACCACAACTGCAGCATGAAAAATCAATGTAAATTTATAGAGGTCTGAATGTACAATCCATTTTCCTCCACTTACACTTCTCATCTCTTTACTTTCTTTTCTTCATGACTATTCCATTTTTTATACTTTGATATCAGACACTTACAGTACAGGATTAAATTCAGACTATCCAAATTGGATTTAATGTCCTTTACCGAGAAGAACTGCAACTATGTTACATTGGATCTGAATTATTTTTTATAACTGCTCAACTTCTTTCCACGTGCAGCAGAACTGAACCATTTGCAGTGAAAATGTAAGCAAGCCCCTTGCGTTAGGCACGGAAGAGCTTTCTCTTCCTTCCAGACCACTGGCATACAGTAGTGCTCCGAGCAGCCAGCTGCCATTAAGCAGCATGGCTGAGGGAAAGATTTGTTAAGCTATTTTGCTTTTTTAGGAGAGACAATTTAAACTATAGATCTAAGAACCAGATTTTTCTGTTACACGATGCACACACATTTTCTGTAATGATTCTTATCAAGTCATACAGTACTTCCCGTGCAGAGCTCATAGCTCTTGTGATCAGTGCATTACACATGCTAGACAGAGAGACTTTACCCTTAGTACTTCACTTAAGCCAGGGATTGCAAGTAGGCTGCTGTATTAAATCAATTTTTTGGTTCTCATACAGTAACACAATAAAGTCATGTTAGGTTTTCCAGTACTGGCAAAGAAAGTTGAAACAAAATATCCATAGTCCGATGCAGATTTAAAACAGAATCGGTGCAAATTTAATTCTCCGATCACAGAGAATATAAATAAAGGATATTGGTGTTTAAGACAAACTCAGAAGACTAACTCCTATCTATTTAATATATGTAATGATATATTTCCCTGCCCACATGTGATCAGAACTGTTAAAGATTATTATGTAATGCATTTGGAAACAGGACATTAAAAACATACTTTTCTCCCAGTGAAAGAAAAACAGCAGTTCCTGTTAAAGTTTTTTGCAAGCAGAAGCCCCTCCAGCCATGCGTCGGAGAGCTGGGGCAGTAACCCGTGCTGATGTGGGGGCTGCACCGCTGCGTTACCAGCCCGGGCTTCCTCCCCTCCCCTGCTTGCGCCGTATTGCGCCGTCAGGGCCTGATCCTGCCACCCGCTGCTCCGCAGCAGCTGAAGACGCGTCGACGTGGTGATGCATGTGTGCATGTGGAGACGGGCAAGTTTCGGCACAACCAGGCTGCTCCTCCTGGGCCTGGCTGCTTAACCCGTGGTCCCAGCAAGCCGTGACCACTCCGTGCAAGTGGCAGCAGGTAAACTTGGAAAAACCCAAACCCGTACGACCTTTTTCTTTCTATTTCCCTCCAGGCCTGCAAATGAGTCCTCCTCAATTGCTGCCAGCCACAGAAGTCCTAGGGTGACAGCAACACATCACTAGGAGCAGAACTGCTCCACTTCCTCAGAGTTTTCCCTCCTTTTATGCCATAAATGCTACTATCTAAACTGGCTTCCAGACAGAAAGCTGGTTGCTGTATAATACATTCGTCTTCTTTCTCCCCTCTCTGTTGCTTGTATATTCACTGCTGGGTCTAGCCTCTAAGGAAGAGGTTACTGTCTGAATTAAAGCCATGAGTCAGTGGGAATAGAGTCCAAAAAATGCCCATATTCTTGCTGTTAACACATTGAAGAGTATGTTATGCTAAAGTTCAGCTGCCAGCATTTTCATTTATTCTGACTCCTACTTCAGGGAAGTGCTGAGGTTATTTCTTGAGCAGTCAAGGCAATTTCACTGGACCATGAAACAACTGAGCTTCTGTGATGAACTCTTATCCCCAGTCCATAATAAGTGAGACATAGCATATACAGGGAATAAGGTACAATTGAGTACATTCAGTTTATACTGTTTCTCAGAAAAGCTTTAAAGCAGCAAACTTCGGCTGTGAGACTACTTCTCCTTCAGTGTCCTCCCACCAAAATGACCACACAGCAGATGTTTTGTTAAGTATATTTTCTTTGATACATCACCTTTTGCTTGGTTTTTGCTGGTTTGATTGTTCCTGGGTTATTTTTTGGAAGACATTTTTCTCTTTTTCCTAGCCAAACTATCAATGAATGTCTTTAGAGAAAACAGACCTTTTCAGCAATAGCTTGGTTGCTCTCTCTTGAGTTGAATGATACAAAACCTCTCTGAGCAACAGGGAGGCCTGAATGGATTTCATTATAATACGATGTAAAATATGGGTCTTGCACAGTCATAATCATGCACTTTCACAACAATTATTTCCTCTCCTGATTGGAAGAGGACTGTGCCTTGGTGAATCATTGTGAATATAAACCACCTAATAGTTCATTAAATCAGTATGAGAAAAGTAGTACAGTAAAACCAATGTCCAGACTGCAAATGAACTGTGGCAGCTTCAAAACTGAAAGTGGGTCAGCTGAGGTACACACAGAGCGAGCTAGAAGGTCACAGAGGCATTTAGAAGACCATGGGCTGCAGCAGGAGAGCACTGGGACTACCAGCATAGCTACACATCCTCCTTGCACTGACACCATAGTTTAAAAAAACAACCCAACTTGCCCAGAGACATTGAATAAACTTGCTTTGTTTACACACCTTTAAAAAAAGATGCAAGGTGCAGTCTGGAGGATCGATATCTGTTATCGTGCTTTGTCTTCAACTGCTGGTCATCTGCACAAACTAGTGAGAACTCCCATGGGCAGGGAAGCCAAGTCCACCTGTGTGGGATGATTGGACCAGGGTGTTCTGTGGGTCTGCATCCCAAGGATGAGCTTTTGTGAGGATTTGCTGATGTCAAAGTGCTGTAAACAATTTTGGGGGTTCCCCTACCTTCCCCACAAGCTGCTTTCATGAGGCATTTGGGGGCACTCTGTCACACACATGGCTGTGACTGAGCAGTGAGTTTAGCATTCATAGGGAGGAACAGAAAGACACCCCTAAAAAGGCGGAGAGTTGGCATGCTCATTTGGGCCTTCCCTCTAGAGGAAATCAGGCCAAAAATTACTTTTATCGCAAAAAAATCTCCAGAAATATATACTGTGGTCAAGTGCCAAATTTGGAAAACATCAACCCCAACACAGGAATTTGGAGAAAAAGTATGACTGCAAGGAAATACTTTCCCATAAAAAATGGTAAAATGCGTAGCTTTAGCTACCACAAAAGCGAAAAATGAAGATGCTGGAATTACTGAAAGACTGTTTGTCCAGTTGCAAGGGTTAATTTGTTTTTCAGTGATAAACTGAGCTGGATGGTGCCATAAACTGATCAGGAGCTTTTGTAGAGCTTTTTTTTCCCCTGTACAACAAGACAGACTGCAGACTGCTAATGCAGCTTTGTTTACACATTCAGTTCATTCAGCTGATGGCCACTGCCACATATGAGGCGAGACACAGGTGATTTCTTCCCAGAAAGGGAATTTGTCCAGCCTTAAGCAGAGTTCCCTCAAGAGACCACTGGTAATGGCAGACAGCACTGACCTAAAAATACCTGGTTGCCAAAACAAGATCGTCTCATTTTCCTTTGCTGGCTTGGCCAAAAGTCAAGTTCATTCTTCAAATCTCTTTGGGGTTTTTTTTTTTGGTTTTTTTTTAAGGTTCCTGTGAGCAGTGATTAACAATTCCTGTATTCATGTTGCGACGATGGTGGTGTGATACCGGTGCGAGCGTGCCAGCTCTGTCACAGTCTAGACATGCAGGTACACATGATGTGCTCACACCCTGTCATCTGACAGGCCTGCAGGTAGCAGAGATGTATATCTCCTCAGTGAGTTTTAATAACCAAGGCGCTAAAGCTGTGAAGTACCAAGCACTTCCTACCCACCCACTTCTTTGTCAGATTAAGCCTAAATCTCTCTGAATGTGTGTTTCTTTGCTAGGACAATATTTAGGATATATTTAAAATCTTTTCTCTTTTACAGCTGCACAATTCGGTTCACTTGTTTTAACTGCAAAGCTGTTTCTCAGAGACCAAGAATAATAATGTAAAAACTATGAAGTTAATTTAAGATCTGGTGATGATCAGCCAGTTTCAAGCAACTCTTCAGTGTTTCAGATGGACTCATTTTCAGACAGAGTCAGCTACAGCTGGGACACTTGGAGAAGTCAGCTCAGTTTTCAGGGGGTCCCTTCAGTCTTCACTTCTCATACTTTTCCTTGGCTTTTTTATTCTTCTCTTCACTCCTTTTACATCTCTGTTCCTCCTAGCTCTTTCCTCCCTTCTTATACAGCTTTATCCTCTCCTCTTTTCTTGCTAACACTGTCAGCTGCAGCCACAGCACAAGCAGAACTAAACATTTTCTGTGTCAGCCCTCCAGGAATGAGTAGTCTAAGACCCAAGAGCTGAGGAAGGAGAACACGAAGGACCAGATCATCACAGTACGGCCACCTTTTAGTCATTATCCCAGCCCTGGTGGGTTTGGATTCCTCTAACCACAGCCCTGATCGTCAGTGCCCCTGAAGTCTATTTACAACTTGTTTAATAATTTCCACCAGCTGGCCCTTATTGAGAGTGTCACTCAGTATTTATGTAACAATTTCATGTATCAAATAACATGGCAAAAAACTACATCCTAACCAACTTTATTGTTTTTAGGCTGATAAATTTTTGTTTTTAATTAACAGGCATTTGTTGTCAGTAGTTTTCCTCTGGAGGTTCTCAAAACCCTGTTGGGAACGAGCATTCAAACCTCCTTTCTCCCCAGCAGATTTTGGATCAGGCCCCCAGTGCTGAAACACAGTGTTTGAAGGTCATTTTTCACTTCTAGGATCAACAACCTGGAAACAAAGGAGCGCAATTAAAATTAATGTCCCACACAGTTTAAAAAATAATTGTGAATGGCTTCGAAACCTGACATTTCAACTGGGAATGTAGTTGATTTAATAACAATGAAAAAGCAACAATCACATGAGGACGCTGCAGTCATATGATTTTTTTGCATAGTCAGTCACAGCTTTGACTTTGATATATGCTCCCTCTCCTTTCTGCCAGATGAGGGCTTAGTTTAAACAAGCCTTATATCCCTGAGGCTATTGCCTTCACCCTTCTCCTTGGCCGACAGTAGGAGGGAGGGTTGGACCCAGCCAGGAGGGTGCTGAAGCACCGAGTCTGCGATGCACAGGACTGGACATCAGAGCCTGCGTCACTGAGAGAAATGCTGGCTGGCATGCTCCGAGTAGTGACAATTACTTACACAGCTAACAGAAAATGCTAGAAAAATGGAAGAAACTAAAAACAAAAAAAAAAAATAAAAAGAGTAAGTAGTCACAGTTCTAAAATCTCCTTCGCTGGCCAGTCTCTTCATTCTGTTGACAGTGCCTTGGACTTACAAACTTTCATGTGCCCTGCCCAAAATAATAATGGTTTAGTGTTGCCCAACTTGCTGGTTCCTGGCTAGCCAGTGTCTCACTTGCCAGTGCTATACTTTGGAATCACTGAAACCACTACTGAACTCCTGTCTTGAGGACCGTACTTGCTTCTATGCCATGCCATCTCACCAAAGCTTGTCCTTCGCTGCAAACAAAAGCAAGAAACTTCACGAGGCTGCCAGGGTTGCAACAAAATTCAGTTGCTGCACTGCACGCAGAACACCTGGGCTGGTGAAGCATGTTGAACCTGAATTTGAACCACTAAGTGCAGTGTTTGCCCCTCTGTCTGTATTACCCTAGTCCTCCTGAGCCATTGGTTATACCTCATTGTTAGGTTGGGCAGCAAAGTCTATTTTTCCTTTATGTCTACACACCATGAAGTATATACAATGAAGTACTTGTCTGTGTGTAGGTCATGGCAACTTGTGAGCTAGATATTGACTGGCCGTCACAACCTATGGTCTATGATCACACCTCTAACCATAGGCACATTGTATTGTGCAGCTGTGGTCAGATGGTACACACATGTGTCCACTAATGTTTAAATAACATTTTCCTTAACAATCAACTCTGATCAGGATCCAAGTCCAGGGATGTGTTAGAACTGGCCAGTCTCCATTTAGTTTACAGTTGTTGTCCAGCATGTAGGGAGAGACACATGGTTAGGTAGTGATGGGTCCATCAAATGCAGTGAGCTGTTGCAGTAGCACTTGCAAATCAGGCTGGGGCAAGAGTTAATTTGGACTTCTAGAAATAGACGTTCCTATTTTAAAAACAAATTAAGTACAAAAATTGATCATAGTGCAAAACTAGTATAAAAATGCCTGCGAGGTAAATGGTGTGGCTCTAAACAGGTCTCAGAAATCCCAGGGAATGCTGAAAGCAAAGGGAATGAGTCATAAGCACATGAGCTGAAAGAAGCTGAAGACAAAATCATGCATCTCTGCTTAATTCCATCACATGATGAGTCCTGGGGCCCTTCATTTAATCGGAGAGCAGAGAAGCGGAGAAACTTCATTCTCACTTCTCAGTGGGGACTGGAGGAGTTCCCGTGTGCAGGCACTGGGCACTCTCTACTCCTCTGCGCACGCTGAGCCGACGCAGCGTCTCCGGCACCATGAGCAGTGTTCACCGCCACCTCGGATTCCTGCTCCTGACCGAAGCAGTGCTGTGTGCTGCCGCCACACGTGAGTGTTTCCTTCACCCCGTCCTCTCTCCCTGCCCCTGCGGGTTCGACAGCCCAAGCCAGTGCAGTAAAAACGGCTGCTCCTTGCATGTGCAGTGACTGCTGGAGCTGTGCTTGGGAACTGGTGCGAGACAGCTAGCTCCACCTCAGAATCACCTGGCTCTGGGTAGAAATGTCACCTGAGCTGGAGAAATACACCAAGAGCTGTTCAGTTATCTATTTCCTGCGCTCCACAGATACACGGAGCTGACCGGAGCTAAGCCTTGGCTCATTTCAAGAAATTCGTAACAATATTTCCCCAACTCAAGCGTAGCTAAAAAGGCAGATGCAGAATGGACTTCTCCCAGTGTGCCCAGCTCAGCTGTGGCTGGGAGAGACCAGGTCAGAGGCAGTGCTTCCCACTGGGAGACCCAGACCTGTGGATCCCCAACCTCAGGGAGGCTGATCAAGGAATTAGGTCCTCAAACCACGATGGGCAGGCAGTGGGCTGGTCCTCTGCTTCTTTCCAGGCCCCCAGCTTGACTCAAGTCTTAGGCTGACTCCCTGAGCTCAGGGCTGGGAACACAGAAATGGGATTTTAGGCTCAAATTCCAGAATCTACAGTAAGGAAACAGAAGACCTTAAAAGCTGAGGTCCGGCTGAGTATCCATTTAGCCTTGTACCTGTCTCCAATGGGAAACAGTAAGGGATACATAACTGGGCAAGTGTATACTGGTATTTCCTCAGGACACTTTCCCAGCCTCTGGTGATTTATAGCGCCAGAACTGCCTCTATCAGATGCAGAGTCATTGTATTTAACAGTTTTTACTGGACTTTTCTTCCATCCGTTCACGCACTTGGGTTTTGATTGCAAGCCATGTATATTTTTGGCACACACAAGATCCTGCCAGCAAGAAATTTCACACCTTAACTGTGCCTTACATGAAGAAATATCTTTTATGCGCTTAGAACCTGTAACCTGCTGGTTTCATTTGATCCTCCTTAAGTTTTGTACTTTCAGAAATAGTGACAAATTGCTTCTTCCTCCATGCTGTTCGTGATTCTGTTTTTATATTCTCCTCTGTCATCTCTTCTCCAGGCTCAAGACACGGTCTATTTAGCTGTGCCTCATAAAGAAACAATTCTATCCCTTTGCAGCATCCTCGCCACCTTTTTCTGTATTTTTTTCAGTTCTCTTATACCCTGCTTGACCTGTAGAGAACAGGGCAGCATACAGTATTCAACACATGAACACACATGGAATTATACAATGCTGTAATGACATTTTCATCTTCATTCTCTATCTATCTAGCCTTTCCCTAGTTTTTCAACTACCAGTGAGCACTGTATTCAAAACTGTAAAGCTACGAGATCTCATTTCTGAGTGGCCATAGCTAGTTTAGAGTCTGTTGTTCTATAAGTAAAGTTACATTTACCTATGCTGAATTTCATATAGTTGTATTCTTGAGTCATTGAGTCTCACACAGTCCTCCCCTCTACTACTTTAAGACACTGTCTTCAGCAGATTAAAGAACTTTACTGTTTACCTGTTTTCCAGATGATGAACATTTTAAATTATTTCAACAATTGAGAAAACTGGCTACTTATGCATAACTTTTGGTTCATATATCCTAACCAATTATTTATTCATGTGAAATCCCTCATTCTTATCCCACGGTAACTTAGTTCCTTTAAGTGCCTTTAGCGAGAGACCTCATCAAATGTGTCTGGAACTCAAGCAGACTATAAGAAGCAGGTCAGCCTTGTTCCCATGCTCTCTGGCTCCCTCAGCGAAACTTGAATATATTTGTGAGGAATGCGCTCCTTTTACGGCATATCATATTAATCCACTGTATCTGCTAATTCTGTTCTTCACTGCTGTTTCTACCAGCTTCTCCAATTTGAGCCTCAAACTTTTTGTAATCCTCTAAATCTTCCCTGGAAGTGTTTTTAAAGAGTGTCATAGCATTTGCCAACTTTCCTTTCTCGGCCACTGAAGCAGTTTTAAGCAAGATGTTACATGCTATGGTTAATAGCTCATTTATTTCATTCTTGAATAACTTCCATAATTTTTGAGCCATCCTATCTAGACAACTTCATTTTGTTGATTTGTTCTATAATTTTTTTTTTTTGTGCCAAAACTTCATTTTGAGAGAGACTCTCCATCACTGTAAAGAAAAATTCTAGCACAGAAACCTCTTATACTCCTCCTTTGTGAATGAAAATGTAAAGTAACATATTTGACTTTCATGCTATCCCTTTACCTTCCCTGAATGCTTCTTTTGTATCTACATAATCTTTTGGCCCTACAGACTTTCTGGCAAGCTATCCACTACTTTTGTATTTGAAAAAAAGATTAATTAGTAGGTTTTATGTTTTTCCAAGTTGTTCCTCAAATTCTTTTTTGCCCTGCTTTATTATGTTTCTATATGTAACTTTAGAAAGATTACATTATTTTCTGTCTTCTTAGCTTGGCCATAACATCAGCCTTTTTACTTCTAATACATTTTCATCCTCTTTAGCTAGGTCATCTTTTTATTGCTGTTATTCTAACATTGGCTTTCATTCTCTCATGGCTAACACACTATCACGGGAAACACTGAGCTTCTTGTCTTTGCTACATTTTTCACCAAAATGAAAAACAGAAAGAGAAGAAGAAAGTCAATCAGAGTATAAGATCTTTTCTCCTATGATCACCTCACCAAAACTATTACAGTAATCTGCTCCTTAGAGTGTAATATTACTCTATTTTGAACTGAATTGCTCTAATTTTGGTTATGATGACCAACATCTGTTCTTGAGTGTTTTTCATTGTTAAAGAAATACATTAAAGCTTTTTGTTCCTTTAAATTCAGCAACTGAAAATCTTCAGTTCGATGTGTTAGAGAAACTAGTGCTGAAGTATTTGCTCATCTGAAAAAATGTCTTTTGTCTTGTCCTGAAGCTTGTGAAATGTTTTATATTAGATTGAAATAAACAAAGCACATCAGGGAGGCACAGAAATGCCTAAGGAGCTTGTGATTTAGAAGCAGTGACCACAATTATTACCAAAGCTGGACAAGAAAATGACTTCTGAATTCAAGGATTGTTAATGAAAATTCGAAATTAAAAGCATTTATAAAATTAAAAGTGTTCCAGCTCTTTTTGATGAATTGAGCATTTGGGAAAAAAACAATGATTGAAATGTTCTGATCTAACAAAATTCAAACATTTTTATTCATTAAATAATTTTTAGATAAAATCAAAGAGAATGGGGAAAAGAAATTAGGAAAAATCCCTGGCCGCTTACTTTCAAATAAGATTACGCATGAATTTAATGACCTAAAATGTAATTGAACTTGATAAGCCTTTGTGAAATACTTTTATACTTTGCTAATCTGTTTTTTTCCTGAGAAAAGTTTCTGAAGGACATTACCCAACTCTTCTTCTGACCAAGACTGAAAACAATACAGCATGTGATACAGGCCATTAAGTAAATACCAGTCATGATGTTATGTTATGCTTTGCTCACATCAAAATACATTAAATCTGCAGGGAAGACTTGATTCAAGTGATTTAAGTGAGACTGTGGGGAGTTCCTGTAGGAGCAAAAGACCGTGAGAGAATATGTCTCTGAGGGCAAAATCTGTTTTCCTTGAACCTTTCAGTCCTCAAGACTTGGGAGAGAGCTACCAGCGTCAGTTCGGAGTGACCATTAGGATGGGACTGGCCAAGGGATGTCCTTCCTGCCCAGCAGAAATCTCACTGGGCAATAAAACACCAAGAGAAAGCAGCTCCTGCCTCTTCTTCAGTGCTGTTTCTCTGGTTCTCCCTTGCAGTAAAATTAGGAGTCCCATGCCCATAAAGACCATGCTTAAACTGGCTACACCTGTTCTGTGCCTTTTCCAAAACTGGGAGATATTCCAACACAGCCAGTTACATTACAGCACACAGGGCCATTCTTGCCCTTCTTACAGGTCTCTGCATTTTCCTTGAAGTCATCCAACTCTTCGTTGCACTTGGGTATAAATCTCAGAAGCATCCAACATCAGCTACCTTTAAAATAAAGCCATGAACAGCAGAAATCCTAACTCCCTTGATGTTGTTACAGAATGGCACGCCTAGCAGTTAGCTGATTAACATGACAGAGCTGTTTAAAGCCCCCAGGCTTTAATGGAACTCTGCCGATGAGCCTACTTACAAACATATTTTTATGGCATCCTACAGTGGTTGACATGTTCCTACAGGTTACTTGGATATTTACTTTGCTTTTCATTATATGTACTTCATGACAGAAAGACGGATCCTAGAAGGCCTGGGAAAAGTTTGAGCCCATCATTTGTAGTAATATGAGAAGAGCGAGCTTATTAAAGTTACTTAATATCTGAGCCATTTTAAAGTAATAGGCATGAAGCTAATACGTTTTTGTTGTTATATTATAAACACATTGAATTTACTATTCAGCTCTAAATTTCCTTTTCTGGAAATATCAGCTTCTGTTACAATTGGTTCCACCCCTACCACCCAAACCACCAGCCAACTCACCAAAGAAGCTTCACTGGGTCAAAATTAATTCCTGGCATAACTTCCATTAGAGCACAACTCAGACACAGAGTGAACTTATCCTGTTAGCCTTTTACTCATAGATTTATCACCAGGCAAGCACAAAGCAGTCAGCAATCAAGCAACCTGTGTACAACTAGCCTGATTGTTGCAGAGTTATGTCCATTCATACAAACAATTGCTCTGATGTTGTCAAAATATTGTAAACCTTTTTATTCTTTCTCTGGAAAGCTTGCAATAGTGCAAGTAGAAAAACATCAGTCTGTCAGTAGTGGAATTGTCTTTATGTTGGTTATAGTTGATGTGTTTATAGCTGTGATGATAAAATTCTGTAACTTTCTACTGGTGAAGAGATTTCTAATCAGTACAAGAATATAGTTGTAATAAGAAGGCTGTTCAGCATAAGAGCAATATCTTTATAGGGTGGCGGGAAAAATGCTATTACGTTACATGTTTGTTTTTCTCTCTAGGGTTTCAAGATGTGCTGAGCCACGGAAGAACTTCTGTCACATCCTACAAGAAGCTACAAGGCTGGTCTAGTGATCAAAATAAATGGAACGAAAAGCTTTATCCTTTCTGGGAAGAAGGAGATCCCAGATGGAAGGACTGCTGGAAAGGTGATTGCACATAGGCATTTCAAAGACACTGAGAAAATTGGCCAGAAAACCCACCTCATTGAAGAGTGCAGGTGCTATAGTGCTTTTTCACAGATGCAATATCCACCACTGCTGCAAGGAATAGCAAATTAGAGATGACTGGCTTTGGTACCATTCCCAGTACATTGTCTGAGGAAGAAGAACAGTGAGTTGTTACGGTGAATGCTTTCCCATGACTCATAGTCTCAGACATTAATACTTATCAAGCCATATTGATGATGAGGGCT
Source organism: Haliaeetus albicilla (assembly GCF_947461875.1). NCBI lineage: Eukaryota > Metazoa > Chordata > Aves > Accipitriformes > Accipitridae > Haliaeetus > Haliaeetus albicilla. Next base: position 44,972,566 of record NC_091484.1, on the reverse strand, counting down.
CTAGGACAACCCATTATTTGAAACATGTCCTGAAGGACAGGTAGCTTCAACTGCTACCTCAGTAGGGCATTGTGGGCTTCAGTTTGCCAACTTCAATGAAGGCCCTGTTTATTATCACCCCATCTGAGCTGAGGTCTAAAGGCTGCATCCCTGGGGAGAAACAAAAATATTCTCCTTTGGAATATATTGACCCCCATGGGTAAAAAAACATATTCTTAGCTTTAAGAAGGAAATGAAGAACAGACCAGTAAGTGATGTGGGGGGATATGATGAGTCCCTCTGATTGTTCTAAGTTGAGGTTTTGATAAGAGTGCAAGTGATTTAGGAGCACAAAACCCCTTGGAAACAGAGGAATCAATCAAGCATTTCTAATGTAAATAGTGCACAGCTGAAGGTAGCTACTGTTCTGATGCATCCTTTATTGCACTGAAGACCAATTTTCTTTTATACAGGTGGAAGGGTGACAGCCAAATTGGACACTGATAGCCCAGCACTGGTAGGATCCAACGTGACCTTTGTTGTGACTCTCCAGTTTCCCAAGTGCCAAAAAGAAGATAATGATGGCAACATAATATACGAGAGAAACTGTACCCAGGGTAGGTAAAGGCAGTCTCCCTGTGCTATACACGCATCTGACTATGGTGCTGGGGTGAACATGTCATGAATCTTTTAAAACATCAGAGGCACACTCTATGAACAACAGCCATGTTGCTTTTAACTGATAACTACACGCATGTCTAACCTGTGCCACACCAGTTTCTCTCCTCAGAAGATCACTGTGGTATTTTCACTGTTCTGCACCCACTATATATAATGACTAGGTAATTTAAGATTTGCCTTCACTATAAAATTGCCTTCCCAAAACAGTGATGTTAATTTCGCTTCCTAACAAAACTGTTACTGCTTTTCAGCTCAGTCACAAGGTTGCAGAGTTACACTGTTTTCTTCCAAATTTATAAAGCTGTCAATTTATAAAATTGAGATTTTTTTTTTCAATTAGGAATTGTAGAACTCACTAACCATCATCTGCATCTTGAAAAACCCTCAAGAAAGAGTAAATCTCACATTCCCACATTTTAAGAATTAAAAACAATCAAGAAAATAAATCATTTTAAAATCAAGCAATCTTTTGATCAATCACCTTTTTTAATCTTTTTTACAGTTACATGGAGCAAAAAAACTATCATCATTCCAATGTTTGAGGCTACCAGATCTAGAGTGAAACAGGCTGTTGTACATTTCTTCCTCTGAATTCATAAATGTTCAACAAAGTTTTTTATTGATCAAAGCAATTTCATTTCCAGACATATCAGCAATTTTTTTTGTCAGCCTGAGTTCTACTTTTTGACTGTCTAATGTTTTGTTAACTGCTGATATCCATTCTCTACTTAATATCTGTTGTGCTGTTTGGGGAAGGAAGCTGTCCTTTTATTACTTAGAAAGGAACTGAAATTCATGTCTAAGTTATTTAAAGGTGCCATAGAAAACTTTTCTGACAAAACAAACTAAGTCACTTCCTCAAGTGCTTCCATGGCTGCTATTTCTACTTAAAATTTTAGTTTCTGCTTGCCAAATGTTCAGGTAGCCCCACTAACTCCATTGAAAGAGTAGCATCCTGTGTAGTCAACAGCAACTTTTCAGCAAGCAATTTTAAATCATGTCTGGCCCATGAGACAGTAAAATTTTTTTAAGCTTCTAAATAAAACAATGCCAAGCCAGAACAATCTGGTGTTTACATTAAAAACCAAACAAAGCACAATCTTATAAAACCAAATATCAGTCTAAAAATACCTCACTTAAGCTGTTGTTTAAGTGCAATAACTGCTATAACCTGGGGTGCCTGCCTCCTGTTTCCTGACTTTCTGCACATTTCTCAGTTGACCGGGAACATGTCCTATTTCTACACTTAGATCCTCCAGCTTCCCAGGATCAGCAAGTCTATGTCTACAACTGGACTGAATGGATCGACAACTGTGGCTGGGAAAACTGCACAAGCAACCACAGCCATAATGTATTCCCAGATGGGAGACCTTTCCCTCATTATCCTGGCTGGAGAAGAAGGAACTTTGTCTATGTGTTTCACACGTTTGGTTAGTGCAGCAAGATATCCCTTGGTCTGGCTGATGCTACAAAGCTTATATTCACTCTGTACACTAACTCATTTGTCGAGTATGTTTTAGTAAAAGTTCTTTAAAAAGGATTCCATGCTCTTGAGTGGAGATCCCAAATTCATTCCCTGCTTTCCAGAGAGGCTATTAGCTGCTCGGTCGGGAAATCACGGATTACCAGGAGATTCTCTTTCTTCTGCATTCACAGTACTACCACTGAAGAAGATTAATTTCCTTTCAGTAATACTCAAGATCCTTTCCTAGGAAAACAGAGGGTCCAAGCAGTCAGTCAGATGTTTTGTTGACTGCTCATTGCCACTTCAGATTCTTAAATTTAAGAGAGACCATAGTGCTGTATATCTTCTGATCAGTTTAACGGTGCAGCACTCCTTGCCTCTGGGGAGGTGAAAACTGCCACTGACTGTATGGTACTGATCTGGCCGCAGATGCCGATTTTCAGTATCGGTTGGGCTATTCCTGACATTGGCTACATACTAAATCTTAGTATCCTAAGTTAGCCTGGCTAAATCAGTATTACCATCAATATCAGCATGAGTAATAATAGTAATGTCCCAAATTTTGTGTAGAGGTGATACTATTTACCTACCTCAATCAGCTGTTACAAAAACAAACAAGCAAATGTATACAAAGGGCTTAGGGTATGAAGCAAGAGGTATTATACCTTCTTGCTACACTGAAAGCATACAAACACAAGATCACTTAAAATGCCTAAGAGGTAACACCATCCACTACATAATCCTAATGACTTAATGTAATTGCTTTGGAAAGATGTAGATGCCTTGGCAAATTTCTCTTAGGTTAGCAAAATTTGAGACACCTTTCTGACACCTTCAAAAAACCCACAGAAATAACAGGAGTAAATACATTGTAAATGTATTCAGTCCTCCAAAAACACCTGCCAGATAACTGAAAGACAATTCTAAATTATTCATTTTGATTTAGACAATCCGAGATTCACAGAGATATTGCTTCTCTTAAAACAACTCATAGCTAGGCTGAAGGGGTAAACATATTGTAAGTTCATGTTCTGTTTCAGGTCAGTACTACCAAACAACTGGACGATCTTCAGTGATGTTTTCAGTCAACACAGCAAATATCACTCTTGGCAAACATGTGATGGCGGTATCCATTTACAGGAGAGGGCACTCAGCATATGTTCCAATTGCAACAGCAAGTGCCATTTATGTTGTAACAGGTAAGCATGCTGGAATAAATTGTAATAAAATACTAGGGGTATTTGTTGTTTAGGTGTCAGAAGAATTCAGCACAAGCATCATCTGGCACGAAAAGAAGACATTGGCTTGAGAAAGGTTTTTAATATGGATGTGGAATCTCTGGTAAATTGCCTTGAGTAGTGTAATTTACCTTGGTATCTAGCTCAGTTGTGATGCCTCTACTTTGTAATGAAAAATTATTTATGAGAGGAAACACAATCTTCCACAGATGCCTGTGATTCCTCATTTCTTCCCATACTTTTCTGGGTAACACTTTCCTACTGACATTCACTCCTCAGATCAGTAAATCGAATTAAAGTAGAAACCCATGTTAATGTCTCACATTTTGACTGTTGCTGTTCAGGGACTTTGGAGCTGTTTGTTGTTTGCAGCCAGGTATGTATGCTTTATTTATTTACTTCTTTTTTTTCCCCTCCAGACAAAATTCCAATATTTGTGAGTATGTTCCAAAAACATGACCGCAACATCTCAGACTCCATTTTTATCAAAGACTCACCAATCACATTTGATGTGAAGATCCATGATCCCACCTACTATCTTAATAACTCTGCCATCTCCTACAAGTGGAACTTTGGAGATGGAAGTGGCTTATTTGTAGCCAGCAGTTCCACTACAACTCACACCTACACTCTGCAAGGGAACTTCACTCTGAATTTAACTGTCCAAGCCATTATACCTGTACCTTGCCAGCCAGTAACACCTACTGCACTACTGCCCACCTCAGCAGGTAAGAGTTTATTGAAGAGCAGTGGTATTAGGAGCTATGCTAAAACTCTAAATTCTGGTATTTTAAGTTCGTATCTTTAGAAGTTTTACTGTCATCAATGAAAGAGCTGCAAGGCTCTGCAAACCCTCTATAAATTGGTTTAGAGACAGAATCAATAAGCATAAACTCTTCTATGATTCTACAGTAGGCATCACTTACACACTTAACACATTACATATCCAGTTCTACTGCAACAGTGACAGCATACAGAGGTCTTCAGATGGACATGCAGTACATATAAATTTGGTTTTACACCCTCTACCACACCAGGTCAAGTGACTTTAGCCTTGCCTACTCAGGTTCATCTTCTGAGGTAAGATGTAAATTTTAAGTGAGAAAGAAGTATTTCAGAACACTCTTACAGTCAGTTCCTTTCTGGTTTGCATTAACTTCCACCCAAAATTAAAAGAGATTGGATTGAACTAGAAGAAAGTTACTCATATTCCAAAATATGGGATTTGCACATGGCATTAACCCAGAATGGCTTTTCCACTTTAAATTTATGCACTATCATATTTCAGAATAACTTTCATTATGTTCAGCATTGGTTTATCATCTCAGGGGGGTTTAAGGTTTGTAAAAGGCCTGCAGTTTCAGCCTGGGTAGTTATAATACTCCTACTATTAAATTATAAATGTGGCTATATTTTTCAAATTTCAGAATTTTAATATGTGCTTTTACCAAAATGTTGAGTGAGAATGAAAAATGAAAGGAAAGATATAATTTTCACTACTTCCCCTCTTCATTTTTCCACTAGCTGTAATGTAGAGCAATGGGAAAATACCTGCTATTAAAGAGAGCGATTTAAACCTTTTATTGGCCTTTGGATTTCTTCTAGAATTGATTTAGGAATTTTAAAGAAGTGTTTAATTATATAAAACCTTTCACTCTCACTTCTATTTCACAGAGTTGGGTGACTAGCAATGTGGCTTTTAGAGTAAGGCTACCCAGGCCACTCCAGGGTTCTATGCTGGGCATGTGTGTTTTCTTTAAGCCTTATTACTGTGATCCCATACAGATACACACATGACTGCACAGCTGCAAACCAAAGTCACTAATGACCTATGTAATGAATGCAGTTGAAATATATGGCCATGTTCAGAATACCTCTAAGCTGAACTTGTTCTAAAGCTGTGTGTCTATTCTTTCTCCCTCAACTCAACAGTAACGACTGGAGTATCTTCTAATTCAGACACTTCTACCGCTGTCGAGTCAATGGAAGATAATCCTGATGGAGGCTGCCATATTTACAGAAATGGATACTATAGAACTGGTATCTCTATCGTAGGTAAGGATGTAGGTCAACACCTGAACAGAGGAATGGGGTTAATAATGTACAACAATGTATGGTAGAGATAATTTTTCTTTAGGCTTCCCTTTATCAAATACCTAAGACCCACAATAAGATCTTTATTTTGGACCTAGCTGACATTTTTAAAGACTAATGTACAGACAGCTAACTGGCTGACTTTGGTCTCTTTACATGCTCTGCCAGGACCTAGCAGCAGAGGTTATAGCCCCTTGGTTTCAGACACATGAGGCTGGGCCTTGGTCTGGATGCCTGCTGATGGTTGCCCCCATGCTACCTGTGGTGTTTCCAGGCACCTGGGCTGGAAAATGGCTGGCAGGGATGTGCACCATATCACTACTTTCTGTATCATCAGCTTCTGAACCTGCCACACCTGAAGCATACCGGCCTGGGGGGGTCACATAAGGTTGTATTGACCTTGGCATGCACAGAAGTCACGTGTAGTGGGAAAGGGAAGTAACTGTAAAATAAATAAGTAAATAATAATAATAGAAAAATAAAGCGGAGCAGAAAGGAGCAGCCTCACCGGGAAAGCACTGGAAATTTTCTCAGCTTTCAAACCCTTCAAGAGGAGTGCTAAGGGAGGGAGGAGGTTATGGAAAACAAGACTTGAACTGAGCATCAGCCAAACACTTGAGGTTCTATACACACAGACTTCAGAGCTTGTCATGTGCCCTACCATTGACATCTGTTTCCTCTCCCAGAGGGAATCCTTGAGGTAAATATTATTCAGATGATGAGCATCCAGATGACAGAAAGTCAAGCTGAAAACTCACTGGTTGACTTTGTTGTTACCTGCCAAGGGAGGTAAGTGTGTGAATGAAACTGTCAATCTTCCCTCTTTAAAAATAATTAGGTGCTGGAATGCTGTCTGCACTTAGATGCAGCTGCATGAACAAAAGTTGGGAACTGCAGTGTTTCTATTTCTTGACTGGAACTAAAGATAATGCAAGTCTCTTTTGTAAAGTATGGCAACAGAGGTTACTGCCAGGCTCTTAGGATTCAGAACAAATGTCAAGCTTCAGTAAAAATAAGAGAACTAGACAGTGGGGAGAAACAAGTCTATATTTTCCTGGCCAAGACAAGATTTCAGCACTTACTGTAAAATGGGAAGCAGTCTACTGAAATTGGAAGGAAACCCTTTCTTTTTGGCCATGGTTTTTCACACTTAGAGTAAATGGGTGTGTCCAAGCAATTTCTTGGATAGGAAAACATTGCACTAATACTCCTAGCTCCTAGAAGGGGATTAGAGTTGAGAGGACTGAGAAGTACAAGAATCATCTTGGTAATACAACTGGAAAACAATTAACCTCTCTTAAGCTAGCGTTTACATTTTCGGCACATGATACTACAGATAAGAATCTGCATTCCTTTCTTAATGATGTGTATTACAGGTAACGGACTTTATAATCCGATTTGAGGCAGGTAATTCTTTGATCACCATAAAATGTTAAATGAGATGTAAAAGAAGCAGATAATTTTATAGATTGTATATATCCATTTTATATAAAATCCACATGTATGTATATAGAAAATGTATAGGTATATATAAAATACATATATAACGTATTAGTAAAACCACTCTTAAATCACTGTAGCGCCACTGATTTCAGTAAACAGGCACCAGCATAAAACCGGGGCATCAGTGCAATGTGTCTATGAACTGGGTTAATAGGACTCCACAGGTGTAATGTGTTCTCTCTTCCCATACCAGTCTCCCCACAGATGTCTGTACAGTAGTTTCTGACCCGACGTGCCAGGTGTCCAAGAGTGTGGTATGCGACCCCATCATCGTCACTGATGAATGCCTACTCACCATCAGGAGAGCTTTTGAGGAACCTGGAACATACTGTATAAACATCACCTTGGGGGATGACACAAGTCAAGCCCTTGCCAGCGCACTGATTTCTGTAAATGGAGGTGAGTCCACACAGAGCAGATGCGGGTTGTCTGTGAATAGCTTCTCCCTGTGGTCATTTCCCTGCAGCGGGGAAGAGCACAGGAATTTATATGGCATTTTTATTATGCCTGGAGGCCTCAGCTGAGACTGTGCCAGCTTGTGTGAGAGTCCATGCAAAGATAAAGGACGATTCTTTCCCTATGGGAATTTTAGATGTTAGAACTTGGTTTGATTTATGTTTACGATCCAATGAGTATAGTAATTACACAAACCCTTCAGTATTACAGAATATGAACTGTTCTTAAGCCATAATGTATATTTCCACAGAATAACTCTGTTGGGCAGAAAAGCAGGTGGGGGACATACCAGCCAGCCTACTCCACACATGGAGAAACAGAGAGGAATTCAGCTCACTTGAGACAGAACCAAAGTCTGCAGCTGAGCTGGCTGCCCTGGGCCCTCTTTGTAGCTCATTGACCTTGACCAGGTTTCCATTTCTACATGAGGATAAGATGAATTAGGTTCTGGAAAGATCTATGTAACATTCATTGACTACAGAGCCTGCCCAGGGTGACTATTTCAGAACAGGAGGTTTACCTTTGGTTGGATGAGTATCAATGTGTCTTGCTCATGGTTGCCCAAGCAGTCTTTGACAGACCCAGGTATTAAACTGAGCCTCAGTCAGAAGAATAAATGATCGTGCTGTCTCTCTGCTCCCACTCCCATTGCCCTCCTGACCTCCCACTGCAATGTCATAGTGACTCTTCTGTACCAGCGAAGCAACTGACCCTTTGCAGTCATTTGCCACAGTATTTTTGGCTGATTTTATTTAATCTGGGTATAAATTTAGCTGTACCGAAATCAGTTCATGATGACTAAGGCACAATGCCTGACCTATAAGTGCATTCCAGCTCCTAAAGGTGAAGATAAGCATGCAGTAGGATTTTTCCAAACTGTATTCACAGAGGCTAACTTTAGCCCAGTAAGGCTGGTCTTCCTAGATTTCCTCCAGAGGGCAAAGCTAAGTTGTACTTTGGGGCTTCCACTATAATCAAGGCAGAATTAGAATCTAAGAGACGTTGCTGCTTTGAGTCACCTTCTGGAGGAGCCCATCTAACATTTGCAAACATTTCTCATGTGCCACAATTTTCCACTCATTTTTCAAGAGAAGGCAAGTATTTATGAATTTCTGAAAATCCCATAATTTGGTGCCTGAGTATTTGGTGCCTAAACATTGGGCCCTTGAAATTTGGCAGAACTGTGCCTGAGTTATGTAGGCATTGCACAAAACATCCACTCTTAACTTGCTTAAACTGTGTTGAGTGGGTTGCTGTCCTATGATTTAGACCCATCCCACCAGTATGTGTTGCTTTGCAAACTAGTCCAAGGACCTACCTCATTCATAAAATAAGGTAAATCCCTAGAGTCTCAGCAAAAATACTGTGTAAACTAGGAGGGAAGTCAAGCCTTCACAAACAATTGTATCAACAAACTGAGAAATATATGAGGCACATGTATGAAGTAAATGGTAAACCCTGATTTGATATCTCAATTTTCATAGACAGCAATTATAAATTAATAACTGGAAAGGTAAGCCAACACACACCTCTAGGTTACTTCACTGTATAAACACTGTTGTTAAAATGAGGACCAAGAATGTGTCTCAGTGTCAGTAAACTCGATAAAGGTACAGCCTGTGGACTGGAAAATTAAGATATTTAAAAAGAATACTTGTGATGATTTGGCTTCTTCCATCAGATACGATGGAATTAGGAGTAGATGCGAGTGAAATGGTTGATGGCAAACCAGAAGGCAGAGTTCAGTGACAGGCAGAGCTCAAAGTTAATTTCCCAGAATGAGCACATTAAAAAAGCAGAGCCCTCAGCTCTGGATAAGGCAAACAAGCCTAAGTCCATCAATCTCTTAGCCACACTCTGCCATCTTAACATATGGGACTGCAACAAACAATAACATTTAAGAAACTCCTTTCTATCCCCTTTCCCCCGGTCATCATTCCTAAGAGAAAGCTGAAGCTGAATCTAACATTAAAGCTTATAAAGTGACTGCATCTCTTATACTCGCAGTGTAAATGTTTCCCTGGCGTAGCAACTGGCAAGGAGCAAATTAGCTGCACCTCGTGGGGTGCCAGCAAGACCCTCTGTTCCCTTCCATGCTGGAAGGGCAGCCATGTGTCTCAGAAGCATGGCTCATACGAGAAAACCGGCAAAGCCCAACTCACACTCTGGTGGAACCGAGAATTAAACCAATTAGGATGTGAAAGCACCACCTGCTGCCAAAGTCACTGACCTCCAAAGCTTAGCATATTAGAAGTACTAAATGTACTTCAATCTTTACAGCAATCAAGTAAAAATTATATTTTCTTTAGAAAATCTCTCTCACTGTAAAAAAGAGGTTAACATTTAATCAAACTACTTTCTGAACTCTAGGATCATCATCAGGAACAACAGAAGGTGTCTTTATCTTCCTTGGTTTGTTGGCAGTGTTTGCCGCCATTGGGGCTTTTGTCCTTTACAAGTAAGTTGCTAGTTTCTAGGATTAAAAACAGTTCAAGGAACTGTCAAAAATATTAGTTTAAATTAACACAACCAACAACTTAAATTTCCATTAGCTATATTTTTGTTTCTTTTTTATTGTTGTTCACAAATATTCTGGCAAATATTCAAGAAAATCAGGTTACTGGCTTAAGCCACAAAACCACTGGAAAACATGCAAATGTTAAAGACTTTCGTAGAAAATTACATTCTGTGCTCATAAGCACAAACAGTAATACTAGAAGGCCTGGGAACTGCCTGGGAAATAATTGACAAATAAATTCTTTGGGAAAAAGGTGCTAGGCATGCAGGACAGTAGTTAACAGAAGCACATGTTACTGCATTATTAGCCTGGATGTTTCTCATGAAACTTTAAGACTGCACCAAGACTCCTGAGTCAAGAGTATGCTCACCCTTCACAGTCAGTGGTGAGAAAGAAACACCTCCACAGAGCACCAGGACTCCACTAAGCAATGGAGCCTTCTCATTAACCAGGCCTTAGTTACCATGACTGACCTATGGCTGTTAACTGTTAAATGGGATCGAAGAGGGAAGGAGGAGAAAGAATATATGTTATGAATATATGATTAATTCTCTTACGCACCAGTCACATGCTAAGTGTGAACTTTCATTTAAATGTCTTTCAGCAACTAACTGTGCACATTCCTTGCAGGAGATACAAGCAATACAAGCCTATTGAGAGAAGTGCAGCACAAGCAGAGAACCAGAAGGGACTAACTGCTTACTTCAGCAATTTCAAAGCAATTTTCTTCCCTAATAGTACTGAGAGAAATCCTCTCCTGAAAAGCAAACCAGGCATTGTTTAAACGTTTAGTCTAACACTGACTATTAGATTACATACAGAACTCGTATCTGAACTGTACTTTGATGGGGTTTTCTTGTTGTTATAAAAAAAAACAGGGGGTAAGGTGAAAGCACATGTAGATGGGATGGTAACTTTTGGGGGCTTGGTGAAATTTGAAATATTAAAATAGTCCTTCATAGGAAACAGTAAGGTAGTTTTGAGCACTCGCTGTTCTTGCTTGTGATCTAAGATACACTCTTCTGAATAACTTACACCCCCCTCTCCCTTATCTGGATTTTCTTACTTCTAGGTTAACTACCTGCAAACTAATCAGATCCATAATCTGGAGGGGGAAAACAGGTTAATTAAAAAAAAACCCCAAAACGACCAAAAAACAACTTGTAAATACTTAGTCTTAAATAGACAGTCCAGTATAGCTGCTTGCTGCCTTAGCAGGATTCATGCCTTTGCTAGAAAGACATGGGGGGCAGACATATGTTATGTCTGTGGAATGAAACGTGTCACGGCCTATTCCCAGGCATTGGCACTGAACCACTGACACTCTTACACTGTTCAGGAGGTCCTAGCACAGTCTTGCCCCAGGCGGGCTAGCTCCCCACCAAGCAAACCCCAGATTCTGGGAACCACCAGAGGCACTGTTCCCCACCAGGAGTTTGGCAGCAGCCACCCTGTTTTGCAGGGTTCAATAGCATGGATGCAGCTCATTATATGCCAGTTGGCCTCAGGGCCAGAAAACAGGGCTGGACACATTTAGTTTCCTACTGGACATGGCTACCAGTGCACAAGTCTCACTACAAACTAGACCACAGACACCCGAGCAACAAGATGAGGCCCATCTGCTTGGCTCTCCCTGTTGAAACTTTTACTCTGAGTCCCATGTAAAATCCTTAGATGCAATTGCTGATGCCATCTTTGTCTCCTTTGTTTCCGTTGGTCTTGGAGACACTGGACTGGCACCACTGCTCCCCAGAGGGCAGATATGTGCTCCATGTACAAGGGTCAGCAGAACAAGGGTTCTAGCAGGAAGGGGTAGCATTCAACTCCCTTTTCCCCTTCTCCTTTCATTCCCCTCTCTCCTGCTGTAAAGATATATTAATTTCTGCTCACTCCTCCATCCCTCTGTCTTTGACCAGTTCATCAAATAAATGAAAACCCCAATATAAATAAAGCACTCTGCTCCAGTTTCTGCTTTTGCATGATGCAGCTTAAAAAGCATAAACTTCTGCAAAATGAACGTGCCTTCACTTGTTTACTCTATCTGCAATTCTGTGTTAAGAAAACTCACGTTGAGGCCTTTCCCAAGTGATCTGGTCTTCTAGCCATACATGCTCATCATTCTGCATTGTGGCGTTTCACAGCATGAGACCAGAAGCGAACTTCTGAAGGCTGGATTACTGGATGATGAGAAAAGGAGATCACCTTATTTGTAGATGGGAAGAGGTTGCTAAAAAGTTTCACTGAGATGAGCAAACAGACCAAAAATGCTTTAAATAGATCATTTTCCATAAGAGCCTTGCTGTTAATATTAAAGGTTATAATAAAAATGAAATTAACTTTCATCTGGGGGCTGGGAAAATGACCTTACGCAATCCATTTCTAAACACTGAATTCTTTGAAGATCTGTATTGCAATATAATTAGCTTATTTACCGTGTCTTGGAACATCTCTGATACATATTGTTCTCAGTTCCTGTGGTGATATATAAGCATAAACGTATTTTCCTGGTATCTTAGCAGACCTGTCAAACGCTCATCATTTGCACTACCCCAGTGCACATGGACACCTTTAAATGACTTAAGGATATAAAAAATGCAGATTCCAACATGCCTGTGAGATTAGTTCTTTAGTTCTAAAATTCAACAGCCTCTTTTCTTCTTCTGTTTCCAGGTTCTCCAATTATTTTAACTCCTCTGCGGCCATTTCAGTTATATTACTAAAAGCACCATACTTGCCATTGTTCCATCTTCCTTATATGTAACATCCTATTGTCTAACCGCAAACGGGCATCTAAAACTCTTCTCTGACTTAAACAGAAAACACATTTCCTGCAAAAATTACTGCCTGAATGTTATGTCCTCTGTTATCAGTCAGACTGCTGACAGGAAGGACTGTAATTTGTATTTGTTGCTCTAGCTTGAGGCAGGACAGGGGTTTAGTGGAAAGCTTATGACCTGTAATGCAGCATGAAAAAATTAAATCTGTCACAGCTATAAAGCTTAGGATCAGTGATGACGCAGGCTAGCACTGACCTAGGCTATACGCAGAAAGCATTTTGTTTCATCAAAACACTGTGTGTTAGGAGCTCAGAGACAAATTAAGCTTTTGCATAGAAAACAGCTTTTGGGCGTACTTTATGAACTTTTTTATCCTTTAACCTAAGTATACAGAATAGCTTGCACTATCTTCCTTCAAATATCATGTCAGAATATTAATTTTTTATAATTTGATTTTGCCTTTTCAGCTGTAACTTCCCTTTCATACATCTTTACTTTTATAAAATGGAATCTAACTTCTGTACTCACAAATAAACAATCTAATGATTTTAGAGAGTACATCTCCTTTGTCTCAGAAAAAGATACTGTCAGATAAGCAACTTGATGAGTTGCCTAATTACCAATCAAAACAGTATCTACCTCCAGAAAACACAACGGGATTTGCCTAAGTCTTAGTTCGCTTATGCACATCTGGTACTACTGTTGGTTACCTAGCCATTTTTGCAGTCTCCCTTCAAGTGTACTTGAGGCAATGGCACCACAAACCTGAGAAGTGAGGAGACTTTCTTAACCGGACGACAGCTGAGGAACCCCATTTCAGAACAGATCAGGATACAAATTAATTTCATGTCCTTCAAAGGCAAGAACAGCTGACAAATAACAGATTTGTGAATGTCAGCAAATGTTACAAGACAGGTTTCGGGCACCCCCTTTGAAGAAATAACATCAAAGAATGACATCAGACATAAATGTACATCATCTTTAGAAAGAACATCTTTTCAAACATTTCATCAAGAGAAACGGAAATATTAGCTGGGTAACAAGTTTATTAAAAGTAATTGTAAAAAATAAAGTATTATTTCAAACAGCTTGTCTTCTACCTCCCCCCTTTTCTTCTTGAACACTTCTTATAGCACACAATTAAGAGACTCATCAGATGTAGCGTATTTTTCTTACCAAAAGTATTTCTAAGCTGAAACCAAGGCTAAAAAACACCAGCCCCTGAAGGAATTGTAAAGGAATCAAACTAAACTTTGCAAGAGACAACCAGACACTGTGGCCTGTTAGTATAACTGACCACCTCCAGCCTTGTACAGCATACTCAAATTTCCTTTAAAGCTAAAGCTTTTATCACTACAGGTCTTTATAATTCACAAGATTATGCCTTTTAAGCCTTAACACCATTGTTTTATCATCATACTCGGTGAGGGAGGGAAAAACAGCCTGAACGGTAATTCTTTTATTTTACTGTCAGTGTAAATGCCAACATCTCTGGAGGAAGGGGGTGGAGGGAAACAGGTTTCTCCCACAGTAAGTACAAATGCTTGAACTTGCCTAGGTCATAGCTTTTTAACCCTTGACAACACTCTCTACAGCAAAACAAACATAGCGAGACTACTGCCTTGCGCCCATTAACACCGTGTGGGAATTACACAAACGTAAAACACACGTTCCCAAGAAAAATGTGCTAGTTTCAAACCAGCTGCGGCTTTTCAGGCAAAACCATAGCCTTTAGCGGGGCGCACAAGGCTCGAACTGGGATACGTGAGTAGGGGTCACACGGCAGTGCCCACGTTCTGCGTCTGCTCCTTTCCAGCTTCCCAAGCACCCACCGCAGCAGAGCGCGGGTTACGGGTGCCCAGGTCCCCTCCCCCCCCGCCCCGATCCCGCCCCTTTTACCGCCCCGTGGCTCAGGCACCCCTCAGAAAACACTGACGCGGAGCACAAAACGGGGACCGGGAAGCCGAGGCCGAGCCACTGCCCGCCCCGACGTTCCTATCTACACCCCCAAACCCCCGCACCGGGGCTCCGACAGAGGAGCGGGGAAGCCCCGGGGCTGGGCCGTGCGAGGGCGGCACATGACGGCCCCGGCGGCCGCTCCTCGGAGAGGAGCCGCTCCTCGGAGAGCGCCCGCTTCCCCTGCGGCTCCCCAGGGCCGAGCACGCAGCCGCCGGCCCGGCCGCCGGCGAAGCCGCGAGGACAGCCCGACCGCCGCCTCAGCCCCCGCCTCAGCCCGCCAGCCCCTGCGCGCGCGCACCCAACGGCCCTGCCCGAGCGGCGGCAGGATGCGCCAGTGAGGCGAGAGGGGCGTCGCCGCCGCCGGCCAATCGCTGGGCGGCTATGCCGGGGAGGGGCGGGCCGCGGTGCCGGAGCTGCGGCGGCGGGCATGTGGCGGGCGGTGGCGGGGGGGCGCCGGCTGCTGCGGCCTCTCTCCGCCGCGGCGGGGGGCGCCCTCCGGCCGGAGCCGCCCCCCCGGGTGGCCGCGGCTCCCCGCGGGGGTTGCGCGGCGGCGCGGGGCGCGGGAGGCGGTGGCGCAGCCGGAGCCGGAGCCGGGGCGCTGGGGGCGGCGGAGCGGCGCCAGGCGGCAGGTAGGGCCCAGCGAGGGGCGGCCTAGCCGGGGGCGGGGGGGGGCCGAGCCGCCTGCCGGGGTAAACCAGCGGGTCCTGTGGGTGCGCGATGCCGGTCGTGGTCCTTTTGACCTTTTCGCGCTCGGTCCTTCGGTCTGGTTCTCGGGTGACTGTGGAGCTTGATCGTTCTCGAGGGGTTCGGAGAGGGCTGCCGCAGGCCCGCGGCCTCCCAGCCTGTGAGGGAGCGCGTGTGTGGAGCAGGCCCGGCCCGGCCCGGCCGGTCGGGCACCGCTTCGAGCGCCCGCCAAGCCGGGAGCCCCGCGGGCGTCAGGCGCTGGTTGGCGCGGCGTCACGGCCTCCGCGGCGTGGGCCCAAGCGCGGTCGTGGGGCGGCGCGTGGAGGAGGCCGCCGACCCGAAGGCCCTCGGCTCCGCCCTGCGCTGCCCCGCTCTGTGGAACGGCGCCCTAAGCGAAGCGTAACGCCTGGGGAAGAGCGTCGCCGCAGGGGAGGCGCGGAATCGGATTCCGCAGCCGCGGGAGGATCCTGCGGGTGCCTAGTGGGGTGGAATCGCCCTTGCCTCGGCTGAGACCACGGGCGCCAGGGCCACGGCGTGTGTACCGAACCAGCACCGCCTGCCACGTCCCGCTGGAGAGTGGGGGAGTCGGTGGGCAGCATTGCCCGAGCCTGCGCGTAGATACATGCAGGAACTTTCGTGAGGGTCGTGGTGCCGAGTTGGAGGTGCGTTTCTCCGATGTGTGCTCGCGAAGAAATTTCCCTCTGTGGGTAACAGTGTTAGTAGCACGATGGCCGGTTACGGGTATAAGCGTTGGGTGCGCAGAGCTGGTTTGTTGTTGTAGCTGTTCTGCCCATCTCCAGCCTAGATCTGACCGTGACGTTCAGTCTGGCGGAGCGTGCCTGGGGTTGTTTAGACCGTTCGTTCTCTAAGTAGGCACTAGAGACTTCACATGTGGCTACCAGGCAAATATTTAACTTTTGTAACCGCTGCGCCTGGAGGAGCTGTGGCCACTGCTAATTTTCTGCATGTGTGACCACGGCAAAAGTTGAAAGAGTGCATGAGTCCCTAAGCTCAAAGGTTTTAATTTGCAGAGAACTGATCCAATTTTATATCCCCATTCATGCATATAATTATATCTAGCTATTGTTCTTTTGTTTGGCTTTTTCTTTATATTGGTAAATATAAAGCTTGGCTTTGTGCTGATGCTTGGTCTGCGCTAACGTTCACTTTATAGTGGCAGGCGTGCATTGCTGACAGATTCAAATTATGCCTTAAGTATGCATACAAGTTGCATCTACCTAATTAGGGCAAATTAGAAATAAACTGATTTCGTGGTGTGAACAGAAGGTAGTTGCACTGATTCACTAGTTTCTAAGCTGGCTTGCTTAAACTGTTGAAGGACTAAAGCCTTGTCTACAACATCGTAATCCTCTGTAGCAGAACAGGCTAAGGCAAAAGAAAAAGAAGTGGCTTTACTCAGTACCTTCACACTGCATCTTGTCAGCTCTATTTTCAATATATTGATTTAATCTACTTAAGACTTTAGAGTAATTTCATCGCCATGTATTATCACAGGCCTGTTGAAAAGCATTGTTCTGAAATGTTTTTGATTTTTGTCTGTTGTTTTAATAACATTCGTTGAAGTACTTAAGTTTCATTCATTTTAATTGACAAATATCTGGTGATAGCATTGACTCTTAAGTACTAACAACAAGAAATAAGTAAGTTACCTAAAAGAAACTTTGATGTTTGCTAACTGCTGTATGTAGTGATAGAATGTTGTTTACCAGAAGAGTGCTTAGTTCTCAACTTTGAAGGTTTTAAAAATGATTTTTAAAAATCTGCAGTTCATGTTGCATTGTCAGTATCAAACCAAACTCCATAGTGAGTGGCTAGCTTAGGCTATAATTCAGTTCATTGCCATTTTATGTTTTCTTAAGTGGTTGATTTTTGCAGTTAAAAAGATAAATTGCTACTGTATTATTTTTTCTGTCTGTTCCAGGTACTATTCTTCCGAAGTTCAACATTGACTTTGTTGTAGCTCTGCTGAGGCAAGAAAATGCTAAAGACATCTGTGTCATCCAGCTACCTCTAGAAATAAAATACTGTAATTATTTTATAATTGTGAGCGGATCTTCAACACGACATCTCCATGCAATGGCACATTACATGCTGAAAATGGTAAGACAGTTCCCACTGCACTCTCTGGGTTTTGGGGAATGGTTTTAAATGTTGTGAAAGGAATTTCCCCAGGATTGTACCTATAGGGGTGTACCAGGCAAGATGAAACTGATTATCCTTATGTCGTTTAGTCCTGAATACATCTAGCAACTAACTGTACTTTTTTCCTTTAGCAGTACTACTCAAAATGTAGAGAATATATTTTAAAAGCAGACCTCTCTGTGTTTAGAACAGTGATGACATTAGCACAGTTTGGTGGCTAGAACAAGAGTGATGTGAAATGGTGATGACGACCTGTGTCCACTTTTGTCTTCCATACAGCAACCTTGATGGCTATTCCCACTCATTCCAAGTAGCTTAATCTGACTGTTCTCAAACCCTAATCCCTAAACTTACCAGGTTCTCGGGTATGTCGTAAGGCTGGAAAAAAGATGGCATGTTGTGAGGCACAGGATCCCCTCATGGGCTTACCGAAGCAAACTGCTAGTTAATAGTCACCATACTGTGCATGTACAGGAGGAAAGGAGAAGCAGCAGCAGCCGTCCTTGAACAGAAATCTTGCACCATTTGGCTTTGGTAGAATGTGAGCTTTTCCATACAAAAATAGAGGTCAGAATAAAAATACAGGTAGAGCTTAGGGATAAGGACCAGACTCAGGGAGGGAGGAACTTTATGGCCAGAAAAGAGCCAGCTGACTGTTACAAAGCACAGTGTGAGGAATATGACTAGCCCCCATCTCAATCAGCTGTCTGTACTTAACCTGTAGTTTGTCTTCGGCTCTTGGTTTTACTTTCTTCCTTGCAGTCCCATTGGTTTCAGCTGTGAGACTTAAGGTGGGGAGTAGAGAGGGGAAGATGGTATTGCTTTTTGGTGCCTTTCTGAGCAGGTGAGGGGAGTTTCTTGTGTTCTCTGCAGGAATTGATGCATCTTTGCAAACTAAAATTTTGCCTCAAGCTAGAAGTTGTATTATTGTGATTCGAATGTACTAAATTTAAGTGCTTAATATGTACTCTATTACTTGCATAACTTGCTAGTCTTAAATCAACAGCTCTCCATCTCCCCCGGACCAGGACAGATCAGTGAATACCACTCACCGTGCAAAAACATGCCTGTGCTACAACTGGCTGCTCCCTCTGGTGGCTGTAAGATTAGCTCTTTTGCAAGGGCAGAGCCTCTGGGGGGAGAGACGTGGTGTCCTCCTGGGCATCCTGAGAAACCGAGAAGCCTGGCCAAGTACTTGGGAGTGGCTGAGCTTGCCTGGCATTGAAAGTTTTCTAGGCAAAACTAAGCTAAAGCTTAAGATGTAAAGCAGAGCAGGTGCTTGGGAGCGCTGCTAGGCATCGGGCTGGCTTTAACGTTACAATACCTAAAACGTTATGGTAATGCATGATGTACACTAAAATGCAAAGGTGCTCATGTGTAGCATGAGGTCTTCCTGCTTTTCTTCCAGTAGCTTGTAAATGGCAAGGTCCCAACTACTGCTTAATGCCTTCCTGTCTGGTTTCGTGTTAGAGGAAGAAACTAATGCTTGGCTTCATTATAATCTGTTCACTATTACACAGCCTTTAAAGACAAGGCTGAAGGAAACTCGTAGTGGACATCAGCCTTTCCAACATCTGTTACATAGCTGATGGCAGTGCACGCTGGGCTCTTTAGTATTTTAAGTAGACTTTCAGAGACTCTTTGACAATTACCTGCTTTTGAGGATATCTCACAAGCTATCTTAAAGAAAGGAAGGTAGAACTAGTTCTGAACTGCATTTTGGAAGTTCTCCATTCTGGTTTGCAAACCAGGGCCATTGCCCAGCAGCTAGCATTGTGTGGGAAGGACCAGGAAGAGTTAGGTTTGTGATAATTGTTTTCCCAGTGAACTGGGACTCATTTGCTAGCCAGCCATGCTGTTACAACGTGTTACTTAGTATTTTCTCTTTCATGGCAGAAAGGACTGTAAACAGTTTTACTCTGTTTCCTTGTGGCCTTGTGCTGAAATAAATGTTGTTTAGTTTGTTTTTTAATTTCAGCTTGAAAAAGGTCTCTGTATTTTTTTGATTGACTGCTTCAACTAGATATAAAGTAGAAATTTGAATAAAGGAGCTCTGTGAAGGTGCGGTTGACTTGACTTAATTCAATTTTTTTTTCTATTGATGCTTCTTGTAAAGAAACTAGTAGGTTATGACCAGATCCGAAAGTGGAAAGTACTTAAACCTGTAGTTGTCAGTTTCTTCAGCTCTGGTGGGTGCTTAGGTTCTTTATGTACTAGGCAGGTAGAGCTGAGCCTCTCAAGCTGGCATCTGTGAAAGCCACCATGTTGCGTGGGGAACTAACTACCTTGCCTAGCTGAGCTGAGTGTTTGCAGTCATGCTTTGAGCTGCCCACTCCCCTCTCTCACAGTGGTTCATAGCTTGGAAACCTGTGTGCCAGTTGTGCTTTCCACCCATCACACACTCAACAGACAGGAGACTTGTTTGAATGCCTTCTTCATGGCATGGGTTGAAACTTGTTTTCTCCCCACCCTCTTCCATCTGAGAAGAGGATAAGCTTGGCATCTCCATTTCTGCATCCTTAACTAGCCAATGTAAAACTACAATGAAAGGTATCTGAAAGGAAATAAAACTTAGGTAATGGCAGCTACAGGGAACCAGTAACTGAAAGACTACCTTAATGCTAAGCAATGGTATTCAATATTCATCTTGAGAAAAAATGGACACCTATAAAATTCATGGATAACTCTATGGGAATTCTGAGCATTAGGATTCCAGATTTGATACTAAATCCCATTGAGAAAACTGTACTTATTTTCTGGTGCTGCAAGTGTATGTTTTTCTTTTTCTGTGCAGACCCCAGAACCAACAGGAAGTAATCTAACCCATTTAAAACAACTCTAGACAACTCAGCAAAGTCCAGCTTATCTGTTAAGTTCGAGTGCTTTTAAATACCTGTGAAGTATTTAATTTTCTGCCATTGCTTCTTCTCTCAGTACAAGCATCACAAGGAAGAAGGTGACCCTCATGCTCAGATTGAAGGGAAAGAGACAGATGACTGGCTGTGCATTGATTTTGGTAAATATTTGTGAATCTGACAACTATGAAGTTCTGCATGAGCTCTTTTTTGAAGGAAGCATCTTGCCGTGAACCCTGGTTGCTGTGGAGAGTTCATAATACTCTGCTGTTTTGGAATTCCAGTTGTTGCTTGAACTTATTGATATACTAAATAAATTTTCACTAAAGATCATTGGCACTGAGAAGAAAGCAGTGACTACTCTTCAGTGGCTAAACCGGGTCTTAATAAATTGAAGAGAACAGTAGTGGAAAGAGAAAAGCTACTTCAGTCACTCTGGGTGAGTGGGGGCTCCTTGTATGCTGCCCTAGTAGTGAACTGCTGAACAGACTTTTCAACTGTCCAGATCATACCATGACATGGGGTAAAACCTCAGTCTGAAGGAATTTAGGTTAATTCTTTATTCTACAAGTGTGAAACTCTCTACACAAACATAGAAGACTTTGCATTCAGAAAGCATTTCTCCTTCGCTGCTAGCTCTAGAATCTTGCCCTCTAACTTTGTGGTTTGGCTTAAAAGAGAGCATGGGTGAGTGAGGAGCACTGCAGCCAGTGATGTTAAGCCTTGGTTACTTTACTGTCAGTGATTGTGATAGTTATATCTGAAAACCAATTGAAATTTAAGGGCATAACTAGAAAAAAGTGCATTAGAAGTACACTGGAATTAACATTCTCTACTATTGTTTGCACAGAATTAATGAAAACCTGTAAGAAAAACCTTATTATATTAAAGTTTGGACCTATTTCATTATAAAAACCGCCTGAGAGGTGAGCAACACACCTAAGGAAAATTACTTGGCTGTAGCTGAATGTTGTTGGTAATATAGGAAAGCTGAAAGCCCATCTGTAACCCTAGGGAGAGGCCTCTTTCAAGTAAAATTTCTTTTGACTGACTTCTTTCTGTTCGCTAGAAGTCATTACTACTTCGGTGTGGACTCTTGTGATACTGTTTTAATTTAAACCAGAGTATTGCCCCTCACATTCTCCTGGCTGTAGTCTTGAAGTCTTTTGAAGGCCTAACCAATTCCTAACACTGTTCAAGAACTGGAATCGGCAACTTGAGACCTCCCTCAGCTGACCTGTTATATTTAGCCAGAATGGGGGTGGAAGACTTGAACTCTTTGCGCAGCTGCAAGTGTAACAGTGCTTTACAGTTCATGTTAATTTATTGTGCATTTCTGTTCTGTGCAGGTAGCGTAGTGGTGCATTTCATGCTGCCAGAGGCACGAGAGGTTTATGAATTGGAGAAGCTATGGACTCTTGGTTCCTATGATGACCAGTTAGCGCAGATGATGCCACAGTCACTGCCAGAAGACTTTATATTTGGAATGACTCCTAACGGCAGTGATCATCCTGATACAAGAACTTAATGCAGCTGCTGAGTGGAAAGAGAAATGAGTGTGCCTTCACAGATCTGAGAGCAACATACAGTCTTGATTACTGACTTAACGTTCACTACAGTTGATCGGTACAAAACAGTGTATTTACTAGATGTGCCTAGGTAAAGTTCTGAACAAGCTACAAAAATAATCAGAATCATTAAGGTTGGAAAAGACCCTTAAGATCAGGTCCAACCATACAGTGTCAAAGAAGGAATCCTATCATAAAGGAGCTTCCTGGGGGAGTCACTGTCTCAATGGCATTTGCAGTGAGAAGAGTGGGGCAAAACCAGCTGCTTAAGTTATCCTGAAACTCATGCTCAGCCTCTACATTAATTTTTTTTCTAGTATCTTTGAAAGACCTGCCTGTAGTGGCAGTGCAAAAAAGCCTTGAGTGCTGCAAGGAAAAACTGTGTGTGTGAAATAGTACAGTTTAGATGAGGCTCCTTGTATTAAGCCATTTGCTTCTGGTCATAATGAAGCACGTCATGCTCTAAGTTAAAAGAGGAGAGAAAACACACTGGTGTTACTGAGCACATAAAAGCCAAGAGTACAGCAGTGACAAATAAACGTGTCTTGAGTTAACAGTAAGTTGGTTTTTCAGCCAAGGCCAATCTGGTTTTAATAATGAAAAAAAAATAAAATCCTGAAGCGCTCTGATTCCTTGTCTTCATGGTAAAACATTCAGTTCATTCTAAGTGTGCAGTTGGCTTCTCCTCTAGTTTTTGTCTCACCTTGTTTCTGGAAACTGAGGCAACATGCTATGGCAGTATAAACCTTCAGCTCCTTTGAAGTGAGCAAAAGTAGTTCTAAAGGAAGTCCTTAGTCACTGGGCATTACTTGCTGCTACTGAACTGTTAAGCACTTTCAGAAGTCATTGCGCGGTTTGTTCTTAGTCTGACTGCTGCATGGTCTAATAACCAGTTAGAAGAGCTTCAAGGTGGTAACAAAACTTCTCGTATGTAAAACAAGATGCTTTTCTCTGCTACAGGGCAGGGCTTTCATCACTAGATTAGGATCTCTTCCTTCTGGAGAAGCTTGCTCTGCTGTGCCTCAGGAAGCAGAAACAGTAGATCCTGAGGGTAATGGCCTTTTTCCCTCATAGCCCCACAAACTATTTCAAGGCCTGTCTGCATCTTTTCCCTGCACAGCAGCTGCTGCTTGTAATGCTCAAAGAAAGTGACATTGGTTTTTGTGCCTGTGGGAAGGGGTGTGTGCATTCAGTTGTTTTCAAAAAATGAAACAAAAAGCCTCCCTCCTTTCAGACTGGTCATGTTTTCTTGCTGGGTCTAGCCTCTGTTCTTTCAGGAATAACTGCCCCTGAGTTCACCTGCTCTTTGATACGACACAGCAGAAAGTTCTGCAAATTAAGCAAGGAGCATTTATTAGATGTAGTTAACTATGCAGATAAAACATCTTTGCCCACAAAATAGAGGTATTGATGGTTAAGTCTGACTGCAAAGAAATATTTTCAAAATGCTCTATGGTACTTGTCAGTAAGTAATCCACATGGGGGAAGGATAACCCTGGCTGTCTTGCAGACTGATGGTTTCTAAATCAGGCATTTCCTCCTAGGAGGGATACGTAGGCGTAACTGTGGATCATTCCCTGAAACCATTTGCCTTTTACTGCTGCTGCTGAAGATAAGTAATACTAGATGAATAGAGGCAGGTTCAGCAAACATTATGCCATTATATGAACCCACATTTGGTAACCAGAACCACATACAGTATCCTGTCTCACAGAGCAGAGTAATGAAAGGAACACCCAGAAAAGAACAGTAAGAGATAGGGAACAGCTTTCATGTGAACAGACTAGGACTCTTACAGCTGGAAAGGGTAGTAGTCTGTAAGACAAGACAAAAAAAAAAAAAAAAAAATCAAATGAACTGAGGAGACAAAATCCAGTAAAATAAATGTAAAAGTATAACTGAAGTTACTGCCAAAGCACATTGTGAGAAGGAGTTATATGGAACATCCACTGGTTGCTATTAAATAATCAGAACTGCCAGCTCAGGAAAAGAACTCATCCCCCATTTAACAGAAGCAATCATAATCTGCCCTGCTACTGCAATGCCCCAGCCAGGTTACCTGCCTGACTTGGTGAGCCAGTGGCCTGACCCTCCTAAAAGCTGGGACCTAGGAATTAACAAAGGCAGTCTGGATGATCAGTACTGTGCAACATTAAACCCCTTGTGGAAGGAGGACATTTGGGAATGGTTTCAGCTCTGTAGATCAGGTGATTTCTGTGTAAAATAAAAATACTGAGCAGGTTTTGGTCCTCCTGTACAGAGGTACGTGCAGATTTGTGTCTGTGCAGGATCCCTTGATGATGGGATGAACAGGAGAAACAATTATCAAGGTGGAACTTTTGTCATCGTTTCACTAGTTTCCTGCACTGCATTTGAGTAACTGTTACAAAGCTGTGTTTGCATCCATTAGTTGAGCTAACATCTCTGTTACAGCCCCTCTTGAGTGCTTACGCCACAATTTCCCATTTTCGTTTAAAAATCCTATGCCCTAGTACCATGTTGAGACCATGCTGTCCTGCACACCATACACGCTTCATTTAATGGAAACTAATACAAAGAGCGCATGCCTTTGAAATTGCAGCTTAGGAATTAAAGCTTTGGAAGGTTGGAAGCAAATAAAAGCATCATGATTAAGCAAATGCTTAAAACAATCGGGTTTAGCTGTCACAAATGCACCAGCAATACAGAGGAAGGCTTAACTTCTTGTGTTGCTCAAATGGCAGGGATGCTGGTTCTGAGAAAATAGCTCAATATTGGCATGGAAAAATGAGCTTACAGTTCCCTGTGAAATGCAATACCCTACGCAGTGTCTTCTACAGACATCGCTTCTTCAATTCCCTCTTTCTGCAGGTTGGTCCCAGTAAATGAGCTGTCAAGACAAGTGGGAGGGTGCAAAAGTTTGGAAAACAAGTTTGGTTTTCCACTCCTCTTTAAAAGATACAGAATTGCACTACTCACAACAGTCCTTCATTCCCCAACCCCTCCCTCTCACTCTAAAGCATTCAGTTAAACATCTAGTCTCATTTCTATTCCAAATAATGTTAACAAGGATCTAAATGGAGAGGCAACACCACCTCACTGGCAAGTGGTGTGTGTTTAGGTTGTGGTGGTAGGAGTGAGATACAAGTTGCTGTTGCTTGCTAGCATGATTGATTCTGCCTATCCAAGCTTCTAGGGCCATGTTCATTACACAGCTTCATCATGCTGAGAGCACCAAAGTAAAGACACAGTAAAAAGCAGCCAAAAAAAAAAAATTAAAAAGTTAACTGCAATTCAGATCTCACTCCAAACCTTTTAAAGGTCAGGACTGTTGAGTACACATCCCTTCCACAGCAAATCAGCCTAAGTGACCTGCATAAGACTGAAACCATGAATTATAGGTTGTACTACAGCCTGTATAGCATTGTTATATGAGAGGGAGAAGATGAATTATAAGCCACAGAAATCACTGTATTGGGAAGTGCAAACATTGTAAGCTGGCTTCTGGGTGCACTAGCAGCTATGGAATACTTGTGGGTGACTGTTCATCCTTACCCAGTTATTATTATGGACAGAAAACGAACTTGATCAAAGTACCACAAATACTTAGAACAGTCTGTCCCTATGCCTCTAATTTAAAAAAACACCACACAACTTTATCTGATGATAGGAGTTAAACTCTTTATTCCATTCAGAGGCATCTGGCAAGTGGAGCTGCATTGGGGGGCACATTACAGATGAAAAATGATCCATACTTTGTGGATATTGAAATCATTTACAGTATTTACTTTCTAGCTATTCCCAAATACTCCAAATTACCGAGTCTCAATTGAAAAGAAAAACATGATTTACCATGCTAAGTCTAGAAATTTAAGAGATGACAGTATTTAAATCAGCAGATGTAAATGCAGCACCTATTTGTAAAGTAATTTTTATGGAAAATAATGAAGTCAAATCCTTCTCAAATGTTAAGAAAGGAATGTCAGACTGACTTAAGCCTCAAAAAAATTAAAATGCTATGACTTTTCATACTTCAGTAATTTTAAATTCATTGTAAGAAAAAAAATTATCCTAAAGGCTAGATGAAGGTCACTGTCAAAAAAAGGAAAAGAAACTCATTTTTCTTTGCTAAAACTACAACATAAGTTTGTGGTTTTTAAACCAATTAGTAAAGAAGAGATGCAGGAAAAACACTTCAGACCATTTTCAAAATTATCTAATCTGTACAACAATGATCTTTGGGAAAATTATCTAGTCTATGTAGTAATGCCTCTATTTCAACATGAACCTAAGAGGTAGATAACAAAATGATGAAACAAATGTTTTTGCTCGTTGTGCCCCTCAAATCAGTGCAGCATGGTGATTCTGATCATCTCATGCACAAAAAACATCACAAAAAAAGGTTCAGAGGTAATAGCATGGCTCTGTCGACCACACACATACAGGCGCGCACGCGCACACACACACACACAGCAGTCTTTATGCACCATGTGTTGCCACATTTTTTTTTTCTTAAACTGAGGTAGACTGAAGTTTATTGTAGAAACTTGAATGTGTCACTATTACCACAATCATCATTCAAATTACATTCGGAAATTAAAAAATTTGGTAACTTTCCTGTTATCCCTGCCTTTTGACATTTTTTTTTTCTTCTCTAATGGTTGGTTGCAGAACGTGCATAAATCCTGCTGCATCTATTATAAGCCAGGCTAGAGAGGTTGTTGTTTTGTGGTTTTGTTTTTTTTTTTTTCCTAGTAATTGTTCTTAAAACCTTCAAAAGTGGCTTAGTGTGGCCCATAACAGCGGCTGGATACGTAAACTTAGCCTTTCATTATCTTTCAATGTGATCAAACACTGTTTGACCTTCCCCCATCGTGGTAACTGAAAGCAGTATGATATGATCTGCAGACAGCAGAGACCCTCGTGGCCTCAAATATGCTCTGGCAGATCAAGTGTTCTATCAAACTGAAGATGAAGCTTGCTCTTTGAACAAAATGGCAAAGTCCAAATGGGCTGCAAATGGTTAAATGTAGCATTATTAGGTAGTGATGGTCAAAGGCACAAAGGGTTCATGCATTCAATCAAGTAGCACAAAAAAAAAATTCAGCCTCTTGCAGCCTTCTAAATTTTTCCCCCAACCCCAGCCTCTTGCCATCACTTCCTTGTCCTGTTCCCAAAAAAGTACCGTCACAAACTTTTTCATCCCATCTTAAAAGAAAACTAAACGGCATTGCTGCTATCAGAATGTTGGCATCATTCACTATCTTTTGAACATTCACTGAATTTTTTTTTTTTTTTTTAAACAAATGATGGTGTTGAAACCCTCAGAAAATCTGAGGCTATGTTTTTTTTACCCACCTTACTCCCATCAGCCAGCAGCTAGAAGTGCTCTACTATATTTTTCCCCGGTAAGTCTGTAGTACTCCTGGCTGGTGGCTGATCAAATTTTAATTTTTTTTAAAAAAATAAAATGCTCAAGAACTATTAGCTTTATAAAGTATACAAAATACCAAAAAAAAAAAAAGCAAAAAAGGAACAATTTCTCATTGAGGTACTAAATGCCTGAGGTAGTTTAGTAAAATGCATATTTATCTTTTTATGCCCTGGCCAACACCATTCAACACTTCCCTTAGGTTATTCATGGCAGTGTTATGTAAAAATGCAACCAAATTCTTTTTAAAAAATGCCACTTGTTTCAACATTGGGACTAACACTTAAACTCTGGTCAATACCCTTGCTCTAACCCTAGCCCACCCGCAATCCCACCCTCCAAATGTGTTTCTTCTTTTACAACTGGACCTATAAGAGCAATGCCTTTTCTTTTTTTTTTTTTTGTCTTTTTTCTTTTCTTTTTTTTTTTTAACCAGTGAACTCAGAAGAGAAAGCTTCATTAAACCAAGTTCTAAAATTGTTGGGGAATAATAAGAACAATAAAAAAGACTAACGAGTTTATGTTAAATTGTGAGAATAGAACAAAAGGGAAGTGAAGGGGTCCTTATTTTAAAGCTGGGTTTCAAAAGTTTGAGAGAGCCTAAAGAATACATTCTCAGAGACAGCGTTCAACGGTTGCCTGGTCCTCAAACAGGTGATTGGCTTGGTGGATCTTCTGCATATAACTTCAACAGGTGCTCACCACCCGTCTCTCTGTCGCACAGTCTGTCTTTGGTCTGGCATCTGTCTCTGATGGGCCATTTCCTAAACCTTTATTTTCGTCTTGGCTGAGGCTGTCCGCTTTGCAATGTTTTTTGCTGTTGCTGCTGCCTTCTTACCTGAGCCAGTATT
The DNA here is from genome assembly GCF_947461875.1 of Haliaeetus albicilla. Taxonomy (NCBI): domain Eukaryota; kingdom Metazoa; phylum Chordata; class Aves; order Accipitriformes; family Accipitridae; genus Haliaeetus; species Haliaeetus albicilla. The sequence continues at coordinate 44,944,365 of NC_091484.1, read as the reverse complement.
TCCTGAATTTTTCTCTGAGCAAGCTGAAAAACAAAGCAGAAGAAACAATCCATCAAGATGTCATGCTGCAGTGACTGCTGTTTACAACTGACTATAGATGCTACTGGGATTAAGAAAATCTGGAATAACTAAATTCCTAGTAGTGACAAGATTACTCACTAGTTAAAATACACTTGGGTTAGTCATTATGTACAACTTCAATTTTTAATTTTTTGTCTTTTTCCCACCTACTACAACTACCTGCATGGTCAGTTTTCACATCTGTAATATAGAAAGCATGAGCATAGGAAGATGACTACCAACATTAAGACTATTGAAGCTACAGGCTACTTTCATTTTACTCCTCTGGAGACACAAATGTTTTATAAGAACCACTGTCTTAATAGAGAGTGGACAATTTTTTTTATACACCAGGGAATCCAGAAGGTCAGACTTACAGGACTTACCAGCCCTCCCATCTCCTTTCTGAACTAGAAGTCACCTGTAGCGAAGTATCAAAAGGAATTGGTCTGAACTAAGAGTTAAGTGAGGGAAGGAATCTTGTGATCCTTTTCTTTCTGATATTAAATCAATAGATTGGGTGATGCGGACAAATTGCATATATAGGTGCAGTTCTTGCCAGGTACTATGAGATGGCTTGTACCTCCCTTCCATCTGAATTTCAGTCCAATCACAACCTGGGTTTTCTTTCGCTTTGAAAGTTTTAGCAATGCCAGAGCCTACATATATTGATAGGAGAATTTAAGGAGATAGTTTTACATATGTAACAGTGCAATATTGTTATAAATCTCTCACAGGCATGAGGAAAGTTTATTGCAGCAAGACAACTAGAGGAGCCTGGCAAGCAGTGCTTTCTATATCCTGAAAAAAAGTCTTCCGTCCCTTGACTCTGCACTTGAATATAAAACAGACTATGGAAACATCAAGGTAATACAGAAATTCATTCCAGTCCTCTTACCTGGCATGCATAGAAGTGACCAGTTATTTTCACAACCACCTGATCATTTTCATCAGGTGTCTGGTCACGAGGGACTACAACTTCTGCACTTGTCAAGTTTTGAAGCTCGTTTACCTATAAATAGATAGAAGTTGTCAGAAAATCTTAAACAAATATCCCACAACCCCCAAGCCTCAAAGATACTGCTGACCACAGAAACATCATCCTCTAAGTTATGTTTAAAAAAAGAAACTCACTAACAGAAGCATCTTTGTGCAGCAGTGTGCACTCCACAAGATGAGCCTCTTATGTCTCTAACATAAATTAGCACCAAGTTATCTAGGTTTGTAGAAGTGTTTTAAAGACTAAATACAACACAGAGAAGGTGTTAAATACATTACTTAAAAAAGCAAATAGATACCACAGTATTTACAGTTGAGTTTACAAGTTTAAAGTCAGAAACCTCATGCAACATATAATGTAGGGAAGAAAAAAAAAAGGTCAAAGTATTTTTACATTTTTCCTTGAAAAACCTCCACAAGATGGAGAACTCCAAACAGAACAATGAGAAGTGTCCAAATTATGTTCAGTAGCCTATCAGCTTCCATAGTGTTATAAGTAGATGTATGGTTAGAGTCTCTGTCCCATTTACATCCATTTTATTTTAGAAATGCATAGCATTATTTAATAAAAAATACTCTAAATGAACAACTTTTCAGAGATGTTTGTCCTTAAACTTCTTACCAATCAAGTAACGAAAGAGGTCACGCTGCCTCCTGACACTTAACTTCAAGATCCCATTGCACTCAAGGATGGAGACCCAAGACTGAACCATTTCTTTGCAAGTATCTGCTAGCTCCTGACTTACAGCCATATGAAAATACTAGAGTACCAGCACCTTTTCAGGACTGAACAATCCTAGTGATGTTATTTTATGCAACAAACTGAGCCAAAGAAATTACATCAATTAAGTTGAAGCAAATTTTTTTTTTCTTTTTGTAATATTGAGGTCTGAACATGTCTTAATTTCCTACCACTTATTTAGAAATTATGCTTTCACTCAGTTTTGGCCAGAAATGCCACCTTTGGACACATTAGATCTGATTTTAATTAAATAAGATTAGTGAAATCTTTTTGCAAAATCTGGCATAAGCTAAGGTTCACAGAAGCAGGTCTTTAGTGGGAATGTATTCGTTCTAAATGGAAGAGCTACATTTCTATTAATAAAAGTCCTGCAGATCTGACTGGGACTATTGATTTTTGTTAGTTTTGTTTTGTTTTTTAAGATTAAATATATCATACTATGAGATTGGCTTCTCTTGACTCCACACTAGAAGAAAGGAAAGCTTAACAAGTACAGCTAAGAAAATAGCACCTGCTTTAATGTAACTTCAGACGATTAGCTGTTAGCTAAATGTTTAAGCCTTATACATATATACACACTGAAATAAGAAACTTAACTGAACAACACTACAAGTTTTATTTCAGCTACTTACTGTCTTGCCTCCTTTACCAATAACTCTACCAGCAGCATAGGATGGCACTTTTATATGAGCCTCAAGTTTCACTTCTTCTTTAGGTCCAAAGAAATTTTCTTCTTTAAGTTTTCCATAGATTCTCCCTTGAGCCTGCAAAAATGCTTTCAGTTAGAGAATGTGCTTATTGAAACCTAGTTAACTTCAAGAAATTCCACAGACAGGAGAATTCTCGGTACACAACCCTGACAAAACGTTTTTCCCTAATAAATACAGTAACTATTTTTCTAAAAGAAGTCTTTGTACCAAACTAAGAAGCACAGCTGTCCAACTTTAAAGATTCCATGACAAACCAGGGAATCACGGAGCAATTTAACAGAGATTATTATTCTTCTGCTTTTCAGTAGAAATACTGCTTTTAAAAGAAACTATTGCATCTCTGTAAAAGAGTGGTAGAGAGAAGAACTGTCTGGCTGAAGCATTTTTTATTACACCCAGAAGCACAGAATGTCATTAATTGGCTCCGAAACCTATCTTTTTAAGGACGCTAAAAAAAAAAAGCCACCCCTACAACAAGTCATGGGATAAAGACCCCAATTAGAGCAAGCGGCTTACTTTCAAAATCCATTACAACATATTGTTTAAAAATAAATAAATCTGGGCTTGCTCAATTTTCTAAAGTGAAAAAATCAAACTAGCTAGATCTAAATAGCACCATGGGAACAGTATTACTCTGACCAGCACACAGTTCCCTTTTCTGGGGAACATGCAAGTGCCAGGTAGCAAGAAGAATGTCCGCTGAGACTAAGCTCATGAATCTTGCTGATTTTTAAACACATTCTTTTCCTTATTCCCTGCCATTCATCAGTGAATTCTTGAGAAATGGTAACCAGATTTTCTACTCTGTATCTCCTAGAGGAATCAAAAGAACATTTCTATTGAGATACTGAAGAGACATGCTCTGTGAAGACCACAAACCTAGGACCACAAAGCCTTTCCAGTTCAGATTCTTTACCACCTTTAAGTCACCCTCACCAGCCCTATCACTGCGTACATGCTAAATCCAACCATCTTACAGGCCACCACTGTAATGGAATATGAAAAGTCCAAAAAGATTGCATGATGTGATAATTATGTTAAATAGTGGCAGCTTATTTTATCTTATTTCTGGCTCATGTCCTAAAAGCCTACTCAAGTTCATGCTACTCTAGAATGGGTAAGATGAAAGACATTTTGTGACCTTGGAGCTGAAAGTACTCAGTATTTTGAGGAAGTCAGATTCCACCTGAAGAGTATGGAAAAATCTGTAGTGCATAGCTTTGACCTAGATGGGATACTGCAGGTTGTGGTACCCTGTCACAGAGGACAAAAGCTATCATCTTTCCAGTGAAACAAAAGACAACAAAAAAGCCATACAAAAACTCAGTACAACTACCATGTTCTGGCAACATCAACAGCCCTAGAATCAGAGATTCCTACTCCAGGAAAATACTTCAAAAGGTTTTGCCAAAAGCAGATGCAATACTACTCCCAGCTATCATCTTGAACTAGAGATTTTAAAACTATTTCCAAATTTGTTAGAGACAGACAGTAGCCAGCATAGCCCTTTTTATTTCAATAGCAATGCTTTTCATGTGCATAACACCTTGACAACCTGCATAGACTGCAGGGCTTAGTGGAAGAGGTACTATAGGAAAAAAGCATGCACTTCTGCTGAATTATAAAGCAAAGTGGGATGCTGACTTTTTAAAAGATAGTAATGTATTTCCAACATCCCAAATCTCAGCTCTTGAAAAAGTCTTTAAGGAAAGGAAATAACCTAACTGGGCTGCAGCTCCTTCACGGTAAAATTCCTGAAATATATTGTCTACACTAGATTCCACTTCACTCGCACATGTCCCCTACCCAAGGCAACATGATCATCTCTGAATATTGGTGTCACGGGTATGCCTAAACTCTAGGGAGCACTGCAGCAGAGGCTGTAAACAGTGGTATATTCTCTTCCCATTGCCTTACTAATAAATAGCCCTGCATACCACAACATCCTCAGGCTACTACTGCAGCTGAGGAAGACAGGGGTGCAGCCACTGCAGCTACCACGGACATGAATCACAAGCAGCAGAACACAATGTAGTAGGGAAAGGATGCTAAACTCACAGGCTCTGGGATGATGCCACCTCTCCAAGAGCTGGTTACTCATATGAGCAGCAGCTATTCCCTCTTCAAGTTGTTGTGCACCCAGATTACATTCTTGGTGCTTAACAAGCAATAGCCTATGCTCAAAGATAAAGAAGACCCTTCTTAAACAGAGCTTAAGGACAGAATTAATGAAGCTTGGCCCTGACTGTAAGGCATGCTTCAGGTCAACATTGGTGATAAAAGAAAGGACTGAACTCTCCCTCTGCCCATCTCGGTCAAGAAGGCATTGTTCAAAGAGTAGTAAAAGACTACAAGGGCTGGAGCTGAAGGAAGCCCCAAGGGATAACTCCTCTCCTTCACAAGACCAGCATACTCAGGAGCATCACCTGTGCTAGCACATTGATCCCTCTTTGCAAGCAGAAGCCCAAGTGTAGAGAAGTGGCTGACTGATGTGGTTTTAACCAATGTATGGGGTGCAGAAAAGGGAGACTTTCCTCCTTGGATGATCCAGGTTGGGAGAAGAGCTGGCAAAAGAACTCTGTGGGACTTCACGTCTATCTTGGGGAGGAAGCCTGAGGACAAGCCTTTGCCTACATGAAAAGTCAGGGTAAGGGACACCCAAATCTACTTCAGCCTGCTACTACTTGAAGGTAAGTTCACTGAAATCTGATGGAAAGAAAAGGTAGCCAGAATCTGACCTTGTGCTGATCCCAGATCACAAGAGCACCCTACATGTTGAACATGCCATGTGGCCAAGCCCACATGCATGCAGAAAACCTCAAGGAGGCAAAGCTTCTGAATTATGCTTTGCCTTCAACAGCTTCTCTAAAGTATATGCTAACTGAGCAATAATCCCAAATCCATTTAGTTCGCTATTTGCACTCCAAAATACCTGCCCAGATACTTCTCCAGAATTCCTAAAGGCTTTAATGAAACTGATTCTAGATATGCCTGAAGTTTGTGCACTTCCTTCTTGCAAGATGCCCTGAAGCAAAAATACAAAGACAAAAAACAAGAACAGGCAAGAGAACAATGCCAGGGCATGAACTCTCAAGTGACTTTCTACCTGCTCTGGACCTCATCTGCGATGAGGCCAGGCTGCTGCACTGAGCTGTCTGCATCACTCCTAACGTCGTCAACTCCTTTGGGGGTAACTAGATTTATCCCTTGGCACTTCAGACAGAAGGCCACTCCAGAACTCAATTTGAAAACAAATGAGATAAATCATGTTGAGTATCTCCTTGTAGTTGTAGTGGAAATACAATTAGAAATCTTGCATTTATCTGTAGAGCTACCCAAAAAGCATTTTCCATTTGGCCTGCAACAGTAACCTGGGAAGACTCAGTCTCTCATCTTGTCAGCTTTGTTATTTCAATTAAACACACTAAACTGTTGCATGTATTAAGACAGGCTAGAAAGACTGAACTATTGTGCTCGTAGATAAAAGAGAAAATTAGGAATGTAATATGGCCATATTTTCATGCTAGACTTGATTCTAACTTACATGAAACTCCCACCAGTTTTCAGGTGACCAGAATGTGGCCTGTGATAGTACTGTATTACTTTTACTCATAAGAGATACCTTTTGGCAAAAGGAAAGAAAAAGTGAAGTGTTTACTAAAATTCTGAATAAAATGGTGCTTGGAACCAAGTGTTTTATTTTCAATATTGTCCCTTACAGTCCAAAGGCTACTACAGACTGACAAGTTTTTATATGTTGTACCTTGAACTGAGCTTCTGGAGGTCCAGTGATGATAACCATTCTCAGCTTGGCATCTGGTCCTTCAGCAGGAGCAATCTGGAATGGATAAACATAGCTTTTGGTAGCTATCTTTTGAAGGAATAGTTTAAAGCCTCCTCCTCCCCATTTCAGTCTCACATTCTGTTCAAGAGTGAAAAATTATTCGTTACAGCAGCAGCATTACACTTCAGTCATGACAGGTTTGTTCTCTTTAAAGTGCATTAATTAGCTGTAATGAAATACAGATAAATTGACTAAACCATAAGCAAATTTACTTCTGAAAATTAAAAGCATAGCTACTCATCCACATATGGTGAAATCCCACAAGGTATTTTCATGTGGCTATGAGTGATGTAGGACATGTAGCCTTCAAAAAGACAAGTATGGTTAATAGACCAAGATTCTCTTCCCTACCCACTAACTTAAATATTCTTTCTAACAAGTTTTGCTCATTAGCAAAAGTTTGTGTCCATCCCCCTGAAAACAGAAGATCACTTTACTGTTTTAACTAATCAGATCCAAAAACATTCCTCTATACTGGACAATGAGTTCGCAGTTTCCAAGGGGTTTGTATCTACAGACATTTATTTGTATGACCCAAATAAAAATTAAGCTCCACCAGAGCTGAGACAGAGACGCCTGTAGGGTCTTTAGCAGTTCATGTCACCACAAAAGTAAGATTTCTGTGGGTGTTGTTCTCAGACTCCAGTGGCATTAAATAATTCAAACTAGCCTCTGACATTCTGGATGAATCTTTTGTTTATCACAACTGACATCTCCATTGTTGCATCTACTATTACATAGCTGCTGTTGAATGGGCAATATATTAAACACTACAGGATTTCATCTTAGCTGTTGGCATAGGGATGTTATTCATATTTAACAGCTGTAGTTTATTTCAGACAAATTACCAGTCACCATGCATCATTTTCACTAAAGAATTTTGCTAACAAAAGTTTATGTAATTATTCATATTGTACCCTAAGATGGAGAAGACATTGCATACTAGATATCTGGTTTGCATATTTATTTTTCATATGATTTCTGCATTCCAACTGGCTATATCTAAAGATACACATTCATTTTACAGCAGTACATGTATATGACATGACGTTGTGGTAAAGGCAAGCACAGATTAAATCCATTCATTCTTTGGAACACATATTTTAGAGGGGCAAAATTTCAAGGCACATTTGGAGGCAGCTGACTTAACAGAGCTTAGCCTGATAATTGCCGTTCATGTAAAAAGGACATTGTAGTTTGCCTCTCAATCACCTCATGTTTTCTTAGCGAACACCAGCGCCATTATTGAAATTTCAGGGAAAATATTTTCCATCAAGCCTTCATTACATCTTGCATGTGTTTAAGTGTTCTGGGACATTTTTTGCTTTGCTTTTATCTTAGAATGTCCTTTTCTCAGCAGCTTAAGTAAAAGATGGCCGAGGGCTGTGAAAGAAACATGTACTAACTAACATTTCAATGTCTGAAGGGGCAACCTAAGAGACTTCAGTGTTAATTTTGGCTGTCTGGTCTTGGAAGAAGTTACATACATATAAATAGTATCCAAGTGGTGAATTTTTAACTTCTGAGAGAAATAGCTTTACATTCCTAACTGGAAAACAACCAGTCTTCCATATGCCATTACAAGCTGACAACTTCATACACCTAAAACCTGTAACGCTCATCCCAACTCCTTCAGAGACAGGAAGGGCTGCTCTGAGAATAATTCATAACCAAGGAGATACTAATGGTTCCCAGCAGGTCCCAGCACTGTAGTACAGGGTGGGCAGCAGACAGCCCAGAAATCTCTGCCTGGCTCCTTTGCTGAATAATTCCATCTGCTGGAGCCCCACACTGACCCTTCATTACCAAGCAATGACCCCCAGCACAGGGACACAACCTGAGCACATCAACAGCCACGTGCACCTCTGAAGTGACAGGCTGGGCACCGCAGCCTTGTGCAGAACCCCTGTGCATCTGCAGTTTATTTAGTCTTGCTTCTTGGCTAACAAGTTTCATCAGATCTACAAAGCTCAGCACAAGCACGAAGATGATGCATGGAGATGTAAAATGTTTTCATCTAGAATAATCTACAGCACAACTCAAAACAAGTTCAGTGTCATGCACAAAGACTTTATGTCCTCCACAAAGTACGATTACTACAGCCTGGCAAGATAAAAGTTAGTTAGGCAGCACTCCCTCCAACTCTTAGCTAAAAGCACAGATTCCTTGATGATTCCCAATTTATTATTTTGCTTAGAAGTTATGATAAAGAGCAGGTGGTCAGCACAAGGGAAGTTCGGAAGTTTTGAATAATTTACTACTGTCATATTTAACACTTTCACACAGAAGCAAGTGTGCTGCTCCATATTGTTCTGTCAGATTACAGGTGAAGTTGCATTTTTGTTTTAGTTGATAAGCATACATGCAACTTCCTAATTTAGCAAGCATACTTTATAACTGTACAGTTCTGTTAAGATTTAATCCTATTTTAACAAAAATAGTCTTTACTTTATTATTACTAAAGGAACAAAAGACCAGAGCTTTCACAAACTTTTAACTGAAATTCAATTAATACAGATATGTTAAATGTGTTGGGTAGAGGGGTGCCAGCTAGTAGAGGAAGCCTGAGGCCACAGCTAGCCAGATGCGTGAGAAACATGGGAAACTCCCTTTCCACTAAACTGTCTTCCAAGGACCAACTAAAGAACTAGTTTGGACGTGTTCTTGGAGGTCCAGGTTATTTCACATTTCTCTCTCCACCTAGCAATACCTTCCATATACCACTTAATCTTTAGATACAAACCATGGGAATGGGGAGAGAAAGAGGAAATACATGTGATACATCACACCTCCATGCAAGACAGATTTGATAAAGAAAAATCAACACCTCTCACTTTCTTTTATTCAATTTTTCCCCTAAAAATATGATTATTAATGCTCTAATGTAAACCATGTGGGTAGTATAACAACTATTTAATGTACTGCTCAATAGAGGATGGAACTGGGCAGTGTGCCAGTTGGTTGACTGGCCAGTAAATGGTTTGGCATTCGGCAAACCACACACAAGATTCACTCACCAGGGTCCCCCAATTATTTTGTTCTGCACACTTAGATGAACACCTTCCAAGCCAAGCCCAGCCTAACTGGCTTCACCAAGCTCAAGTCAGCATAGCCAACTCCTGCCTCTCTGCCCCTGACCTTTGGCAGATCCCTGCCATAGCACTCAATAAACAGGCCACATCATCTGAGTCAAAAAAGAACTGAGAAGAAAACATTTGGTTCATCTCTGCAGGAAAATGTTAATCTAACATCACAAAACAAAGCTACACACTATAATTTTTTTTCTTTTTTTTTACTTCTTAAATTTAGGCCCAAACATTATCTTTACAGTATAGAGTAGCAGAACTGGCTATTTACAAGAAAAAAAGCTCAAGCCTCTAGAGAAGATACTTGTGGTTGCAACAGCATTAGTAGCAGAAACCCAAGGCCTTACTACCACTGCAATTGGTACTAACCGCTACAGACAGCCAAGGAGAATTTCACCAAACTGACTAAAATTCAAACTTAAGCTTCCATTAGGTCAACCTCTGAAACCGTCTTGTTCTTAGCTACATTGAGGCAGTCAACAAACAGCTGGATGTTAAAGAACTGCCCAACCCCAGGAGCCTGGAGTACGTGGATGATTTTAACACACCAATGCTTCAGCATGGAGATGTCAGAGCTTGACAGCCCAGACTGATCCATCTAGAACAGAGCAAGAGCAGCCACAGCAGTAGGAGACTTCACCTGTGCTGTTTTTAGAAGGGGAATTTACCTCACCAATTTTCACTTTACCAAAAGCAAAAAGAAAGCCTTTAAGCACTGCATCATTAAGACTTAAGTCTGTTTCTAAGAAATGGAGACCACCAAAGTAGTTTTCTTTGCAGCTTATATTTCACACCTCGGGAGACGTTTGAAAACATGCTTCTAATTTTCTTGTCTCAAGGAAGATTAAAAGATGATTTATAAACAAATGTACCATTTATCACATCACATTCTAAGTATGGAGTGGGGGAGGACATTCACAAAAACACGGCTTGTGCAAACTTGCTGCAAGTGTCATGTAGAATAGACAGAAAGTTAGTCAGTGTAATAATACCTTAATAGATGCCCCTGCAAAACGAGAAAGTTGTTTGATGTGCTGTCCCTGCTTGCCAATAATAGCTCCAACTGCCAAGGCTGGGATGAACAGATGAACAGTCTCAGACTCGGGCTGTTGCTGTGGGGAAGAAGGAAATATGCAGTGAATGTTTTTGAACATTACGAATCAGACTGACAGGAAAACGGGTATGGAACAGGCATGCATGGAAATGAGGGGAAAATCTTATGATGCCCTGTGATGTCTGAATATTAAGGGTCTGGCTTTTTCTGGGAATCACAAAAGTCACAGAACATGAAAGAACAGTTTGAGCCAAAAGAGGATTCTTTCATCTTTTATAAAATACTTGCAATTTTAGTGCTTCAAGTTTTAAAAAACAATTGAGGTGTTGCTTCTTTGCAAGGCTTTCATTCTTACCTGTCACTGTCTGGATTCTCTTCCACATGCAAGACTGCAGATGAGGCTGCTACAAGCAGAAGGGCTACAGCCTGAGCAGGCAAACTCTTTCTAGTTTTCCTAGTTATTTTCTTTCATTTTAGATTGTGCTGAGAGCAGCACAAAAACCCTCAGAGTTACATGTATGCTACAATTTCCTTTATGTGGGAGTGATCTGGAATGATAGCCAGCTTGAAAACTGCCAGCGATTCCTCCTGTGTAACATTATGCAACAGTTGGAGCCTTGGCAGCAGACCTCAAGCAGGCTAGTAAATTAAACGCCAGATTAGGTGTTCTTAAAAGCAAGAGGACCCTAACATTGCACCCACTGGATAATCAGGCACCACTGCAGCTTCCAACTGCTTTCAAGCAGACACCCCAGCTGGAAAGCACAACATAGCACTTGAGATCCTCTCTACGTGCTGCACAGTGATGATTGAACCGCAGGTTACATATGCCACAGTAAGCCATAGCTATTTTACCAGTCTCAGAAGAGCTCGTCTCGCACTACTGGAGCACCGCCAAGTACCCACTACGCTACCATACCATTAATCCATCCACTTACGTCAGGGTTACTTCTCAAAAGCATTTCACACAAGCCTTTCTTCGAACTACAAGGTATTTAAAAACACACACGCGTACACACCCCCCCCTTTTAAAGCATTTCTTCCTCTGTAGCCCTCTTATGTATTTTCAAAATTTGTACAAAGCCAACAAGCCCTTTTCCCTCAGAGGTGTTCGAAGACAATGCACCATCCTCATCCTCACTTTCTCTGTGCCCACCATGCAGATCAGCCCAAGCACCAGTGAGCCAAGCGCATGGGACCAACTGTGCTCATTTAGCTTTGCTCACTTGCATATGTTGGTAGGGATACAGACCCACATATGGAAGCTCACCAAAGCAGCTTTTTCTGGGATATTTTCAGAAAGAGATATGCTATATGAACACAAAGCAAAAAGCAGCTGCAATCCTAAGAAAGCTATCTCCATTTATTTTTAAGTTTCAGTAACTTCTTTCAAGGGGAAACAAAGTCCCAGTGCATTAACTGTAAACAAAACAGAACAAAATGCTTGTTTCCAAGTTTTAGGACTTTATTTTTGGTAAACACAAGTCAACTGTAACCTCAGGGGAAACAAATTCCAGGCACAGCTCCATGTACCAGGTGAAGAAACCCCAAAATAGGATATTGAGAATAGAAACACATTCCGCAGTCACTTTACGTGATCACAACAGTTACACAATTTACCCTGTGTTTTCACATGTACAAGGCATCAGGATTCACAGTCAGTTTATGCTGGTTTAAGCCCACGTTTTCCCTGGACGCAGGTTGCAGCCCTCCACGCCTAGCCTCCCCACTGCCCTGCATGCTCTGAGGCCAGCAGGATCACAGATCCAGCTGATTTTTAAGGCAGGCAATGGGTCCCTGACCCGAATAATCAGGGAGCCACACAAGTGGTAGTACTGGAACAAGGGAGGAAGCAACAACAATTAGGTCAGGGCATGGGAAAAGGTGGGAACACCCCTTTTAATCTGCCTACAGATCAGTTTAAAACGATCTCAAAACTACGCCCTGAAACTACATATTTGTAATGAAAGCTACCAGTCGCTTCAGTATATATGTTAAACCACTTTCCAGAAGATTACTCATTTTCTCCTCCTACTATTACAAACATCCTGTGAGTGTACTCATAGTAAGTCCTTTTACATGTTCATTGTGAATCCAGCAAGATTTCCAGTAATTTGGAAATGCTACTGTAGGTACTTGGTTGATCTCCCCACTTCAGAAAACTGTTTCTAAATGGATACAAATTGATAAGGCATTTGGGGTTTTCCAGTTTTGTTGCAAGGACCCATACTAACTGCACTGGATGTAGAGGCAACCTCTCTTTCCAATCCAGGTGCAGACAGCTTAGCCACCCCTTGCTTGCTCATCTCCTTGACCCCCACCTTCAATTGTCCACACATGCTCCAGCCCCTGCAAAAGTCCACTGCCAAAGCTTTCCCTCCCACACGCAACTCCAGCCACCCTCTTCCAGCTAAACTTTTGAGTTAATCCACGAACTTTCCAGCTAATTCATACAACACTGCTACAAATCAAACGTGTAACTTGACTTGGTTTTCAAGACTTTACACAGCTTCTACCTTAATCCACCTCCAGACACATTTCTTTACCATAGAAACAAATCAAACTTCATTACTTTTGTTTGCAGATATTTCCTGCCTTCCCTCTGTTGCCCATCTGCCTGCAGCGCAGTTTTCCCCTCTTCTTCCCAAAGCTTGATTTCAAGCCACTTTCTTGGCTAGATTCAATTCACCACTGAAATTCCTTTCTGCTGCCTCACCCTTAAACATGAAACATGGGCAGCAAAGGCAATGAAAGACAGAAGATGTACACGTGTCTTTCCAACTGTACAGTCAGCTCACTGTAGCTCTCTCCCCCCATCCCTCCTCATAATTTTGACTTGTTGATACATTTCAACTTCTTTTTTCCTAAAGGATTTTATTATTATTATTTTTGTGTGAGTGAGGTTCTGTAACATTAAACTTCCATTTTGGTGTAATAGTGATATATGTTCATTAAGGAACAGCGGAAAATCTGTCAATACTGAACTGTTTATACATTGTCATTTTTCAAATTCTTGTCTGCAGAAGCACATTGGCACATACGTATAACCAAATTCATCTCCAGTATAACATCATGCAGGATTTACAGAGATTATGTCCATTTCCTTACCCACACTGATTTTTAACCACTCAAAAAGCCATACTGTTTGATTTGTTTTAAAGCATGAACATCAAAAACAACAGCTCTTTCTTTTTACTTCTGGCAGAAATCAAGTCTAGCTAAGCCTTTTAAGAGAGTATCATAACATCGAGTTGAATTTATTATCTGTCCACCTCCTTACCCACAATAATTTTAAAATCCTTTTGTATTTACTGGAAGACTATCCTCCAAAAGAAACACATCAAAACGTAATGCAATGACTACACCACCCATCAATCTTACAGATGCTTCTGGGGATCTTAGGATGGAAGAAAATCAACTATAATTTAATCTTCCCCATGCCACGCCACATAAGTCATAAAGCTTTCCAGGAACTTCTAGCATGAGTTATATCAGAAATAGATTCCTAGATCTTAAACATATGTTAGAAGCACTAAATTTAGGGAACTAATTTCCCACTGTGTGGAATCTGAGCTTCAACGTTCACTCCCTTAACAAGGCCAGGTTTGCTTAAACATATACTTAAAATTTAAAAACTAAAATATGTGTGTGTATATATATATATAGGAGACTATCTGTCTGTAATGACTCTAGAGAGCATCCTGCAGTTCATCTTCTTTACTTCATAATTTTAAGGGCCTTAATGGTATAGTTATAAATTTAAATACTTTTCAGTCTAAATGTTGAAGTAGTGTGCACTCGTTACTGAAGTTGTAAAGTTCATTAAGTCATGGAATTAATCATCAACTAATTTTTGAAAACAGTCATGTCTCCTGCACATGGAGAATTCTGTGCAATTTTTGTCCTCTTTCCCATTCACTTTATTTTCCCCCCACATAAGAAAATAGTTTATTCAAGACTGGGAACTGACAGAAATATGGAAAAAAATCTTTTAAATGAGTAACCTAAGTTCTCCAAGATGTATGGTCTATACGTCTACCCTGATTCATGAGTAACTGTCTCAGAGGTCTGTGATGCACAGACCACCTCTTCTGCCCTAACAATATTTGTGGGATGGGCTCAGGACTAGTCCACCCTACTGTTGAGTAGGTCCAAACAGTACAAAGCAAGCCACATGCTCTTCTGGGCAGTGGGGCGGGAGGCCTGCATACACTTCAGGAATATGGCTTTGGGGAGAGAAGTTTCTGTCACATGTAGCTGGGGCACACAGCTAGACAACACCAGGATGTTCACTCAGATGGATAACTTAGTTTTTTAGATTAAAAAAAAAAAAAGGCTCCAGAAACAGAGATTTCTTAGTTCTAAGAAACAGACTGATGAAAAGCATGGTGACCAGAAAGAATTAATTCAGTTCATAAACCACTGATAATACTTGCTTTGTTTCTACAAAAATCAGTATGCTTTAAACAGAAAACAGGCTTGATAAGGAACTTTCATCTATATCCCACACATTTAACTAATGAAAATAGTTTAAAATGCTGGTTTTGTTCATTAATTAGATTCCAATTTCCATCCAAATGTAGCCTGATGAAAAATCAGAATTTAAAAATTAATTAATCAAGCAAATAAGAAAAGCACCATTCATCATTTTTTAACAGAAAATGGAAAAAATATATTAACCAAAGCAAATTGTAAACTGCATACTTGTTTAAATAGAAAGATACATTCACTACGTTAGCAAAGGGTAGCTGTGGTAGTACAGACTACACTAAGGCTTTCAGAAAGGTAACTTAAAGTACAGATGTAAAACTTGATAAGTCAACTTAAATCAAATTTCCTGCTTGCTCAATTAAATCATGATTGAAACAGTGATCTAACACAGAGATGTAAATTAATCTACCCCATTGGATGAAGCTAAGCAACTGCTTCTGCGCACCAGTAGCTCTAAAGTTTTAGACCAATCCAACTGTTTTTCCTGTAGCAGCTTGGATACACCTCCTTCCATACCTCCTGCAAGTCCCTGAACACCAGCCATCTGTCACTAGCCTAATAGCCCTTACCAACTATTTCTTTAAAAAAAAAATTCTTTTTAAAATTCCCACCACCTCCATCCAAGGTCTAGCTTAATCTGTTCCTAAATCCTGTGCTCCCTGGCTGCTTCCCCATTACATTGGTCTTGTCTGGAGCCCCTACACTACAGGTACCATCAGGATGGTCCCCTTCACTCCAACCAGATTCTGCAGCCCTACAGAAGATTTTCACAGGACAATTGCTTCTCTGCTGCCATCCCTACCACGTTATAGTTTACTCTTAGCAAACTGGCTTAGCAGAGTAGCCATTAGAAAGATCTGTAGAGCCCAATAAGCTGCCCTTGGGATAAGCTTACTGTAACACTTCTGCCAAGGCCTGGTGCATCAGTTCTCCAAACTGCCCAAAATCACACACAAGAGGGAGAGCTTTTCCCTTACCTGATAGATCATCAGAAGGAAAAGCATTCCTCCTCATCTCACACTTGTATAACAGCCAAAGCATGGCCAGGCAAGGATGAAAACTCAGAAAAATAAAGCTATGATTCTTCAGATAGATGGTGGTAGGTAGGTCCTAAGCCACCAGAGTTGGGGGAGTGGTCATTGTATTTGGGGAATGGTATTTAAAAAAAACCAAGCACACAGACAGAAACAAAACCACAAAAACCCAAACACCACTAAAAAAAAAAAAAAAAAAAAAAGAAAAAGAGTTTTGCCTCCTCAGTTCTTCCCCAAGATGAACCCCCCTCTCTTGCTCTTGGCTGCTGCTAGGTCAGTCCACAGCGCCCTCAGTCAGTATGAGCATGTGATCCCACCCATTGCAGGACTCATAAGGGGACAAGTTTGTTATTTATGTCCCTCATGTTAACTTGAGCATTAATCTCAGTCTTTTTCTGCAAGCCTGCCAACAGTACAAATTTTTTTCCAGTCATGTTTTTAAGTGTCTCCACAGACCCCTTGCTCCGTCAAATGTATGTGGTTGGTACATCCATGGCAACATTTGGGATAAGGTTGTAAATCTTCAAAAATACTGTACTCACTGAAGTAAATAGGATTTTGTGCCAAACATCAATGGGAGCAGAATCAGATCTTTGCTGGTTTCTAAGCCCATTATGCATCTCCAGTACATGTTTTCATTTACTCTAAATGTCTCATCCTAAGGTAATTCATTCGCAACACATTTAAAGTCACAAAGTAATGTTATCCATTTCTAGTCAGCATCAGTTTTTTTAGCTGCGAGGGAAATAATTAAAAACTATTTTAAGACTGCATGGAACAGTCTCAGCCAACTTTTGGCTACCATCTAGCCTGGTGCATTATTGGTGTTTTTTTTGTTTTTAAATAGTAAACAAATCCACTTTGTAAAGTAAAAATTACAACCAGTAGATGACTGTATTAAAAAGTTCTCTTTTGCCATTTTCCCCCTTCCCAACTGCCATGATCACCATCACCAAGGCAAGGCAGATCTACAGATGACTCACTTGGTCTTCAGAATACCTTAAGGTTTGTCAGCAAGTGGGGTATCATTTCATTCAAACGTTCTACCAGACCCAAAGTCAAAATTTAAGCCATGTTTTTGCAACGCACTGTGAAGAATTATCCTGGCCTACAGCTATACTACATGCTTTTACTTATTTAGTAGTAAAAACTTGCAGCAAGGGGAAACCAACATTAAGCTAAGTATCCTTGAAGACATTCCAGAAGGATTCAATGTATTGATTAAAAAAATAAGCTTTTGACACCAGTGAAAGAAATCCTAGTGTCTTCATTTTCCAACACTAATGCTAAAAGTTTAAGCCTTTGTTGGAAACAAGAGGCTTATTAAGGAAAACTTAGTCTTGGTAGATAGGTCTAACGGGATCCACAGTTTTACAACATTGTTGCAAATACCTCTTGGGTCACCACCTCCTACACCAGCTGGAGTGGTGCTGCCAGTGTAGGTTAACAAACCGAAGCCTGAGCTCCCCCCACTCTCTGACCTTTTCCAGTTCATTTAGAACAGATTTAAGACCATACTGCAAGTCTAAAACTTTCTGCCATATTCACTACCTGAAAAGCCAGGACTACGCTCAGAAGGTAACAGAGTTCTTCACTGCTGAATTCAGTCAGCCCAGAGCTAGCAAAACACAATGTGAAAGCAGCAATGTGTATTTTTAGCTTCACTCTGGACACCCTGAAACATCACCCATTTTCCCATGCACAAACCATACTGCCACCATCCACCCAGGGCTTCATCTTCACACGAACCCCAGACTGATGTGAGAGGCAGGAGTGGTGGGAAGGATTTGCAAGTATGACAAGGAACTCCCCCACAGCAGCTTCAACTTCACACTTGCAGCAACCTTCACCTAGTGTGGCCAGGAGCTCATCACACCACCTCCCTCCACTGTCCAGGTCTCTGGGCTGGCAACCTGCTGTGTTCAGAGCAGAGCTGGCTCCCCCTTAGCCTGCAAGCATCATGTAAGAAACACTCCTGTGACTAGATGAACCAAGAGCATGACCCTTTCTGAGACAATCAGCCCACAGCAAAACCACACGTCTCTACCTCCCCCCACCAGTTCTGGACACCCAGAAAGTACACCATGCCAGGGGGAGCCCTCTGTCCAGCTGGCTGAGCTGGTCCTCGCAGTCAAAAACCTAAGCAATAACACCTGTCTGCTTTTCCAATTTGGGGACTACATTTCAACACCTGAAACTCAAACACAGCTGGTTATTACACAATGGTCAGTACCTTAAGAGAGATGCTACTAAAATCATCTCACTTGCTACTACTCACTCTACTTCTTGGCTCACAGCTTTAGTACTTTTCATCACCATTGTCTTCTACCTGGCAAGCCATGGGGATCTCCTCAGACTACTAGAAGTCACTAACAGGACCGCACCTATCAGAAGTGTTTCCAACATGAAAACCTAGCCAGGAACAAGGGGGTAGAAATCACAGAAGCAGAGAAGGAACATTTTCTGGCAGGCTGGTTATAAGGCATTTCACAAGCAGGAACAGGTCTGACATATTTCTGAACATGGCATGAACTTCTTGTTTTTGCAAAATCTGATAGGCCACAATGCCAAAAAAAGCAATCTGCCACCTTTTATTCTAAATAGACAGCCAAAAGCAGAAATCAAAACAAGGAACAGATTGTGAAACTATGTAAGCAGGAATTTTGCTGGTCATTCACAAGCAGCAAACACAGGTATTTGGTGTTGCAACACTGCACGACCACCAAAACAAACGCTTATGTATAGAAACACTTCCACATCAAATATCGTGTCTGTGACACTGGCCACATGGGTACTCCAGGCTCCTAGAAGTTGCCCATGAAATCTGTGGCTTTGCAAGATACAGGTACTCGTCAGCTCTGGTTTACAAAGACACTGCTCTCGGATTCCTTGGCAGCTGCAAAGAAAACAGGTTGTGAAAACACAGAAAGGTCACTTATTTTTCCATCACGTTTAACAAACAAACAAACCAGAGATGGAGCCAGCTACACCAGAATGAGGACTTGACCTATTTTTGTTTCTGGCTTGAAGGAGCTCAGCACACTTTAGTAACAAAATATTATTTGGCACCTTAAGGAATTAAATTTCCCATTTAGTTTTACATTCAGAAGATGCTGAGCCTGGTGCTTCAAGCTTGGCAGTCTGAGATGTTCGAGGGAACACCAATTAAATCTTCTTCCCACAACAATAATCTGGGAGCAGGGGACCAACACAAGTTCCTATCTCTTGTCCCAAGGAACTACAAATATCACTACAAGTATTCAAACCTGCAGTGAGGAAGAAGCCATTTTTATTTTTAAAAGTGTGCATTACTAGTTAGAGAGTGATACTATTTGCGTTATGACAACCTCAGAACTGTAAAAGGAGCTATTAAGAATAACTGGAGGCTTCAACACCTTGGAAAAGACACCAGCTGTCAACTTGCCAGATCTTTATACATCATACAGTGCCAATTGCATTTTTTCTTCCCTCACTAGGGGCCAGTCCATCTCCAGAGGCAGAATATTTTCTGATTACTCCGGACATGAGTCCCTGCCAACACAGCATGGTAGGAGCAGGAGACTTCAAGGCGGTGGGAGGACCAACAATTTTCTCCACAGGGCAGAACAATCCCACTATGTTATGCACCATGGAGCAAGTTTCTTAGTTGTCAAAAATGCATCATTAATGAATTTCAGAAACTAAGCAGCAGGAAAGGTATACTCAAGGCACTGAGGTTACAATCCTTTTAAAGAAGTCTAATTAGCTAGTAGTGGTTTTTTCAGACAATGCTGTTGTCCTATAGTGCCCTTCTCAAGATCGTGTGTGCTGCACATGTATAGTTTTCATTTCACTGATACAAAACCATTTTGTAAAAACTCTGGCAAATCCTTCTTCACCCCCAAAACCACATCCTCTTTTGGCTGTAGGACAGCTCCTCACAAAATCATCTACTGCTTAACAAGCTAGCCAAGTTAGGGCAAAGCCACTTACAACTACACACATTATAGATGTACATACATTACTACCCCTGGGTAGTTTAGATGTAACAGTTGCATGAGCTAATCCTATCAAACCCAGACATCCAAAGGAGCCCAACTCCACCAAGTAAGAGTCAAAGTACCTGGAAACATAGGACAGTTTTTCCTCTTCCTTGTCTCTCATCTATGCTCAGGGCATCAAATGAAGGCCCTCAATGAAGCAATTTTTCATTTTAAATTACTTTTCTTTCCTGCCAAAAGCACAATACAGTTATTTCTTCTCTTACATCTATGCAGTATAGAAGATCTCTTCTTTACTATTATTATTTAAGAAAATTACTGTAGAATAAAGAAGGAATCTCTCTCTTGATCACATCTTCTAAGGAGAAAGTTTTCCATTGGCATGTTCCTCACCTGCAACAAAAAGCTTCAAGAGATGGCAAAAAGAACGAAGGAAAGCAACCTGTCAGCCTAGCTGTACAAGCCTTTTTTGTCATCCGAAAAAAGGTAGTTTGATTGCTTGGTATTTGTTTACTGTAGGAAACTACCTCCCCCCCACCCCGCCCTTCCTAGAAGCCTCTATGCATATCACATAACCTGAAAATTAACTGTGAGGCTAAAGAAAAGGTTAGAAAGAGTGCATTTTGAGGGTAGACCTTTAAGAAGCTACAACAAGTATGCAAAAAGACCAGTAGAGAAAGCAGTCCTACTGTGAGCAGAGGAGCATCTCTTCCCCTTAGCTAACTTCACACAGCGCAAGTTCAGCTGTCTCTTACAGGACCTTACAGATGCAGGAGAGCAGCAGGCATGAACTCCTCTTGTGGAGGAAAGTTGTCTACGTCTCACCTTCCTATATGTTTAAGTACATCTGCCATTCAACAGAGAGAATTCTATTGCCCTGTTTCAGGACATTCAAGGACAGGATGAGCTCTCTACAGGTTAGCCCTCCTTCCCTCATACCCTTGGGATGCCAAATTTCAGACCCAAAGGTTACAAAAGAAATGCAGTCAGATGTACAATTAAACATCCAGTTTCAATTAGAAAAGGAAAGGTGCAACCTGCTTAATCCCAGTAGATGGGCCAGGTGTATTTAATTGCATGACTGTACACAGTTGAACTCTTAAGACAAGGATTTCTTGTTTGTTTGGAGCTTTAAAATCTTCAGTGTTGCATGAGAACAAACTTCTATTCTCGAGAGACAAGTATGTGCATATTCTCCCCAAAGTTCAGCAGACAGAAGCAACAACATCATCAAAACAGCTTTAAGCAGTACAACACTACATCTGAAGCAGTTTGGCTGGGATACTTTCTAAAACATTTTTTGTGGCAACATATCTTCTGGAAAACATAAGTACGGGGCATATTCACTTTTGCAGAATCTTAATCTCCTCCTCATACAAATCCCAATTCTTCATGCAGGTACTCAGCTTATGACATTCATTATGAGTGACAGTGGGCAGACTAGCAAAACTGTTTGCAATTGTGTCAGAACTGCAACACACAGAAGCATTTAAGTGCGGAGTTAAGGAGAAAGATTTAAGACTAAACAGAAAGTGGTCATTCTCCAGGCCCAAAAGTAGCTGGATGAGATATCAACTACAAATAGGCACAGAAAGGCTACCAGTCCTTAGTATGGCCACACAAGGGTACGCTTTCATCAAAAAACCCATTAGTTTTATCACATCACCAGGATCATAGGAGTAAAATCATGTCCATTTGATAGTAAAAAAGAATTTTAACTCCTAATATTCTTAACTGAGACATTTCTTAACTCCTACTTTTTCCTCAAACTTTAAAACATTTCAATGATTCCCATGTGTTAAAATTTACTTGTCTTTCAGGAAGCCAGATTAAAATATACAAATTTTGGATTTTTGCAAAAAGAGACAGGAAAATTCAGGAATGGAAACACAATATGCAATTCCATTGTATCCCTTTTAAATAGCTATGAAAAATATGAGTGCTTTAAACAGGCAAACAGAGCTTAGACTTTGCAAATAAATTATACAGTTGCAATATTAAGAATTTTTGCTAGTGATAGTAAATATATTTTAAAAAAAAAGAATGGTTAGCCTGCACTAGATGTGGTGCTCAGACACTGTTAGCCACATGCAGCAGATGTGCACACATATGCATGTTTATATCTGCAAACAGACAGGTACCAAGGACAGCCTGTGCCTCCCTGTATGGACTCTGCTGCCAGGACAAAGGGTAAAGCAACAGCCAGATTCTTAGTGAGACAGAAGCTGCATCTCATTAGATTAAATTAGATGAGGCTCTATGCAATAAGACTTTGGTGTTATACACCAGTGTGAACCATTGTGGAGATGGACCATAGAGAATGAAGTATCTCAGTCACATGGAGATTGCTCTCCTGAATGTGATCCAGTCCAAGGAGCTAAATGCAAACCAGTGTTTGATAACATCGCAATATCCTAAGTTTGTGACACCAGACTATTCCTGAAGCAGCTGGAGAACAGTGTTTATGCTCTTATCAAATATGCCTCAAAGTTTTGCATGAAGAGGGAGAGCATAAAGCATCACACAGCTCATGTTAACACAGCTAAACCTATCTAATTACTCAGTCCCAAGCTCCTGAATACTCAGTTTTAGAAATACTTGGCTACAGCTGTATATATGGGTGTTCAGACATGTCGCTAAGTTCTGGCAATATAACAAAATCCTAGATCCTGCATTTACTATGCAGATTTTTCTCTTTCCACCCATATAAAAAAGGAGCATGAGGAATGTGACAGACACTTTTTTCAATAATTAAGACGACATCTCAGTTTCTTTGGGAACAAGTCCTACACCATGTCACAGTAACACCTTGTCACTAAAAGAGTACATATGAAGGATCAGCTCCATATAGAAACTCTTCTGCAAATGCCCAAAGCTCACCCACCTACCTCTTCTGACCCAAGGGAGAGCCACTTGTGAGTCCATCCCCACAAGGTGAAGCAAGGGTCCACACAAAGGTATTCAAATTAAAGCTTCATAACTCTCAGGCACATCATAGTGGGGTCCCAAGGCTCACTATATGCACACATTCACAAAAGGACTTCAATGACATTAGATGCCAAGAGGCCCCTGATGATGGTGTAGCTGAAATTGCTGAGGAACACACCTTTACTCAGTCAAAAAAAACAGGAGATAGGGAAGAGCCACCCATGTCCAGCCCTGAGCAGAAGGCAAAATTTGCACTGACAAAAATAAGCAAGACAGCAGCAAGATACACTTCTTATATCCTGATGCCAGCAGTGTTTTCAGAAATTATGTTCTGCTGCCTGAAATGGATATCCACAATGCCAGCTAATCAGTGGTCCCAAGCGTACAAGGACATCCACTCAAAACAAGTTAAAGGGACTTGGGCTGCCCAAACACTTTTGCCAAAACAAGGAACTTGGTAATGAATAGCTCATAGGTAAATGGACATAAAGTATCCCTGTGATTTCATTAATGCTTCTTCTAAGACCTTATTTCCCTAAAGCCTCCTTTACCCACACA